>NC_139226.1:34816770-35416770 GCF_055691185.1 Crinia signifera | reverse complement strand
GACCTAATGGCAGTGTCGACCTAAAAACATGTCGACCTAAGGAGCTGTCGACCTAATGAGCTGTCGACATAATGACATGTCGACCTAATGGTATGTCGACCTAAAACCATGTCGACCTATTGAGCTGTCGAACTAATGGTGTCGATGTAATGGCTGTCGATGTAAGTGCTGTCTAACAATAGTCCGGATACCGGGGTGGTCGCGGGGAGCCCGCGAATCGCGGGAGGGGGGTCGCGGGGGTCCCACGAATCGCGGGAGGGGGGGTTCACGGGGGTCCCGCGAATCACGGGAGGGGGGGTCGCGGGGGTCCCGAGACTCGCGGGAGGGTGGAAAGCGGGGGTCCCGAAAATCGCGGGAGGGGGGGTGCGGGGTCCCGCGAATGGTGGGAGGGGGGGTCACGGGGGTTCCGCAAATCGCAGGAGGGGGGGTCGCGGGGGTCCCGCGAATCGCGGGAGGGGGGTCGCGGGGGTCCCGCGATTCGCGGGGGGGGCGCGGGAGGGGGGGTCGCGGGGGGTCCCGCGAATCGCGGGGGGTCCCGCGAATCGCGGGAGGGGGGGTCGCGAGGGGGTCCCGCAAATCGCGGGAGGGGGGTCACGGGGGTCCTGGCAGAGGGTAGGGATCTGCAGGAGTAATGGTGGATGGTGGCTGTGGAGTAATGGTGGATGGTGGGCGTGTACTGTAGCCCTGGCTGGGCGGGGGGAGGCGATGTCAAGGGGGTGGAACGTCAGACACATGAAAGTGAAACTGTTCTACACAGGAACGTTCTCCACAGGGGTTGAGTGACAGATCTGGCTAAATATATAAGAGATATAGCTTCCCTTCTGGACTTGTAACTGCTATTACTGGTGCCTGTCCTTATGTTTCCCCCCTATATCCCTATAGATTGTAAGCTTGCAGCAGGGCCCTCCTACCTTCAAGTCTGTCTGTTGTTACCCAGTTTGTCTTATCACTGTCTACTATTGTAAAGCGCAACGGAATCTGCTGCGCTATATAAGAAACTGTAAATAAATAAACCCTTTGAGTGCCAAGTGAATTTGTCAAAATTGGTATGAAAATCATCAAGCAAACATTATTTATCATAATGACCTGTAATGTTACCTTTATACGGGAGATATAAACTTTTTTTTTTTTTTTACACATTTTTTTATTTGAATTTTATATAACAAATGTAAGCGAAGATGGCATTTTTAGCGGATATTTTGCACAACTCTCGCAGAGATGTTGGCACTCAAAGGGTCAATATACATTGTAATATTAGCATTGGAAATCTCATAAAATGACAAAATATGTAAAATAAAAGTGGCACAAATGTATAGAAAATATGTGGAATAATAAAAAAAAAATGGTCACTGTATTACTTTTCAGTATGGTGTCTAATACCCAAATCCACCCAGGTTTGTTGCCGTGTTAACCTGGGTTGATCTGTGGTGTGAAAGCACCACTAAGCAAATTCCCAGGTCGACCAACACGGCATTTCAACCCTGTTCACGTCTAGGGTTAAACACGGCTGTGACCCAGGTTGCTATGCAAACGGGTAACCCGGGCAACTGGGGCGAACTTACTCCACTGCAGCATAGCATACAGTATCTCCCAACATTTGCAGATACCAAATCAGGACAACATAGGCCTTAGCCAAACTCTACCAGAATCCGGCCAATAAATATTGTCTCTCTCAAATAGTAGAAAATCATGATTTTACATCACTGTAACCTTCCTCAACCTTTCCTATCCAGTTATATACCCCCTGTACAGTCCTCACTTATTCTGTCTCTCACTTTCCCATCCTCCCGACCCCAGGGCAACATTGCAGGGACACCCTTTGCAGCCCACTATGAACCGTTGCAATCTGGCGGACCATTATGCAATAGGTAACACGTATCCGTGTATATCAATGCCTGTTTCCCTATAGATTGTAAGCGTGCGAGCAGGGCCCTCCTACCGTTTGACTATCTGTAAGTACCCAGTTTTTTTATCAATATTTTCTATTGTTCAGAATTTGCTGCATTATATAACAACCTGTTAATGCTTAAATAAAATAATAATGACGCACAATACTTACGGACTCCTGGCTTTCTGCTGGGTCATTGGCGGGCCTTTCTGGCCTATGGCTGGACTGTAGGGGAAACAAAAAGAAAGTCATTTGAATTTTCTGCACCGACTCTATGGAATGCTCTCCCACGCACAATAAGAATCCCCTCTAGTCTCCAAACCTTCAAGCGTTCTCTGAAAACTCACCTGTTCAGGCCGCTTATCAAATTCCAGGACCACCCACATGACCTCTCCTATCCAATGACATCCCCACTGTACAGTCAACACACTGTATATACTCACAGTGCTCTCTCTCACATTCCTGTCCTCCCGATCCCTGGTCAAAATTGCTAGGTCACTGTAGAATAAAGTTCACCCAGGACTCCATGTAAACTGATGGAGCATTATGCAATAGATAACGCCTACCCTTGTGCATCAATGCCTATTGCCCTATAGATTGTAAGCTTGTGAGCAGGAACCGCCAACCATTTTGATCGTCTGTCACTTCCTAGTTTGTTCATTGTTTTTAATTGTAAAGCACAGCGGCATTTACCAATACTGCATACGGCCCCCTACGCTCGCAGCTCACTGAGACCCAGAGGGCACACATATAATTGCTCACACGCATGCGCAGAGCCGTACCATCGGTCCGAGGACCGAATTCGGAAAAAAACAAGCCATGCTGAATCACCCCCAAGTTTCCTGAAGATCTGATTTGTCATAAGCCCCGTACACACGGGGGAGATATATTGCTCAGCCATATATTGCTAGCAATATATGGCTGAGCAATATATTGCTCAGTGTCTCCTTTTTATCAACGACCAGAGATGGTCGCTGATGAAGGGGAACCTCTGCCGGCGGTGCCGCAGAGGTAATCAGCTGGTCGCAGGAGCAAGCTCCTGCGACCAGCGATTAGAATTGGGCTGGCACACTCCCATCACTGGCAATATGGTCGCCAGCGACCATATTCCCAGCGATTTCAGCCCCTATCGCCCCCGTGTTTACACAGCTATAGTACAGGGTTGTCGACTTTCAAATGCTCCTCTCCGGGAGAAGCCCGGAGAGGAGAATTTTATTACCCCTTCGGGGGGCGGGGCTCGACTGTGACGTCATTAAGCCCCGCCCCATTACGGGAAATAGACAAAAATCACTGATCTCCATGGAGGGGCTATAATGACACGGGTGTGTCGTTTTAGCTCCGCCCACTCCTCTGAGACCCGCAGATTGCAGCATTTAAATGCCGCGATCGATTTTCGGGAGACTCCCGGTAATTCCGGGAGGGCCGGCAACCCTGCTATAGTGTCTGTTCTGCAATTATCTGTGTACTCTGCAGCCTGCAAGGGCTTTGCTATTGCATTCACATGTTTTTGTTTTAACCCTTTCAGTGCCAACATCTCTGTTCAAAATATCTGCTATAAATGCCAGCGTCGCTCACATTTGTTATATAATTTCAAATAAAAATGTTTGCGTAAAATAAGATCATGATGGCTAACCTTGACACTCCAGCTGTTGTTGTACTACACATCCCAGCATGCCCTGAATCAGTTTTATAGGTCATTATGATTAATACAAATGTTTGCTTGCCAATTTTCACACCAATTTTAACAATTTCACTTGGCACTCGAAGGGGTAAAATACACTTTTTTTTGCACTTGCATCTGCTCCTACATCCAATTTTGTTTTTGTTTTATGCACAATGTGATACCACATACAAGCACAGAGAAATTGGGGAAAATTTACTAAGATGTGTATTCTACTTGGGCAACCAATCAGATCCTGTCTACTATCTTCTAGGGTGCTAAATAACTAAGTAGATTCTGATTGGTTGCCCATAGCAACATCAAATGTGAAGTAGAATAATACAGTAAATTTCCCCCATTGTGCCTGGACAGTTATTTAATAATGCCAAAGCCGTATTTTCAATCTAAAAAGTACTGTCAATATAAAATTAATTAAATTGCATAGAAACACATATAAATAAATACAAAATAAGGCAAAGTAATTGCCGACATCTGTCGTTCTCCCTGTTAAACCCAAATGTGAAATCCTTCTCTGCAGCAGTCCAAGCAAAATGTCAATTAAGTAGTTCCAATAGACAGGTAGAGGAATTGTAAGTTACACCATAATCATGATACAGTTATTTGCACACATACTTTGTTAAGCAAACATAGACTTGTCTCCAATTTAATTAAAGCGCCATGCATGTACAGATAAGCCTGGGTTAAATACAAAGGGAGCCCTTCAAATACAACGGGAGTTGCAAAGTACTGATTCTCTGTACTGTGCACATGCACAGGATCTGTTCTGCACAAACGTGACACAGGTTGGCAGCAGACTCTCTGTGATTGGCTGCCTGATGCCTATTCGGGGGCAGGGAGGAAGGGACGGCTACTTTTGTGTGTTGCCGCCGTTTAGGAGGTCGGAAGAGGCCAGGGATCTCTGCTGTAAGACAGAGTTTCTCTGGCCTTTGCTGCAGGTGGCTTAGGAGCCACAAGCCACCCGCTGGTGAGTTAGGGATCCATTGCTGTGTCCCAGTATACAGCTTGGATCACTACAGCAGCAGATGGCATCTGCTTGTAACAGGGGTATATGCTCATTCGGTCGACACAAAGGTCGACATGCATTATGTCAAAATGGCACATGTCGACACTTGAAATGGGTCAACATGCCCAAGGTCGACATGGATGGAAGGTCGACACAATCATTAGGTCGACACTGGCTAGGTTGACAGTCAAAAGGTTGACATGGGGTTTTCACTTTTTTTTTTTGAGCCGACATGTGCCGACAGGCTGTATTTCCAGCCCTACCGTCCACTATGGCGTGGAGGGAGAATGGAATAGCAAGGCCAGTGAGCCATGCGAGGGGATGCCTTACACTTAGATGGCGTCCATGTCGACTGTGTCAACATTCGGGACAAAAAGAAAGTGAAAATCCCATGTTGAATTTTTGACTGTCGACCTGTGGCATGTCGACCTAGTTCAGATGTCGACCTAAATGCATGTCGACCTAAAGTTTGTCGACTCAATGAATCATACCCATAACAGACACCGCCTGCTGCATCACCACTGCTGCTTCCAAGGAACCAGCGGTGATAGCCACTCCCACCACATCTGAATGACCCCCAATGTCCTTTCAGCCGGCAGTTTCTGAAATCTAAATAACATGCAGCTTACTGATTTTCGACAATAGACGATGAAGCTCAAAATTAGGATGATGCAGGAGACAAATGCAATCCCAATCCCATAACGTTCTCTGTGCCTGGGCTCGTTAATTACTTTGTCAGCTTCAATTAGCGCTGTCATTGGGGAGTCATCTGAAACAAGAGACACACTGTGATTATATCTCCCCAGCTCTGCCCATTTCCACAAATGTCAATGACTATGGGTTAGCCAGATTATTCCTTCTCTGCCAGTGACAGTGTCCCGTTCTAGAAATGAAAGTAAATTGGGAACTGGCGGCCTTTCTTAATAGATATGGTGGAAACGTAAGGCGCATACATAAAAGAACGATATCATACGCTTCACAAAAGATCGGCGGGAACGTGGATCGTTAACGATGCACGGAACAATTTGAATAATTGGTCGTTCCCATCGATCAGGAATCCTCACATTGTCCTTCAAATCGTTCCGTGTGTATGCACCATTGCTCAGAGTCAGAGGCTTGCGGACACGCAACCTACGATGGCAAACAGATTTGCAATTTTGCAGCCGACACACAGTCTGTTGTATACACAAATGTGAAGCTGAGTATGAAGCATTCATTATTTTTGAAGAACAAGTGTACACGGCAAGGTGAAAAATGAGGCTTCCCAGTAACTGGTTGGTAGTGTGGCTCTGGGCTATGTTGTCACACTCCCAAGATGAGAACATGCCATTATGCCTTCCCCAGCTCCTTACAAGATTAGGGGCGGGGTGTATCAGGCCTTGGAGAGAGATAAAGCAGAGTAGTTGCCCAATCAGCTTCTAATGGTCATTTCAAAGACTGTGTGGCAGATATATGGCTGTTAGAAGCAGACTGGTTGGCAACTTGTCCACTTTATCTCTCTCCATATCATGATAGGTTGAATGTCAGCAACTATGGTGGACGGAGGATCATATTATAGCAGATCTGGGCGCAGGGCGTGCGGTTGCAATATCCAACAGGGTCTGAAAGTCCAGCAGATCCCTCCTCCACATAGTTTCGATACAGGGCTGTCTCTTTCTCAAGGACCTTGTTGGATATTGTTACACTGCCGTTACAGTCTACAACTTGTCTGTGGACCATATGAAAGGAAAGTGGAGGAGTGTGACCCAGAAAAAGGGAGGCCTTTACTCAATTCTGATATTATGCAATATTGTCTACTGTGTGAAACGTAGACCCTTCTATGGGGTACGAGCATTCAGAATTTCTTATTGGTTGTTTACAGTATTTGATGTTATCACACTATGTGGAGCTCTTTTTCCCTTTCTATATACCATTGATTGGCGGAGAAAGTGGAGGAGTGTAGCCCTATTCACTTCCAATAGACGCGATTAATGTCTACTGCAGTGATTTTCCACCTTTTCCATTCCGTCACACGACAAACAAGATTTTAAAATTGCCAAGGCACACCTTCAGACCCCCACAGGGAAAAACCTATTGGTCCCCACAGGAAAAAAAAAATCCATATGTCCCACTAAAACACAAGAAGAAGAAACATTGACCCTCAGGGGAACACAGTACAGTCTGTGCCCGGGGAATCGGTACATCTATCAGACCAGACTTAGGTCTACAGTCATTAGGTCGACCCCAGAAGGTCGACTGGCCACAAGGTCGACAGGGTTAAAGGTCAACATGGGTCAAGGTCGACATGACTTAAGGTCGACATGGGCCAAGGTCGACATGGGATTAGGTCGACGTGAGTTTTTCACTGTTTTTTTACCTGAATATCGACACAGTCGACATGGACACAGTTGGAGTTGAACCGCAGCCCCTCGCTTCGCTCGCAATGCTTCGGGCACACTATTTTATTCTCCCACCACGCCCTAGTGGATGGTAGGGCATGAAATACCGCCTGTCGGCACATGTTGGCTCAAAAAACAGCGAAAAATTCATGTCGACCTAATGACTGTCGACCTTGGCCCATGTCGACATTAAGCCATGTCGACCTTGACCCATGTCGACCTTTATCCATGTCGACCTTGGGGCCAGTCGACCTTCCGGGGTCGACCTAATGACTGTCGACCTAAGTGTGGTCTGACAGATGACCGTTTCCCGTGCCCGGATCATCTGCTCGAGAACACAGGAGAGACTTTATGTTAATGCCAATTGATTTTAGTGTAGTGCCCCAGGGGGGGGGGGGGGCAATACAATCCCGAGTATTTTCTGTGCCAGTCTGGGCAAACTATATAGAGAAAATAAGAGAATTATTACTTACCAGACTTGTACTGGATTAAAGTGCAGTTGGAATAGTCGTTTAGAATTTTATTGTTCAGCTTCAACTCATCCAACAAATCGATGGTTCTGTTTATGAAGAAGGTGATTGGTTTACGCTGGAGAGTGGCGATAACTGATTTCTGAAAATAAATATAGAAATTGTTTTGCAGGAACCTATTTTTATTGTTACTGAAAAACATTTATATAGCTAATTGTAATAGTGAGTTCTCTAAGATGTCCTAACTATCCATCCAAGACCCTGATGATATACCCCAGTGTCTATCGATGGTTAATAGGTCGGCACCATCAGGTGTGCCTACAGGACGTCTGGGCCCCGGATAAAGGGAGGGGGAGTGGCCACTAGATGGGGCGTGACCACCACAGGGGCGTGGCCACTTCCTCATGAAAAAAAAACCCCAATGTGTATGGGGTGCAGGCCAGGATCCTCATTGCAACACACACAGAGTGTGCTGAGCTGGGGAGAGAGTCTGTGCTGCGGCAGAAGCCTGTCCTCTGACCCCATTGCCCACTCCCTGCAACAAGGGAGGGGGGAGTGGGACCTGGGCAATTTTTGGAGCCGGAAATTTTTGGAGCCCTGCGACTCCGCACCGTCAGAGTGAAATCCCGCCCAGTGCAAGCCTGCGAATTGCTGTGCAAGTCTTGCAAAAATCAGCTGGATCGGCGATTAGCTGCAAATCCGTTCACAAGCCCCTTACCATTGAATGATTTCTCAACTGTGTGCAGTCTGAGTGCAGACAATGACTTACTCAGCGGTTGTGAGGGAAACAGGATGATCGGGGCCAGAGCTGATGTCACATGACTTCCCTGAAAACGTCTAGTCATGCCTGCATTTTCTCTGACTCTCCCATAAAAGGGACAGTTACCAGCCCCAAATGCTGGCTTCCCGTCAGTCACCTTGCGTACGGCCAGCGATCAAAAAAGTAGGAGGATTTTATCGCAAGACGGCCTCGCGCATCTGTAGAATGGCCCGATAATTGCTTGGCCTGCTACTGTAATTCGCAGCCATGCACTCAGGTCTGAATTTGACGACTATTACATCTACCCAACAGCCTGTAAAGTGGCGGTTAGCAGCTGATTAGTTGGTACATTGGGCACGATTCAGACTCCTTTGCTGGGGAATGATTTCCCCCCTGTGTGCACATCTGTGTACGCGTTTGAAGCCGTGCACAGGGTTGGGGGACTGCGGGAGGCCGTGCGGGAAGCAGGGCGTCGGCTACCTGCTCGATGAGATCTGAACACTTGCAGCCCAGCGAGCAGATAGCCGCAAATATTGCCTGCAAAATGTCAGGTGCTGTACAGGACCATGAATAAAGGTGAAAAGATTAGTGTACAGATCCAACACAGAACACATTTATTTCTAGCTGGGGACCGCAGCTGGCCTATCAGATGTACTGTCAGGTCATCAGTATGTTTTGTAGGTTGTAAACATGGCAGATAATGTAATATAATACAAGGCTACAGCACAAACACTTACGTTAAATAAACACTCTGTCACAAACTGAATCTCATTGGTCACGTCGTGCAGCTTCTTGGCGAGCACACTTCCAGATTTATTTTTTATGGCACTCAGTTCGGCGAAGATGTAAGACAATTCCCAGAGCGGGGAGCACCTGCTGTCCTGGATATAGAACAGGGAGATGTGATACCTTCTAAAAATGTCCACATACATTTAAAAAAAAAAAATTCTTTCTTCCATTCTTTGGATTTTTTTCATACTTCAACATCGACAAGAACTGTGATTGGGAACATTGACACAACATCCCCCCCAGGGATGCATAGTGCATACTGAAAAGTGGTACATTATGTACAGGCAGGGCCGCCAATAAGGGGGTGCTCTGGGTACAGCTGTGAAGGGCCCCCGGCCTCTGGAAGGGCCCGGGCAGCTCATTTTGCCCACCGCAACCCCCGACTGCCTCCGCTGCGCTGCGCTCAGTGCGCTGAACAAAGCAGGTCCCAGAGCGTAGGCTTATTCAACCCAGGACGCCGGCGGCCAATTAAAATGCTGCACCGGCTTTTGAGCCAATCAGAGCTCGCGTACTGGCAGCCAATCAGAGTGGCTGCCGGTACAGGAGCTCTGATTGGCTCAACAGCCGGTGCTGCATTTTAATTGGCCGCCAGCATCCTGAGTTAAAGAAGCCTGCGCTCTGGGACCTCCGGGTTGCAGCTCAGCAGAAGAGGAAATGGGGGAGCAGGAGCTGGGTTACGGTAAGTCAAGTGAGGAGGGGGGGGGGGGGGGCGGACTGAAAATGAGTCCCGGGCCCCAAAATTCCTGATGGCAGCCCTGTGTACAGGGATTTTTCATCCCCCATCCTTGTTGCCAAACATATTTGGCACCTGTATTATTCCAACTTCTCTGGCCATCGTATTAACGACCTGTTTTATATTATAATGGTGGTATATGGGGATATGTGATTATAAATGTAACTCACTAACTTACCATAAGTAAACTGGAAAAGTCTTGGACTGGGTAATCCGAAATCAGGTATTTACTCTGTAAAAGTGCAAAATCATTCATGAAATGTAAGTAACATACCGTGTACTCGTTTCCTTCACTTCATACAGGCTGTAGGTTCTGTATAACTACAAGTGGAATCTCATAGCACATGCAATTATATATATGTTTAACACAAAAATATCTTGCTATAATGAGTTTTTACTTGCACCTTATTGCTACAGGGTATAGAACCGCCCATTGCCAATCCTGGCCCTTCAGAGTACACTAATACCCCTTTCAGACCGCAAATGCCGGGTCACACCCAGGATTAGGATAGCTGTCTGTCCCAGAAACGATCCGACATTTGCAGTCTGAAAGCTCCGACCTGGGGGCGGGGCTAAGTGGTGGCGCGTCATCAGGGGCAGGCAGATGAGGCAGCGCTTGAAGATGACGATGTTGCCTCCTCCATACTGTGAACGAGTCCCGGGTCACGCAATATGGGTTACCCGTTCACACTGCACCTTGACCCGGGTCAGAGCCGCTTCAACCCTGGCAGTCAGTACTGTGCGAAAGTTTCGCTGGGCGATAGATGGTGTGGGGCAGCCTTGCCCGCCTGCTGCCATGGGTTGTAGTTTAGCAAGTCCTCTCTAAACTACAACCTACTCTGAATCTGATCCTATATCGAATACCAAAAAAGGATTTACTTATTGGGGGTTAATCTGGTTGTGAATTCACAGCCTTGTGAGTCCACCAAACCCCGCCTTGCGAATGGTTGGCAGGCACCACCCATTCGCAAGCGTGATTTGCACGCAGGGGATGCGAATGGATGTTATGCAGTAACATCCATACGCAGGCCAGGGGGAACCTCCCACATCTTTCGTCGCCAACCATTGCTCTGAGCAACCTTACATATGTGTGCACGTTCAGGCGGAAGTGGGCGGGCATCCCATGAAACGCTAGCATATGCTAATTGGGCTGGCCGGAGCTCCACGCCCCTCTCCAACACCCCCCCCCCCCCCGCCGTGTTGTGCAGAAATGAGCATGCGCACTAACACAAAATCGGTCCCCGTGTGAACGCAGCCCTGCTGCGAAGCAACCAGAATAAGGTCCATAATGTAGTAAATCATGTGTGTGTGTGTGCCCAATAAAGTGCTGTGTAAATAGCATTTATACAGCAGATGAACCAGCTTGGGACTATACTAGGCTGACACTCTGCAAACACATAACTACATGACCCAATCAGCTGTTAGGAATATACCAGATATCACAAACACCCGGATAACGCAGCCAATGGCGCACTCACACAGAACTCACCAAATCATTTATCTTTTCCTTATAGTTATTAGGGGATGATATGGGGTCGTATTCAAAATTACAGCTGGCGCCAAATCCCACAAGAATCAGGAGCAAGGAAAACACAACCTAGATCAAGACAAAGGAACTTATATGAAAAAAGTCAATTATTCTTCTGAACCAGGGATGGGGAACCTTTGGCCGTCCAGCTGTTGTTGAACTACGCATCCCAGCATGCTCTGCTGCAGTTTGCTGCAATTTGACCATGCTAAAACTGTTGCAGGGCAAGCTGGGATGTGTAGTTCAACAACAGCTGGAGGGCCAACGGTTCCCTATTCCTGTTTAGTGCGCCAAATTACAGAACAGAAAAAGTCATTTGCCGAATTTCATGTGTGTAAAAGTATTTATTGTCTCAGGGTGGAGGTAACCAAATGGTGACAGAGCTGTTCCCTGTGATATCCGGACGGCTGATAGACAGGTGTGTATTTACTAAGATGGGATTTCTATTGCAGATGGGATGTTGCTAAGGGCAACCAATCAGATTCTATTATCTTCTACAGGGTGCTAAATAAATAAGAAGTAGATCAGGGTTGCGGACTTTTAAAAGCTCCTCTCCGGGAGAAGCCCGGAGCGGAGACTTTCAACAGGAGTTCGGGGCGGGGCTTAAACGTGACATTAAGCCCCACCCCCATGAAGGAAAGTTACTCAATTTGCCTATCTTCGTGGAGGGGGCAGGGCTAAATGACGCGATTATGACACTTTAGCCCTGCCCCCTCCCCAGAGATCTGCAGATAAGGTCATTTAAATGCCGTGGTCAGGGGGGGAAGCCGCAATCAGGGGGGGAGCGGGGGTCAAAAAAATGAAACACTCATGTCGACCCTTTCATGTGTTGACAATACAAAATATTACTGTTAGCATTCGGGATAAAAATAGGTGTAGATATTGTGAACATGTTGGCTTTATGTCAAAGTCGACAAGTTGCAAGTCAACATGTTGACATGCACTCCGTCGACATGTGGTACTTGTGTACATAATGTAGTTGACGGTGGGGTTGTCATCATTTTCAACAAATCATACTGAACCTGTTTTAAATTTACTAAGATGCGAGTTCTACTGAAGATGGGATGTTGCCCATAGCAACCAAACCCCGGGAGCAAATGGCTTCAGCGAGTTTGACACTCGCATGGCTGTTTGCTCCTCTGAATGAATGAGGCCCATTGTTAGACGGGAAGCGGTCATTTGGTCTACAGCGTTATGGTCGACAGTCATTAGGTCGACATGGGTTTAGGTCGACATGGGTTTAGGTCGACGTGGGGAAAAGTCGACGTGGGGAAAAGTCGACGTGGGGAAAGGTCGAAAGGTCATTAGTTCGACAGGTCGTTAGTTTGACATTGTCTTGGTCGACAGTCAAAAGGTCAACATTGGGTTTTTCACTGTTTTTTGAACCGACATGTGCCGACAGGTGGTATTTCATGCCCTATTATCCACTAGGGCGTGGTGGGAGAATAAAATAGTGTGCGGAGAGTAGCGAGGCACCGTGCCCGACGCATAACGAACGCAGCGAGCGATGCGAGGGGATGCGGTGCACCTTAAACTTTGTCCATTTCGACTCTGTTAACATTCAGGTAAAAAAAAAAGTGAAAAACCCCATGTCGACTTAAGACAATGTCGAACTAATGACCTGTCGAACTAATGACCTTTTGACCTAAAACCATGTCGACCTTTTCCCATGCCGAACTAATGGTGTCGACCTAATGACTGTCAACCATAATGCTGTAAACCAAATGATCCCAACCCTGTTAGACGCATTCCTTACATTTCATACACTGTAGAATACCAAACTCACATATATGTTTCTTGGTTTGCAGCAAATAATCATCTCCTCATGTTGGAGTGAGGAGCAGGGCGTGAGAACGGAGGTGCAGAGATCAAACTCTGTATAGGGAAAAGAACAAAAACAAGTCAGTAACTACTGGAGTGATTATAGTATGTACTATACCATATTTATACCAGGGTTGCCTACCCTCCCGGAAATCGGAAATCCCCCTCCCCCCCCCCTCCCCCGGAAAGGAGGGCAACCTTCCCGCATTGCCCTGCAACCACCAGCAGACCGCCCCTTGGCGGGGGGGTCCCTGGGTCTAATGAAGCAATCGCGTAATTTTAGCCCTGCCGCCCGCAGTGCAATACATAAAATACCGGCATTGCACGGCGGGGGGCGGGGCTAAATGACAAGGATCACAGGGGGGAAGCACTGGGTACTTTATAATTGTCAATAACTGCAAATAGCACTTACACTATGCAAAGATGGGGTCCTACCTGACCTTTTCTGGGTCCCAACGGAATAAAGCCTCCTCTCTGTAGCCACATATTAGTACCAATTCACATTACACCACACACCATAATGCCCAGTACACATTATGGCACACACTGTTATTCCCAGTACACATTATGGCACACACAGTCATGCCCAGTACACATTACGGCACACACCATTATGCCCAGTACACATTATGCCCAATGCACATTATAGCACACAGCATAATGCTCAGTACCCATTATACAACACGCACGGTTATGCCCAGTACACATTATGGCACACACCGTTATGCCCAGTACACATTATAGCACACACACCATAATGCCAAGTACATATTAAACCACATAAGTGCTGCTTACCTACATGCTCATTGCAGGAGTGACATGCTGGTTGCCACGAGGGAGCTTGTGTTTGCATTTCATGCTGGTTGCCCAGGGGGCATTTCATGCTCCCTGTCCAGGGGGGGGGGGAGTGAAATGCTCCCCCCCCCCCCGGAAAGGAGGGCAACCCTCCCGCATTGCCCTGCAACCACCAGCAGACCGCCCCTTGGCGGGGGGGTCTGTGGGTCTAATGACGCGATCGCGTAATTTTAGCCCTGCTGCCCGCAGTGCAATACATAAAATACCGGCATTGCACGGCGGGGGCGGGGCTAAATGACGCGATCACTCTACCCACGCCCCCAGTGCAGCAAGAAAGTCGGCAACCATGATTTATACAGCAGTTCCTGACCAGCCTCACAGCCACAGTCATGTTCCCTTCACCCAAAGTACGGTGACTGATATGCAATACATACTATATAATAAAAGATTAACACTGCTCCTTAGCTCTACAGGGGGAACTCAAGTGTTTTGCGCACCAGTGGCCACTTGATGGCGCCTGACAGAGCAATTCAAGTGTTGCACAGCTGCCGCTGCTGACACGCACCCTGGATTTATATCCACAGACCCAATCATTTGTTATTTGTAAGAAAAAAACATAGTCACCCCCAGCACACTGAATGATATCAGCAACCAATAATAAAAACCACATGGTTGTACGATTCAGAGATCTCGGTTATATATATTTGCAAATACATGGGTAAGCCATAGTAGGTAATAAAGAACGAAGGATGGTAAAGTGCTCATTCAGGACCGGAATAAGCCTTTGGGGGGGGGCCCGGGTCACTTTAGACAGGGTGGCCCTCTCCCACTTGTCATTACTGACAGGGGCCACGGTCTCAAAGTCTTATAAAACTGTGCAAACAAGGGGAAAGGACCAGAAGAAGGGGGGTTTAGTCCTCTTCTTCCTCAGGGCTATCCCGAATGGAAGAGTCTCTGAGCAGGCTGTGAACCAGCCTGCGGCAGTCCTGAACGGACATTCTCTCCCTCCGCAGTATGAGACGATTTCTGGCAAACCACAAAGCGTCCTTAACACAGTTAATAAGGCACCAGGCCCCCTGGGTCGCCCCATACGTACGGGTGCCAGGGAATAGTTCATACAGTACCAAAAGGTACGAAAGACAGTTCCTTGGCACTGAGTCTTTAATTTCAGTCTCTAGGGCATCCAACAACAACTGTGCGTAGGTGCAGTCCCAGAAGAGGTGCATAGATGTTTCCTCTTGTATGAAGCACCAGGGACAATATCTATACCTACACAAGTTTAGGGAGTGCATGAATGACCAGTGGGGCAAGCCCCCTTGGATGGCCATACATGACATGTCCTTGTGTCTATTTGTGAGCATTTTGGAGGCCACATACTCCCAGACAAACTTGACAGAGACTGAAGGAGACGACGAGGTTTGAATTCCGCACAGAGTACTTCCCTCTCACGAGGAATTTCGCTCCAGAGTGAGCGGATACTCCCTGTGAGGGGTGTGGCCTAAATAGCCTGAACCAACAATAAATTGATTTATTCCCCTCAATGCGTCAATATGCAAGTTGGTGGTGCTCCCCAGAGTCCAGATATGTATAGATAGGATTGGAGAAAAGAAGACTCTTTTAATGGGGCACTCTTGAGATTAGTAGTGAAAATGATTGTAATAAAATATAACTTTTAATCAGATATATTTAAAATATGTGGCAAAAATAGACATACATACATATATGATTGATGATCACAATGGTGATCCGGATAGCACACAATGCTAGTTTGATACTTCGATGTGCTATCAAAATCCACTTCCTTTAGTGGGAGGGATTTGTGTTACCAAATGGTTAACAATTATATATTTTTGGAGGTGGAATTCCCAGAGGACACAGAGATTAAAGACCGTATAAATAGAGAAACTGGTTATCAATTAAAGAATAACAATACTCATTTTGCTAGTTTCTATTAAATGCATATAACCATAGGCGTGCGCACAGGGGGTGCCGGGGTTGCACAGGCACCTCCTAATGACCGGCACCACCCGCACAATATCAGCACTTCCTAATGACCGGCAGCGGCAGTGCCCCCTCCCCCGGCCGCCTAGCAGTACCTGCGCTGGGCTGGGCTCCTTTAGCAGTCAGCAGGACTCAAGGTTTCAAAAGGGGGCGTAGCCACGGGGGTCTGTGATTAGGCCACGCCCCAGCCTTTTCCTGTGCCCGGGTGAACTAGTGCAGCACTGCAGCTGCAGTAGCCATGTAGCCTGCTCTACTGTCCTGTGTCAGGCTCACAGGATGGCTCCTGGCTGAAACCTGAAGGTAATGTATGCAGAGACTGGGGAGTGTGCCATTTATTGTGAGGGAGTGGGCTGTGTGTGAGAATGTAGTGAGGGGAACAGGGGGCCTGATTCAGGATCACTCACTAAGCAGCAATCATTTGCTGCCTAGCAAGCGGAACACCGCCCATGAATAACTGGGAAAACTGTACTGTCCCTGCTGTATTGTTACCTGCCTGGCTGATGCGGTGACCAGTGGTGCCGCTGATGGCTGCCTAGGCGCTGTACAGCTCGGCGGGTATTTGTTCCCTGTGTGATAACTGTACTGTCTCTGCCTATATGGTTACCCACCTGGGAGTCCAGTGGTGCGGCTGATGGCTGCCAAGGCACTGCGCAGCTCAGCGAATATATGTTCCCTGTGTCTATATCCCCCAGGGTACATCTAGCGTATACATATAATACATACATTAGTCACTATGCACTGTGTAATGTGACTATGGGTCACTATGTGTGAATTTTAGTCACTATGCACTGTGTAATGTGACTATAGGTCACTACGTGCGAATATTCGTCACTGTGCTGTGTAATGTGACTATAGGTCACTACGTGCGAATATTCGTCACTGTGCTGTGTAATGTGACTATAGGTCACTATGTGCGAATATTCGTCACTGTGCTGTGTAATGTGACTATAGCTCACTACGTGCGAATATTCGTCACTGTGCTGTGTAATGTGACTATAGGTCACTACGTGCGAATATTCATCACTGTGCTGTGTAATGTGACTATAGGTCACTACGTGCAAATATTCGTCACTGTGCTGTGTAATGTGACTATAGGTCACTATGTGCGAATATTCGTCACTGTGCTGTGTAATGTGACTATAGCTCACTACGTGCGAATATTCGTCACTGTGCTGTGTAATGTGACTATAGGTCACTACGTGCAAATATTCGCCACTGTGCTGTGTAATGTGAATATGGGTCACTACGTGCGAATATTGGTCACTGCACGCTGTATAATGTGAATATTGGTCACTGCGCACCGTATAATGTGAATATCGGTCACTACGCGCTGTGTAATGTGACTGTGGGTCACTGCGTGCTGTGTAATGAGAATATGGGTCACTGCGCACTGTGTAATGTGAATATGGGTCACTATGTGCTGTGTAATGTGAATATGGGTCACTGTGTGCTGTGTAATGTGAATATGGGTCACTGCGTACTGTGTAATGTGACTATAGGTCACTACGTGTGAATATTTGTCACTGTGCTGTGTAATGTAACTATGGGTCACTACGCACTGTGTAATGTGACTATGGGTCACTATGTGCGAATATTGGTCACTATGTGCTGTAAATGTGAATATGGGTCACTACGTGTGAATATTGGTCACTACGCGCTGTGTAATGTGAATATCGGTCACTAAGTGTGAATATTGGTCACTACATGCTGTGTAATGTGATTATGGGTCACTGCATGCTGTGTAATGTGATTATGGGTCACTACATGCTGTGTAATGTGATTATGGGTCACCATGCAGCCATTTTCCCAGTGGTCTTTACCGCTGCTCTGCCGGACCGATGATAAGGTGAGTAGAATTAAATGGGTGAAGGGTGAACAGCTTGTGGGTCCCCCAGTGACACTTATGTGACATCATATGTAATAGCCATTACAATGTGTGGTATAATATGTAATGGGCATTATGGCATGTGTCATAATGTGTACTGGGCATTCTGGCATAATGTACAATGGGCATCACGGTGTGAGGCGTAATGTGTAATGGGCATCACGTTGTGAGGAGTAATGGGCATAGTGGTCTGAGTCAATGTGTAATGGGCATCACAGTGTGAGGTGCAACATGTAATGGGCATCACAGTGTGAGGCGTAATATGTAATGGGCCTTACAGTTTGTGGCATGATGTGTAATGGGAATTACAGTGTTTGGTATAATGTGTATTGGGCATTACGGTGTGTGGCATAACGTGTGTTGGGCATAATGGCATGTGGTATACTATGTAATCCCTATTATCCCTATTTTACAAAAAATTGTCAAGCCCTGGCATAATGTGGAATGTCAATTACTGTGTGTGGCATTATGTGTGATGGGCATTATGGTGTGTGGTATTATGTGAAATGGGCATTATGCTGGGTGGCATTATGTGGAATGGGCATTACTGTGTATTGCATTATGTGTGATAGGCATTATGTTGTGTGGCATTATGTGTAATGGGCATTACGGTGAGTGGCATTATGTGTAATGGGCATTAGGGTGTGTGGCATTATGTGTAATGGCCATTACAGTGTAAATTTTCGTCGCGCACTGTCCCTGTTTCTGGTGTGTGTGATGGGAATAATTAATCCTGAAGCCCATATACATAAAAAAGTCACCTATTTAGTTTGCATTGATGCCCAGTAGGCGTGATGAACACGCCCCTCCAATGGTGCACCCCCTAAGAAAATGGGCTGCGCACGCCTATGCATATAACTGTGTCTCTGCCTGTTCGGTAAATGCAAAGTAGCAATTATTGTAACTCCACATGTGTCAATTGTATAAACACCTAGGTTTGTATTCAGGAGGTCACTCCCTTCTGGTGATAATTTGTTATTGGGTACTGGTTTCAGAAATTATTCTCACATACATGTTTTACCAAGTATTTGTGGAGAAAGGGACAGGTTACCCAGGGACTTTTTGGCTGGACCGCACATCCAAGTTTAGGGTATGTCCCTAATAATCCCCAGGCACTCTGCTGTCTCTGGGTCATGCAGTATGCTGCAGCGGACTCTGGATGAGAGGTGACAGGTGTGATTTAAGGTCATAAATCAAGTCACACTTCTGCTGTCAGTTTTCCATGATGTCGGTGACCTGTTGCTTTGATTGCATTGCAGGACAACTCAGATATCTGTACTAGCTGATGAGAGAGTGTGAGACAAAGTGTGAGAAATACTGTATAGATAGAATAGGCAAAGTGGCTTTTAATGCACTACATGTGATTTGCAAATCTTTGCATAGTGTAAGTGCTATTTGCAGTTATTGCCAATTATAAAGTACCCAGTGCTTCCCTACTCAGCCGATGTGAACAAGCCTCTCCTGAGGCGAAATGCGCGTCATCTGAGACCACCCGTGGTGCCGGCGCACACGGGCAATAGACACAGAGACTGCCTGAATCCCGCTCCCGCTGAAACCAGGCTAAAGTTGCCCACACACGCACCGTTCCCGGCGTGCGTTGTGGGCTTAACTAGCACACATAGCATCGCATCGTATGCCTTGTGCATACAATGTGCATGCGATGCTATGCTAGAAAAAGCTAGCGCGCACCCCATCGTACAGCATCGCACCACCGGGATCGGTGCGTGTGTGGGCACCTTAACACACACTCCTTTCAAGGTAACCAGCGGCTCTCTCATCAGTAGGCAACACCCGGTGTTCCTGCAATACTCTGCAGTAACAGGACATCGGGCACCGCTAGTAACTGACAGCAAAAGCCGCTGTCTCTCTTCCTTCACCATTGTCTTCCTATACCAGTCTTCCTCTAATCTTGGGTCCGCTACCGTGATTAAGACACAAGGATAAAAGGGGGCTGAGTAGGGAAGCACTGGGTACTTTATAATTGGCAATAACTGCAAATAGCACTTACACTATGCAAAGATGGGGTCCTACCTGACCTTTTCTGGGTCCCAACGGAATAAAGCCTCCCCTCTGTAGCCACATAATAGTACCAATTCACATACACCACACACCATAATGCCCAGTACACATTATGGCACACACTGTTATTCCCAGTACACATTATGGCACACACAGTTATGCCCAGTACACATTACGGCACACACCATTATGCCCAGTACACATTATGCCCAATGCACATTATAGCACACATCATAATGCCCAGTACCCATTATACAACACGCACCGTTATGCCCAGTACACATTATGGCACACACCGTTATGCCCAGTACACATTATAGCACACACACCATAATGCCAAGTACATATTAAACCACATAAGTGCTGCTTACCTACATGCTCATTGCAGGAGTGACATGCTGGTTGCCACGAGGGAGCTTGTGTTTGCATGCTGGTTGCCCAGGGGGCATTTCATGCTGGTTGCCCAGGGGGCATTTCATGCTCCCTGTCCGGGGGGGGGGGGGGGGGGAGTGAAATGCTCCTGGCACAGAGGGGAGTGAAAGGCTCCAGGCACAGGGGGGAGGGAAATGCTCCTGGCACAGGGGGAAGGGAAATGCTCCTGGCAAAGTGGGTTTTAAAAACTCATGGCCATGGGAGAGTTAAATGCCCCTGGCCAAGGGGGAGGGGGGAGAGTGATATGCTGACACTCGCATTGAAAGCAGTGATAGCCGGGCAGAGAGCAGTACCCTGCCCGGCTGTATTCATACTCAGCTGCCGCTAGGAGGGGGAGAAAGGGGTAGGGCACCACTGATCACGATGCCGCTGGTGGCAGATGGGTGAAAAGGGGTTCGGATACTGCTGCCTGCGCAGCCGCTGGTGTCAGGAGGCGGAGACAGCAGTGACAGCCGGGCAGTCAGCGGTGCCCTGCCTTGCTGTATTCATATACTCAGTGCAGTGTGCAGTCCGCGCACCCCCTCCCCCCTGTCGCCGGGCCTGCCTGCTCCCGGCTCCCCGCTGTACCTGGGAGACATGCACTGTGCTGCTATTTAAAATTCACATCTCCCGCTGGACCGTGCTAGCCAATAGGCGCTCGCGGTCCAGCAGCCATCAGTTGATTGGCTGCTGGATCGCAAGCGCCTATTGGCTAGCGGTCCAGCGGGAGACGTGAATTTTAAATAGCACCACGTCTCACGGGCAGTGGGCACAGCGGGGAGCCGGGATGAGATAGCGGGGGAGACGGAGCAGGCAGACGATATTGCAAGGGAATGGGCGAGCTGGCAATGCCGGCACGGCTCCTGTGCCATGATAGCTTCCGGTGCCTGGAGCTTGTGCTCCACCGGCACCACCCTTGCTACACCTCTGCCTCCATGGGCCTGAGAAGCCTGTGATGAGTTCCACCATTCAGAGCTCAGCACAAGCTTCTCAGCCTCTGACCTCTTGTGCAAAGTCTTATGGGACTTAGTCAGTGTGCCTTTTCTCCCGATACTCAGCACCATTAATCAGTGTCACATTTGCGGACATGTGAAGCTGCAGCACTACCCCACTTACATGCACAAAACCTTTAGCTAAAAAAATATATATTTCAAATATATATATATATATATATCTGCTGACCACAGGGAGCCCTAGCTAGAGGGAGGGGCAGGGTACCCACCCCTCTGAGCCCCCTTAATCCGGCCCTGTACTCATTACCATCTGTCGGGATACTAACCGGTACATACATTTCAGCAAAAAAAAAAAATAGAAAACTTTGGTTGCGGTCACACAACGCGGCGCAGTTGCACCAGCTGCACCGCAAGAAGGCTGTGTGTGGCCACACCAGTAAGGTGTGGCCAGCCACATAGGAGCCTGTGTGCATAGGAGCAGCCTTACAGTTTTAACATGTAGAATATCTGTATAGAACAGAGGATATGCAGAGAATCTGGGAGAACAGAGGATATGCAGAGAAAATATAGGTTTAAACTTCAATGCGACATCAATTCTGGGCCTAGAAACTTGGGTCGTCACCCCCCTATTATCAGTAGAGCATCACTCCTGAGGTTACGTCATATAAGACCCTGCTGATTGGCTGGGTAGATAATGGAGGCTGAGGACCCTCCCTGAATTGTTCAGTTAACATTCACATAAGTGGTTATAACTTTCCCTGCGATATAATGATCTAGAACATTGGGTGTCAGAAAATGACACTAAATACGATACACTTTGAGGTGGAAATGTCCTTGATGCTCTAGGTCGAGAGTCAATTGGTGAGACTTAATGGGATGAGAGATCCAGAAAGTGAGAGATTTGGTGAGAAATCTCCAGGTTTTTTAAAGCAGTAATCCTTTACACTGCAAAATCAAACTGTTTTTGCAGTGTAAATGATTGCCGCTTTAAAAAAAACAGATTTCTCACCAAATCTCTCACTTTCTGAATCTCTCATCCCATTAAATCTCACCCATTATGTCAACACCAAACGGTCGACCTGCACTAGCTCGACATTGACAAAATGCCGATATGCCACAGGTTGACACTGACAAAAGGTCAACACATGCAAAAGATCGACATGGAAAAGGTTGACACATAAAAATGTCAACATACATTCGATGGTCGGCGACCAGCGAATGTTTTTTCACCCATACTCCCGCCATACTTGCCCGAAGAGGCAACACGTCAGGTGGGGGGGGGGGGGGGGGAGCGGTATTTTATCACTCGACAAACAGCGATTTTCACCCAGAATCAGGCCCTAAATGGAAGCTGAAAGTGCCCTCTACACCAGGCATGTCCAAACTATGGCCCTATGGCTGTTGTGAAACTACAAGTCCCATCATGCCTTGCCACAGTTTTGCTATGAGGGAGTAGTTTCACAACAGCTGGAGGGCCACAGTTTGGACATGCCTGTTCTATACCTCAGGAAACCTCCCCTATTCTCTCATCTGTCCGGAGTGCTGGGCACTTTGCCTTCTTTATCTATTGTTGTTCATTCTGTGCTCCCAGCATAAACCTGTGGTAGAATAGAATAGAATCAACTTTATTGGCCATGTATGCTTGCGCATACTTTTTGTGGATTACAGTGCAGCCTCAAGCGGGGAAGAAGGGGGGGGGGGAGACATTACATGCAGGGAACACATGCCCGCCGAGCACCTAGGCAGCCATCAGCGGCGCCACTGGTCGCCACAACAGACAGGTAGGTAACAATACAAATAGAGACAGTCCAGTTGTCACACAGGGAACACATACCTGCCGAGCTGCACAGCGCCTAGGCTGGGGTAGCACTTATTACTCACAGCCAGTAGATTGTAACAAAGGATATAGGTTACAGGGCTTAGGTAAACATATGATATAGGTAAACACAGTCGACAGGAACAGAAGGTCGACACAAGCATTAGGTCGACAATGGGAAGGTCAACAGTGAAAAGGTCGACATGAGTTTTTCACCAAAACAGGCTGCGTTTCATACCCTACCATCCATTATCGCGTGGAGGGAAAATATAATAAGTGCCCGAAGCATGGCGAGCGCAGCAGTACACTGATACGGTGTCCATGTTGACTTACGTCAAAATTCACGAAAAAAAAACATGAAAAACTCATGTCAACCTTTTGACTGTCGATCTATTGTCTACCTAATGCTTATGTCTACCTCCCGCCATCTGTCGACCTTAACCATGTGCCTGGAATCACAAGCTCCCACTCTCAGACCGCAGCAGGAACAGACGCCGGAGGAGGTGGCCGGACAGGACAAGCGCGAGCATCACAAAGCCATGGCTAACGCGTTTCGCTATACAACTTCATCAGAGGGCTTGCCTAGTGATTGCTCTCTTCCAGAATTTAACATGGCCGCTCTCCGATCAGTGGTAGTTTTTATCAGGAATACATCAAAATACACAAGCCACAAAGATGGGAATACAGTTCATATATTTAAATAATTAATTATAATTGCATAATCATGCCACGAACTTTGCTCCTTAATATTACACTAAACAAATACATAAAAAAATGCATCAGGTTAGAAAGCACCTTATTAACCAAATAGGCATAATTCATCAGGCCCAATTCATTATATAAAATATACATATTGCCGAGACGAAGATAGGACGGGCAATAGTAGTGAACCTTGAATAGTAGTGCCTTTGTTAATGAATAGACACACCTTCCATTTGGCACAAAGAAAACACCCATTAGAAAGAACATAATGTGTTCCTTTTCTTGTACACTTTCCAACTGGCTTTTAGACCCAATAGATTTGATTGTTTTCGCCATATTATAAACAATATTAGGGCCAGCAGTGAGATGTGATCAAGAATGGGATCAAGCTTTAATATGTGACAGTTTTCTTTAGGCTCTTAGAGATATCCCTTTCCCGATTACTATACTTGTTAACAAACAAGCAATTAACGTTATCATCATTACTCTTTTCTGATTTTTCTCCTGTTTACTTTTGTATTGCAGAATGTCATCACGCTCTGATGTCCCAGACCTAGATAGAGCACATTCTATAACACTTGAGGGCAGGGGCGTTTTCAGAGAAGAGGAGGTCCGTATGCAGCCTCCTCTGGCCGGGCCTTCTCCTCTCTGCTGGAAACAGTGATAGGAGCAGTAGGGTCTGAGCACTAGAGCATTCAGACCCTACTGCGCATGCACAAATCTCCGGCAAAATGGCTCTGCGGCCATTTTTCTGGTGACTTTCATATCGCTGCTGCTGCTGGCAGCGGCACAGTGTTGTAGAGTCTGAGCACTAAAATGCACAGACTCCACTGCACATGCATAGTATCGTCAGAAAAATGGCCGTCGCGCCATTTTTTTTGGGGGGGGGGGGGGCAATTTCAGCAACGGTCCCTCCGGAGGGTGTATGAATAATGGGTCCAGCATGTACAATGCACACTGCACCCATTATAGATAAGCCACTGCTCGAGGGATAGCTACTTTCTTTAAATCTTTGCACATATCTGGATATGTCCCGATTACCGGACATATCCAGATTAATGCAAAGTCTTCTCAGTCTTAAAAATTGTGAGTAGAGTATTTTATTCTTCCATAGCCCATAATGACAGCTACTATATTCAAAATAACTACTGCTGTCAACAGTTTTAAAAAATATGAATGTCTCAATATGTGATATCAGTGGGAAGTTTTTGACACTGAACATAAGATCTAGAAATTCAATCTTCTTATTTTGCAAGTTAGATGTAAATTTCAAATTAAATTAATTCACATTAAGATTCTCAATGAAGTTTTTAAATTCCAATTCATCACCCCTCCAAATAATTAATATGTCGGAAATGTATATCTTTTAAAAAAATACGATAGTCTCTAGTTTTTCACCAAAATACTTGTTTCCCATCCCCCATATATATATATAGTCCAGAAATCCACTAAAGGAAATGAGCACTCACCTCCAAGTTTTTAACTAAAAAACTTTGCATTTATTTAAAAAAAAGAATAGGTTTTTACACATACCAAGTTAAGCTGTCAGTTTTTCCAAAAACTGTCCCAACGTTTCGATCCCAGTCCGGGATCTTTATCAAGAGGGGTCACCAAGGTACAACAGCTTGAAGAGAGAAAAAAAGCCAGCAGTCCAGAGGTCCTTCTGTTACAGCGCACCAGGTCTCTGTGCGCTGTAACAGAAGGACCTCTGGACTGCTGGCTTTTTTTCTCTCTTCAAGCTGTTGTACCTTGGTGACCCCCCTTGATAAAGATCCCGGACTGGGATCGAAACGTTGGGACAGTTTTTGGAAAAACTGACAGCTTAACTTGGTATGTGTAAAAACCTATTCTTTTTTTTCAATAAATGCAAAGTTTTTTAGTTAAAAACTTGGAGGTGAGTGCTCATTTCCTTTAGTGGATTTCTGGACTATAATTGGCACACCGCGGTGTGACCTTTTGGGCACCCCTCACGCTGACCACCAGTAAGTGCGAGTGCGGGTACTACTTTGTATATATATATATATATATATATATATATATATATAGGCTAAACTTGGGGCACAGATTCTCCCCATAGCGGTTCCCCAAATTTGGAGAAACCATTCACCCAAGAATTGTGTGTGAGTAAAAAGGCCAAATACTTAAACAAAAAATCAAGCAGGTATCATGGACGGGTCTCATTCTAACACTGCTTTTGTAGATTGTATTCCTTTATCATGATGTATTGCGGTATATAACAACTGAATGTCAATTGTCACCCATTTAAAACCATGTTCCCACTGGATATCCTTAATTATTTGAACATATGTGCCGAGTCTCTTACATAAAAGTACAGAATCGACACATGGGTTTATTTTTTTAATAAAGGAGTCCACATTCCCAGGAACTCTGGAATTTAGAGACCCTATCCCAGCTATAATGTGATGACCTGGTGGCTGCTCAAGATTTTTATGAATCTTAGACAAGTGATAAAAAGTAGTGAGGTTAGGTGTAGTATTATATTGTTATTTATATCCCTCTAATGACACGGTTTAAGAAAATCCTTTTGTAACATCAACTGTAATTCACCAATAAATCTATTAGTTGGATCATTGTCAACTTTTTATATGACACTTTGTGAAGGAGCAGGCTATATGCCTCCCTCACATAGAACTTGCGATCCATGACTTGTAGATATTCAATTTGGTCCTGAGTCTACTTCATTGGACTCTACATTGTTTTTTAACAGATATATATATATATATATATATATATATATATATATATAAATATATATATATATATAATATACAAACACATGCATATATATTACAAATATATACTGTACATATATATTAAATACACACACAATAAAATAAAAATGGACACTCACCATACAACTATCTGCAGATATATTTGGAATTACAGGTTGAGTATCCCTTATCCAAAATGCTCGGGACCAGGAGAATTTTGGATAACGGATTATTCCGTATTTCGGAATATTTTAATATTTCAATGATGTATTTTGAAGTATCTTGCATTTATGCTGTATAAACACATAATATACACACAAATATATTTTATTACCACATAAAATACACACACATATATTTTAAATGTTCAAAAAACATGGTTTCAAAACGTGAAACAAAATGTGTGTACTATCTCAGCACTAAATTTGAATGCCAAGCAATCATTTTCTTGTACATATATAGTGCCAGTTACATATCATGTCCCCAGTGATGCTGTTACAAATGTCCCCAGTGAGTTTTTAGCAAAAAAAAAAAATTTTTTCACTTTCTGGAATGTCCGTATTTCGGAATAATTCGGATAACGGATATTCGGATACGGGATACTCGACCTGTATATATATTGGGACAAGGATCACATACACAGGGTAAAAGTTCCACACTTCAGGTTTATTTTTCCACAGCAGAAAAAGGACCTCTGATGTCACAGGGGGAGGAGCAAGGGGAGGAGCAAGGTCCGAACATGTTCCCTTGTGGGTTTGCCTTGCTTGGAACTGGGTTACTTAAGACAATAGAAGGGGGCGTGGATAGTGACAGTGCACGGCCGCCATACTTGCTCATCGTCCTGGCCATGAAAGGTTGTTTCTCTAACTTGGATTTAGCAACTATCATTTGCAAACAGGGTTTAACTTCTGAGGAGACCACAAAGTTCCAGGAGCCTCAACAATGACCACCCCATGGTCTATCAACTGAGCCACTAGTTCAGTGTCAGGAGAATTGAGGCTAATTCAGGTTGGATCAACAACAACAACAACAACAACAACAATAATAACATATAACCAAATGGCGGCAAGTCCTTATGATCCCAACCATACAACAAGTAACAGTGAATCTGTATTACCAAGGTCTGCCATCAAGATATGTCTATTAACAGGATCCAAATTTGAGGTGGGCCTAATGTACTAAGCTTCAAAAGTGATAAAACGGAGAGTGATAAACCACTAGCCAATCAGCTCCTATCTGCCATGTCACAGACTGTGTTTGAAAAATGTCAGGCAGGAGCTGATTGGCTGGTTGTTTATCACTCTCCATTTTATTACTCTGGCCCAATGTTAGTAAAGTTAGTATTGCCAGTTCTTAATAAAGTCTAACATGTTTCGTTGCACTATAATCACAACTTCACAAAAGCGTTTCCTCAGGCTTCTGTCATATGGCTTCCAATCAGCTCCCTACTCTGCATCCTGAGCACCAGTTTGGGCATTGACTACTCCATGATCTGGGCATGGTGGCTGCTCTCTGTATTAGCAGGCATGAACTGAGCACCCACCATTCCCAATATCTGAACAGTAGTTCTATTACAGTATGACTGTGTGTTAAAGGCATAAAATTTCTGCAACGAGAGACAAAGCCAAACATCTCATCATTCCACGTCCAGCATTGCCAAAAACCACTGAAATATTGGATTTCGCTACTTCCTGTCACAGTCCCGTGATGTCTCGCATACTTGGCCCGAAGATGCTGCCGTCTGATAGGTCGTTAGGCCCAATGGTTCCTGAGAGAATATTGCAACTGGCTTAACTTTGTACAATAGGGATCTCACTGATGCTGCACTTAGGAGGGGGAATTGAACTGATGGGTACTTGTGTATTATCTGGGCGCCCTATTTTTTTTAATTGCACGTCATTGTAGAACCAAAAATCGGTCAGATTGCATGCGATGCGACGCGATTGGACCCGTTTTTTAATTGTACAGGCAACCAGATGCCAGATTCCTATGTTAAATGCCCCCCAGACCCGTTTTTGAATTGTACACCCACCCTGATGGGTAATGACTATGTCAAATGCCCCCCCATTGTTAATGCCACCCCACGATCAACGCCAACCCGAAGCGTGGCGAGGGGCAACGGTACTCGTCCTCCGACCTTTTCATACCCCCACTATCCACATCGGCGTGGAGTTGACTTTATATAGTGTGGCAAGCGCAGCGAGCCACCGAGCCCGTAGCGTGGCGAGCGCAGCGAGCCCAGCGAGGGGACGCACATTACTTGACATGTATTACGCGTCCCCTCGCGGGGCTCGCTGCACTCGCCACGCTTCGGGCTCGGTGGTTAGCTCTGTTCGCCACACTATATGGAATCAACTCCATGCCGACGTGGGTAGTGGGGGTATGAAAAGGTCGAAGGACACGTACCGCATTTTACCTAATAATTAACCATCATGGTGGGTATACAATTAAAAATCGGGTCTGGGGGGCCATTTAACATTGGGTACAATGTAAAAATCGGGTCGGTCGCGTCGCATCGCATGCCATTGTAATGGCATGCGATGCGACCGATTTTTACATTGTACAAGGAACGTCTTAAAAGCCCGAAAATCGGGTCCCATCGCATCTCATCGCATGCCTTAAGTAGTGGCATGCGATGACAAAATCGGGCACCCAGATATTACACAAGTACCAACTGATATTATTTGAATGCTCTATAAAACTGGCTCGGAAGGCAACATATTTATTAAATGTTTATATACTGTAGCATGAATTAATGACAGCGGTATTGGAGGGAAGGGTGTCCCTGACATATACATATGATCTGGCGAAGAGGCAGAACCCCCCCAGCCGTGGGTTCCACAGCACCTTCCCTCCCTACAATGGTAAATCCGCCAATCGCTATAATATACAATTTGCTAGGATTTCCTGCATTGTCGCTGAGGGAGGGGCATTGATATGATGATCCATAGAGAATTTTCAGCACTATGCTGCCAGCTTGCCTGCCCCGAACCTCCTGAAGCTCTGTCACAAAAAGTCAGTGCCTCGTGCTTATTCATTCTTCTATATAGTGGGACCCTGGACAAGCTAATGGCACATAACAGAGCAGAGTGAATTTAGCTATTGCACCTGCGACATACATTGTAGAGCACCTCAATCCATGGGATTATTGCCATTAACTGTAAGCTTGTAGAAATCATGCAAATCGGGGTTCAGCTGCAAATTCATTCCCCTCACTCACCATCAAATGATAATTCCTCTGGCCATTATACTGGTTCACTCGCAAAGGCAAATTCCTTCTCAAACGGACAAACCCATGTGCACTGCAGGTGGGGCAGATGTAACTTGTGCAGAGAGAATTAGATTTGGGTGGGTTTTACTTCAAACTGAGATCTATATTGCAGTGTAAAAAAAAAAGCAGTCAGTATTTACCCTGCACAGAAACAGAAAAACTAACCCGCATCTAACTCTCTGTTCACATGTTACACCTCCCCCCCCCCCCCCCCCTGCAGTGCACATGGTTTTGTCCATTTGAAAAGGAATTTGCCTTTGCGTAGCCCAGAACCTACTGTGCCTGTGAGATAGAATCAGGCTGATCGGGGAAGGAGCTGACATCTCACACCATCCCTAAAAATGCCTGGGCACGCCTACATATTTCCTGACACTCCCAGATAACATCCGGTTTCCTCCCCCAGACGCCGGCTTCATGTCAATCTACTTGAGAGCACCTTGTGATAAGAAAAGTCGCTGGATTTTGGCGCTGTTTGGCCTCGCACATGCGCATAACGATCCATACACATTGCGCAGTTGATCTATAATAGTCCACCTTGCTAAATCGCAGGGCTGCAATCACGACTGATTGTACTTCTTTACGTTGTGCAGACCCTATTACATTTTTAGGGGGGACGTTGGGGGGCACATAACTGACTCATGTGAAGTCGGACAATAATCGCTCAACTGAATCAGGTCAATAGATTAATGTTATATAAACAAAGTTTGTTGCGATCTGATTTTATACATACACTCTCCCTGATGAGTAATTAGACATTAGGGAGTTTTTAATAAACTTAATTAAGCCAAAAGAGACATATAATTTTTTTGGTGACAAAAAAAAAATTGACCCAAATTACCCCATAATCAACTATTTCGTTAGTTTATGCGCCCCCCCCCCCCCCCCCCCCCCCCCAAAAAATGGCCTCAAATTACTTTTTTTTGCATTTTTGATTTATTTCCTTCGTCATTAAACAGAATATGTAAGCTTTTTAAAAGAAAAAATAAATAAATGAATTCAACACCATTTAAAAGCAAAATCATCCTTATGGTGCACGCATGATGACGGAGTGTGCAAGCTGAACTGTAATTTAAGTTTAACCCCCTTAGGTCTTGATTCAGAGATGGAGGCTAAAAACATGGCTGTGCATGCACTGGATTTCGTAAGACGACTCGGGCAATAAATACTTTTGTTCATGGCATTCATTTATATTTCTAACATTTTCATTGCGTGCCAGAGATTGCGATGACTGCCAACGGAACACACGTGATTGCCTTGTACTGACATCATTGCCCGAAAGTCGCACTAAGCAAATACAACAAGACAATAGTTCGATGATTTGCTGCATGCACCAGCAGTACTGTGCATAACATTTTGGGGCATTCCAGAGATATAAAAGTCCCATTTGCTTCTGAACAATGGCTAATTCAGAATAAACACTTCGGGAGACAAATAACTGATCTAGAACCCTGCTACAGATAGGACATAACACACGCGATTACACGCACGGGTCATTTCTCTTGCCTTTGTTAATGTACCATAGACACAGAACTTGTACACTAGGTGGACCCTATTAAGGTCGACATACATTGGGTTGACCACTGAAGGTCGACACATCCACTACGATTGATAGAACATAATAGTGTGTCCGAAGCATGGTGAGTGCAGCGAGCCATGCAAGGGGACGCGGTGCACTTATACGTCAACATTCGGGACAAAAACTTGACAAATGCATGACCCTGACGACCTTAGCCATGTCAATCTATCCCCTATCGACCTTCAGCGGTCGACTCAATGTATGTTGATTCCTCATTCTGCTGTAATAAAGATCCAATCAGAGCCCTCCCTGCACCCACCCTGGCATGTGCAAAGGGTGCCGAACCTGGAAGTCCCGACATCGTAAGGGCTCTTATTGGTAAGTGGCGAGATGTACCACAACGCAAATGTGCTGCTTAGTACATCCCTCCCAAACTTAACATAAATAGGAAAATAAGTAAAACTGGGTGAAATGTAATAGGATGAGCGATTCAGAAAGTGAGAGATTTGGTAAGAAATCTCCAGGTTTTTTTTAAAGCGGCAATCATTTACACTGCAAAATCAGACTAGTTTTGCGGTGTAAATGATTGCCGCTTTAAAAAAAAACCTGGAGTTTTCTTACTAAATTTCTCTCACTTTCTGAATCGCTCATCCTATTACATTTCACCCACTATTTTTAAATTTCAAATCTTAAATTTCACCCACTGTTTTTAAATTTCAAATCTTAAATTTTATCCACTGTTTTTAAATTTCAAATCAAGAAGCAAATTGTGAGGAATTTCATTGATTTTGGAGGGATTTACAAACAAACTTATATAAATATTCCCTAAATATTGAACCTTCACTGATTCATTAGCCACAATTTATGTGGGATTGTGTCTGTGATTATTTTTTCCCCGTTCCACACTGCACCTCGGGTTACCGGGTTATTACCAGGTTGATGACGCAGGTCCAGGTGCTGTGTGAAAGCCCCAAAGCTTATAGCCAGGTTTGACCAACCGGCAATTCTCACCCAGCAAATATTCATACTATTGATTTTTAAACTTATTATATTTTTTGGCACTTGGTTTCAACAAGTGTTTTCTTTTCAACAAGTGTTGGAAAATCCCTTTCTTTCCCAAATAGGCACTTTGATTGTAATCCTCTCATCCCAAACTAAGAACAGAACGGGTAGTGAGTGCCAGGTCAGATCTCTATAGACACAAGCACTGCTGGCCACTGGCCACATGCGCCACCTGTCAGGATGATTTATCTAAGTCCCGCCCACTTTTTCAGCATGTCGCTACTCTTTCATACAGTCCATCTATGTTGATAAATACTGGCTCCCACTGTGCTAGAATTCTACCAACAGTCAGTGATGACTGGGGAATGCACACTGCATTCCATCACAGCTCCTGATGGCGAGGTTACACAAGGCTAGATCTAAATTGTTCTGCTAAGTGAGAGCACGCTTTAACCTCTCCACCAGCAATCAGTAACTACAACATTATTGGGACCCTTTGCTGCCATGCTGATTTCCCAGCACACACGCAAATAGATGTTTAGCATAAACATCCTTTTGCAACATTGCACGCATCGGTGAAATCATCCGATGGTGCCAACCATCGGATTATTTCTACACTGCTCGCAAATCCAAGACACCTCTCTGGTTTCTTAGATCTGCGGCTTCCCTGTACGTGAAGCGAATGGGCAGCTGACGTGGGCAGCTGCCCACACTGCTAGGTGCGAACCATACTGGCTCACAACAAGTGGTTGCACATGCGCATAAAAGATTAGGTGCAGTCGCTAAGCATCGCTACGTGCGAACCCATAGGGGAGTATGTCAATCAGAATCAGGCCATTATATTTAGCCCCTCATTTCAGCGGCGACACTGACTATCGGCAGCCCTGGCCCCCAATGATCACCAATGACATAGGAAGCTGACGCCCCCTAGGCATAGGCTCTGTACTGACAGCAGGATATGTACAGTCACACGTGAGCCAGGACGCTCCCCCCTAATCCTTTGCTCAGAGATTAAAAGTGTTGTTATTAGCTAGACCACAAATGTTCTTGAAATATACTCAGCGGAGGCTACTATCTGATTGTAGGAGGTGGGCTGCCGCCGCGGCTGCTTCTCCGCCTGAGCATACCCCCACCTTTTTATGGGCTATTCGCAGCTCTTCAGGGAGGGGGCGGGGCCGCGAATGGCAGCATTTACTGTGCTGGGGGTGGGGCTTGATGGTATGAAGCTTTAGCTCCACCCCTGGAAATGTTACAGAGAATCTCCTCTCCGGGCTTCTCCCAGAGAGGAGACATGTAAATTAGGCAACCCTGCCTTCCTGTAGTGCACATCGTTTTGTCCATTTTGAGAATAAATTTGACCTCTTAGTAATAAACTATTAACTCATTGACCGTTTTAAAGGCTGCCAGGGCATGCTGGTTTGTGGACAACCACAAGTACCAGGATGCCAGGATTCACGCACTGAATGTTTTTACATGTTATTTAAATGAGACAACCTCACACAGCCCTCTTTTACCCATTGAAAACTTACACCGATCCAATGGGAAGTTCCCCCCTGTCCCCTTAGCATATCGTCATGGCTTGGCAAAGAAATAGCCATTATTGTGATGCTCAGCTTGTCACTATGAGACCCCATTGCCAATGACAAGTATAAAGCCTGTCAACACCACTGAAATGGATGTGCCTATAACAAAAGTCAATGAAGGCACGCTTACTCATTTCATTTATAACTGAAGCAGAGCTAGGGACTAATGATTAACTCACAGATCAAAGATTACTAAGATTACTAGAGTTATACGGCCAGACAAGCAACTACGTAGCATATTAATATGATTATATACAGAAAACTACAGTATATCACAACTAAACTATACAAGTATTTTTATGAGAAAGAGCCACTATGGAGCCCCAGTCCGTCCCTGCTAGCTGTTGCAACTTCTCGTGTTTAGAACCTTTTGCTTTCATTTTCCAGTTGTCATTTGAAAGGATTGCATTATAGGTGCTGCTCAGTTACACAGAAAGTGCTCCTTGTACTTGCACTTTCAAATATCTGATACCGCCTTTTACACTGCACTACCCTTAAAATTTCACCATGTTGGAAACTATTTTGGTAGGGACTTTTTTTGTGTTCCTGTGCACAGCCATTGGAGTATATTCAATTAAAGTGGGATCCATTCCGACATGCATTTGTTGGAATGGATCCAACAATACCTATTCAATTGTACGGTCAAATCCAACTGTCAGATTTAAGCCAAATCCAGCTGTCGGATTTGGCTTCCACTGCTGCTGCTCACCTGGCCCTACGCCGGGACCGGGTCAGCAGCAGCAGCAGCAATAGCACCACTGCTTACCTGGCATAGTCCTCCCCGCCTCATCTCCTCAATCCGACAGAGTTACTGTATCCCAAGCCCCCTTTTTTCAAGAGGTCCCACAGCTGGAGCATCACTAGCACTCCCTATTGTGCAGCAGCAGAAACAGGCGCACAGATTGCAAGCAGAGCAGTATGCAGTGTATCAGAGTAGAGATAGGAGGGGGGAAAAGCTGTATGTGACACACGGATCCCAGTCTCTACTGTTCCCTGCCTGTGTGTCCTGTGTAAGTTATTATCTATAGAGAGAACCACACAGAGAGTCCTCCTAGAGTGGAAGGAGTTGGCTCTATTCCTGCATGTGACCAGAGGCAGATTAAGGGAGGGGTCAGTAACCCTGAAACCCCCTCTAGGGCCCCCTGTGGTCAGAATGTTTTTTTTTTTTTTTTTTTTTTGGGGGGGGGGGGGGGGGGGTTGTGCATGGGAGTGGGGTAGTGCTGCAGCTTGCCCTAGCTGCTGATGTGACATTAATTAATGGAGCTGAGCATCGGAAGCCAAGGCACACTGACTGCACAAATGTGCAGTGCATTACTGGGAGTTGACCCGTGAGACTTTGCACAAGAGGTCAGTGGCTGAGATGCTTTTGCTGAGCTCTGATTGATGGAGCTCATTACATGCTTCTCAGGCCCATGTAAGACAGCAGCAGCAGCGGCCTCAGGGGCTGGCTGGCAACTTTTAGCCTGGGAGGCAAGTCCAGAGCACTGGCCCATAAGTAACAGTCACAGACCATGACGTCAGCTCCGACCCTGTTCCTGTTTCTATCGCAGCACCAGAGTAAGTCCTGGGCTACGCACAGACTCCACACACTAGGTAAATCATTTGATGGTAAATTATTGCAAATGGATTTGCAGATAATCGCAGGCCTGTGCAATTTTCACAGGCTTATTGCACACCATAATGCCCATTACACATTATGCCACACACCGTGATGCCCAGTACACGCTACGACACACACACACCATGATGCCCATTACATGAATTGGCACACACCGTGATGCCCATTACACGCTACGCCACACACTGTGATACCCATTACATGTTAAGCCAGACACTGTGACACTCATTACACGTTATGCCAGGGCTGAACAAATTTTATGTTAATGTAGGAGCCAGGATAAAAGAGCTAGGCAAAAAAAAATTGGGAGAGTGCAAGCCAAAAATTTACACCATAATGCCTATTACACGTTGCAGACCCATTACATTACACCACATGCCATAATGCCCATTACACATTATACGAAACCACGTAATGCCCATTACATGTTATACCAAACACTGTAATGCCCATTACACATTATGCCACACTGTAATGCCCATTACATATAATACCACACGCTGTGATGCCTATTACATTTTATGCCACATAAGTGCCACTTACCTACATGCTCGTTGCTTTGGGCTTCTTATTTGATGCCAGGGTTTGCATGCTAGGACACCTGGGGTTGCATGCTCTATGTGTCAAGGGTGGCATCGTGCTTGCTGAGCTGCCTGCTCCTGGGGCCGCCTGAGTGCAATTGAGGGCACATAATGACTTGACTGGAGTCTGGGGACCTGGGCACCGCTGGACAGGGCACATAGTGGGGGGTGCAGGACAGCCATTGGCTGCTCTGCATCCTGAAGTCCTGGGGAGGCAGGCCACAGCCTGGGCCAGTCACTGGGGCCTGGGTGCTGCCAGGGTAGAGACTAGATCCCCTTCAGTTACAGTTACTTGCTTACCACTACCGTGGTCTCACAGGCGGCAAGCAGCAGGCGCAGTAAAGTCCCTTACCGGCTCACCCCCCTCCATGTGCCATGGCTGGCAGCACCCAGGCCCAGCCCGCAGCCCGGCATTCATTGACTAACTACACTGGCACTTTTTGCTGTGGGCGGCGCACACTGAGAGCTCTCCCCACGGCACCTCCTGCTTCAGCGTGTGACTCTCTACACGGCACTTCCTGCTTCAACGTGTGACGTGACAGCCGCGGCCGCGCTGCGGGTGGCATGATATTGACTAGTACTAGTGGTCTTACGGTAGCCAGTAACTGTAACTGAAGGGGATCTAGTCTCTACCGTGAGACCACTAGTACTAGTCAATATCATGCCAGGGTAACTGTAACTGAAGGGGATCGCAGCGCGGCCGCGGCTGTCACGTCACACGCTGAAGCAGGAGGTGCCGTGGGGAGAGCACATCCCTCCTCCTCCTCCCAGCATGCGCCACCCGCAGCAAAGAGTGCCAGTGTAGTGAATGCCGGGCTGCGGGCGGGGGCGGGCGCGGCTCTAAATATACTGGACCACCAGGGCCCTTTTCAATATTTAAACCGGCCCGCCGCACCAATTGATAAAGCGGCCCGGGGGGGGCACATGGCATCCTGCCTCCCGGCCCAACCCGCCCCTGAGCGGCCTCATCATTAGAAGGTGAGGTTTCCTACAGAGTAATGTACAGAGGGACAAACACAGGCTTTTCATGTGGTATACTCTGTGTTTTGACAGTGTAATATTCTCCCGAGCAGTTTGGGCCAGAAATGACAAGTGGGAGGGGGCCCCCCTGTCTAAAGTGACCCTGGGCCCCCCGAAGGCTTAATCTGCCCCTGTATGTGACAAGATAAATTATAGATTTGATTTTTCTATTTGTATATTAAGTTGACATTGTCTTTGTTCCACTACAAGAAAACTTTACTGTCTCTCAATTGGGTGGAGTTATAAACAGTACCCAGGCATTATTACACTATTAGTTTAAATCTAATATACACCATTGGTTTAAATGTAATATACACAGTACATACCTCCCAACATGACCCAAACCAGGATGCTCTCTACCTGGACTCCCTGCTTAATGTATGATCGTCTAAGATAAAATACCTTTATTATAGGTCAACTCAGGTGACTCCAATCATTTATCAAGAAGAAAGTCCGGGCAGAGAGCAAACACCTCTCCTCAACATCTATCAATTCAGACTTGTTATCTCTGATGCGATTTACAGCCTGGAGGGCAGCCAGCCAGTAGGCAAGTATGCTATACAGAGACTGCAGCAACCCCCTGAGATATTGCCAGAATTGAATACTGACTGCTCACCAGCACCCTGCCATCCAGCTGCGTATTAGTAAACAATCCAAAGTCCCCTTTACACTTTTGTGTGAGCAATCAGTGTGCAAGGTTCCTTAAGTAAATATTTTGTCGTGTTCAGCCATACAATACTTTGGAATATGTTTTGTTTACAGCATTGATTAAAAATATTTTAAAATATTGATTAAAGAAACCAATTTTATTTATTTATTTATTAACAGTTTCTTATATAATTTTAACATAAATATACTGTTAAAAAAATTGCTAAAATTATGGTATTCAATTAAAATAACATTTATGTTTAAGGGGATTATTTAGACCTGATCGCTGAGCTGCTACTTCGCAGCCCGTATGAGTATAGGTCGACTGTGCATGCGTGCCGGTCACTATGTGTAGGTCACTGGATTTTATCGCATGATAGCTTTGCGCATGTGTGCTACGCACATGCGCTAAGCTATCGTGCAATATAATCCAGCGTTTTTTTTAGTTAGCTGGCCAATTGCAAGATGATTGACAGGAAGCCTGTGTTTGTGGGTGGTAATCTGAAATTTTCTGGGTGTGTCAGAGGCGTGTCAAGGCAGGCGTGTCCAGGTGTTATAGGGGAAGTGATGTGATGTAAGCTCCAGCCCCAATCAGCCTGTTTCTATTGCAGCCGCAGAGTAAAGGCCCCCATACACTATGCGATTTGGGCACGATTTCACCCGATTCGGATGAATCGGGCCGTGAAATCGGCCCAAATCGCACTTGCAGACACCCCGTCCGATCCGATGCGCGGTCCCGTATGCATCGGATCGGGGTCGGGAGGTCGGACGGGCTGCACATAAGATTTGCTAAATCTTATGTGCAGCCCAGCCCCGGAGCCGTGCGGGGGATGACAGCGGGCGGGGGATGCCGGCTATAGAGAGCCGAGCAGGGGGAGGGTGACAGCGGGAGCAGGGCCCCGGGCAGGGAGGATGACGCTGGCTGCCGGGCAGCGGCGGGAGCCGGGAGGAACACAGATAACTTAAAAAAAAAAAAGCCCATACAGATGACTAGCAAGCCATTGATTGGCTGAGACCTCTCTCAGCCGATCAGCGATTGGCTGAGAGAGGTCTCAGCCAATCAATGGCTTGCTAGTCGTTCTGTATGGGCTTTTTTTTTTTTCAAGTTATCTGTGTTCCTCCCGGCTCCTGCCGCTGCCCGGCAGCCAGCGTCATCCTCCCTGCCCAGCGCGCTGCTCCAGCTGTCACCCTCCTCCTGCCCGGCTCCCTATGCAGCCTCCCCCTGCTCGGCTCTCTATTAGCCGGCATCCCCCGCCCGCTGATGACCCCCCCGCACGGCTCCCTCCTCCTGCAGCTCCCCGGGGACCGCATATGATAAATCCATGCGATTTATCATATGCAAACCTTGGCACATCAAGTGCCTAATCCTGTGTCCCCCTCCCGGGGAGCTGCAGGGTGAAATCAGGTCCGTCTTGTCCTTAGGACAAGTCGGACTAATGTAAGTCCTGGTTTACGCACAGACTGCACACACTGGGGAATCATTCAATGGTGAGTGAGTTCCAATTGAATTTGTAGCTTTTCACAGACCTGCACAGGGAATGATTTCACATTGCAGAGGCAGCAGCTATCTAACTGCAGGGCTCTGCAGATTAGCGCTCCTTTGATCAGGTCTGAATTACCCTCTAAAACATCATTTACACATATTTCCCTGAAGAAGTTCAAAGCTTTAGCCCCATATCCAATTACCGGCAATCACTGATCGTGGCTTATTGGCTCACTGGGGCTATGCATTTAGGCCCTTATTCAGATCTGAGCTCAGTACAAATTTGTTCAGAAAATGGACAAAACCATGTGCGCTGGTGGTGGGGCAGATGTAACCTGTGCAAAGAGAGTTAGATTTGTGTGAGTCATTTTGTTTCTGTGCAGGGTAAATACTGGCTGCATTAGGGTACTTGTTTCCTATCTGGGCGCCCACTAAGTTAATTGCGCACCATGGTATTCTCCGTAGAGAAATCGGATCGCATCGCATCGTACACATACACGATATTGAACGATGCGATGCGATGCGATCCGATTCGATTTCCCATAGGAAACAATGTTAAATGGCTCAATTTAGCCAAATTATCATAGGAACAATAGTAAATGGGCCAAAAACACCCCTGAACATTGAAATGTCCCCCCAAAAGTAGTTGACGCCACCCCGCCATCAACGTGAACCCGAAGCGTGGCGAGCGCAGCGAGCCCGCGAGGGGCGGCGGTACGCGTCCTCCGACCTTTTCATGCCCTACTATACACTAGGGCGTGGAGTGAGAATAGAATAGTGTGGCGAGCGCAGCGAGCCACCGAGCCCGAAGCGTGGCGAGCGCAGCGAGCCCCGCGAGGGGAGGCGGATACCTTCACAGGTAAACGCTTCCCTTTGCGGGCTTCCCAGGTGTCCGCGTCGCCATGGACACCTGGGAAGCCCGCGAGGGGACGCGTATAACTGTGAAGGTATCCGCGTCCCCTCGCCACGCTTCGGGCTCGGTGGCTCGCTGCGCTCGCCACACTATTCTATTCTCACTCCACGCCCTAGTGGATAGTAGGGCATGAAAAGGTCGGAGGACGCGTACCGCCGCCCCTCGCGGGCTCGCTGCGCTCGCCACGCTTCGGGTTCACGTTGATGGCGGGGTGGCGTCAACTACTTTTGGGGGGACATTTCAATGTTCAGGGGTGTTTTTGGCCCATTTACTATTGTTCCTATGATAATTTGGCTAAATTGAGCCATTTCACATTGTTTCCTATGGGAAATCGAATCGGATCGCATCGCATCGCATCGTTCAATATCGTGTATGTGTACGATGCGATGCGATCCGATTTCATTACGGTGCCGTACGTAGAAAACCTGGGCGCCCAGATAGGAAACAAGTACCTGCATTAGTTTTACACTGCAATTTAGATTTCAGTTTCAGCACACCCCACCCAAATTTAACTCTCTCTGCACAGGTTTCATCTGCCCCACCTGCAGTGCACATGGTTTTGCCCATTTTCCGAACAAATTTGTACTCAGCTCAGATCTGAATAAGGCCCTTAGCCCAGTTACGCCGGCACTGGCTTATCAGGGATTTTGGGCCTGATTCTGGTTCACTCGGAAAAGCAAATTCTCTCTCTAATATGTAAAACCATGGTGCACTGCAGGTGGAATCCTGTGCAGAGAGAGTTAGATTTGGGTGAGTTATTTTGTTTCGGTGCGGGTAAATACTGGCTGCTTTATTTTAACATTGCAATATAGATCAGTAAAACCCCACCCAAATCTAACTCTCTGCACAAGCTACATCTGCCCCACCTGCAGTGCAGCATGGTTTTGTCTATTAGAGAGAGAATTTGCATTGGTGAGTGAACCAGAATCAGGCCCTTTGTTTCCCCTGCCTCGGCAGGCAAAGCAAAATCCCTGAAATCAGAACCTGTGTCTTTGTGAGAAAATGTGCTTTTTATCTTGCGATCAAATTGGATAGCCTGATTTAAAAAAAAAAACACACACACACAGATGAAACATCAGGAAAAATATTGAAAAACAGTTTTTTGCACCAATTTTTTTTCCACGGGTAATTGGACACCCTCCCTAAGAATGTCTGAGGCACCCTAGCAGAGCCAGGGCCAATGGCTGGTGTGTGCAATGTGTGTCCCTGACCTAACAAGCAGCCTTGTCTAGACAAGTCCCTTACCACAATGGTATGCCAATATTCTGTTTTCTCTATGATGCTTTGTTCAGCAATAGAAAGATGGTTCATTAACCTATAATATGGTTGTCGACTTTCTGGTTGCTCTCTCCGGGAGAGAGCAGCCAGCTCAGTATGGCAGGGGGACGGGGCCAAAGCCGGGATCAAAAATGGGCGGAGCCACAGCTGTGATGAGACGTTTAGGGGCGTGGCTAGAGCGATCGCATCATTATAGCCACGCCCCCCACTGTGCAATGCCGGTATTTTATGCATTGCACTGCGGGGAGTGGGGTTTAACCCCTTCCCGACATTTAACGTACATGTACGTCATGGCCGGGATGTACTTCCCGACACATGACGTACATGTACGTCATGACTTCAAAGTGCCACCGCGTCTACAGACGCGGTGACAGAGGGAGGATGTCTGCTGTCCCTGACAGCAGACATCCTCCCTCATTGCCCAGGGGGGGCAGAGATGCCCCCCGTCATGGGCGATCGCTGCGATTGGCTATTCAAACGTGAACAGCCAAAAACAGCGTTTTAATGTGTGATGTGTAAAATTTTGACTCTGCTGCCCCCTAGTGTCCAAAAAAATTAAAAGCAGGTTGAAATAATGATGTAATAATAAAGTATAGATATGGTCTTTGTTAGTTATTAACTATTTTGAGTGGTATGATTATTTCTCACAAGCAGAAAATGTTACATTTTGCAAATTGCAAAATGTTCCATTTTTTTACGACATTTTGGTATTTTTCACAAAAAAAAAAAAACTGTATCGACCAAAATTTACCACTAATTTAAAGTACAATGTGTCACGGGAAAACAATCTCAAAATCACTGGGATAAGTAAAAGCAAAAAAAAGTTATCCCCACTTACTGTAAGTGATATATGTCAGATTTGAAAAAAAGGCCTCTGTCAGGAAGGCAAAAACATGCTGCGTCGGGAAGGGGTTAAGTGACAAGATTGCGTCATTTGACCCACGGAACCCCCCACATCCGACCCCCTCCTCCGCTGGAGATGCAGGACAATGTGGGAGGGTTGCCGTCATTTCCGGGGGGCCGGGAGGGGGACCCGATTTCCGGGACCCTCCCGGTCATTCCGGGAGGGTAGGCAACCCTGACCTATAAACATCAGTAATATTTTGGGGTGATTTTTTCAGCTGCTGCACCAAGGAGATTGGCTACCCCTCAAATGGTAACATCCACATCCGTCTGTGCAGGAGGCTGGTATCAGAATTTTCAAAAACCACCAGGTCGACATTGACAAAAGGTTGCCATGAAAAAGATTCACACATGAAAAGGCTGACATGAGTTTTTCCCACCAAGAGAGGTATTCAATGCCCCTGACGACAAGACACCCACTTCACTCGCATTTGCGCTGAACCTCGCCGTTTAAGGAGATCCTCGCCATCCTCTCACGGCGAGGATTTCTCCAGTAGCGCACGCAGGGGGGGTTTCTGGGTACCCAGAAACCCCCCCAGGAGTCTAAGGGGCCTAGACTGAAAGCTGAGGGTCCCCTCTTTCCATGGGTACAAGAATTTTAAAAATCGACCCTTGGGAACCGGAGATATCTGACTTCAAAGCAGTGGTCCCCATCCAAGCCTGTTAATTGCTCTTCCAAGTCAGATATTTCAGGTTCTGTCTGACGCAGAGTTTCTCTGAGGGTATATTCCGAAAGCTGGGACTCTCCCCCATTGGTGGACACTAGTCTCTACATTTCCCAGAACCAGAGATATCAGCCTTCCAGCAGCTGGTTACTGCTCCAGCTCCACACACCTGGTATGTAGTATTATATACTCGTGGGCAGATTGCTCTGCCTCCTGAACTCTCATCCCCTAGTCCCCAATACCATTTGGTAGGTGGGATTCTCTAGTTTTTAAATCCATTAAAATCTAATAAATTTATTTCTGGGAACTGGAGATATCTGCAGTCAAGCAAGCTGTCTCCCACCAGAAAATTATGAATAATAAGCCCACTCCACTATACACCCCTCCTCTGTATATTAAACATCCTCTACCACCCTGGAAGTTATGTGTCAGGGCCCCTTCATTCAGCCCAGTGCCCCCTTCTCCCACCCTATCTCCCACCATCTGTGCAGTAAAGGGGTAATTAATGGAAATTACTGATCCAGGCCCTACATGCTGAGCGGTTGGTATAATACCCCCAACCACCCGCGGGGCATCAAAGCTTCCCCCACCCCTACCGCTGGAGGATCAGTAGTGGCCCCAATACATTGCTATGCCCAGGGGTCTACACTGCTGTTGACGCCCCTGTATGTGTATATATATATATATATATATATATATATATATATATATATATATTGGTCTATCTATAATACTTTAACTGACCCGGCATATACTGGGTCACCTACGTGTCCATCTCTGTGCTTTGCTCCGCCCCTCTGGAAACCCCCTTCTGAAAATCCTGCGTTTGCCACTGCTCTCCCTTACATTTTCTGATGGTGAAAACAAGCCAACCTCACCATACAAACTCCCTCGCCGGCCTCATTGAATACCGCCCATCGTCTCCTCTCCGGGAGAAGCCGGGAGAGGAAACTCTTTAGAGCTTTCTATAGAGAGAGTGGCTAGCCGACAGTAAGCTCTTCCAGGAGGGTGGTTCTAAATTACACGATTTTCGTAATTTTAGGGGCTGATGCGAGGGCCCTGCTAAATGCAGGAGGCTTGCCCACCCTGAGGGGTACATTTATATCCCTTTCACATCGCCAAAAATAACCCTGGTTATTGCCGATTTGAGGCTGCATTACCCAGGTTGAGGTGGACTCTAAAGGACCCCTTACACTTGTGAGATTTTGTCAGATTTTACCCAATTCTGATGGATTGGGTCAATTTATCTGACAAAATCTGATGTGCCTGAAGTGCTCGTGCTCATTGAGTCTAACCAAGAGATTGATCCTACCGCACATAGGATAAATCTCAAGTCAATCCGGTACAACTTGTCCCTCAGACAAGTTGGACAAGTGAAAGAGGAGGGGTAGGGAAAGTCTGTCACATATGTGGTGCACCAAAAAGAGACCATTTGGAGACTTAAAATTTATCTTTTCATGGGGTTATATATTAAAAAAGGGCTGTGAAATATAACAAAGTACAGAAAACACAGAACATAGACATGGTGAGTATAGTGCAAGTTAAAAAGTTGCACGTGCGGTGTCCTTTAGCACTTATTCCTTAGTTTGATAGTAATAGTGTGACTGTCCCTTATAATATTTGGCCCTTATGGCTCATTAGTATTATGGGAAATCAATTCTGGTCTGTTGACCTATTGTACGCGAATACCGAAAGTCAGCCTTTAAATAATGTGCAATTTGATTCCCAGCAAAGTCAGTTCGAGGTACTGCTGCATATATGTTTAAATGTCCCAATCATCACTAGGCTTTTTGAACACAAACTACACACTGGTCAGGGGGCTTCTTTTATATTGTCGCTGAACGGTAACATATAGAACAGGCAGTGGTGTGGATCTAGAGACAATATCCATATAGTTTGAATAAGCTATATATCACAAATAGACATTGGGGTCCTATTGAGGACTGCTGAGTATAAAACAGGGTTTATACGCCAATATTGTCCAATGCGTGCAGGTTTAAACAGGTGATTATATGTGTATCAAGCATATGACAATAGCATGAATATAGTGTTGGATAACAGTGTTATCTGCAGAGTTAATGAGGTGCGCTGCTGTTATTGCAGTCACCTTTAGCCAGCACGCTGGGACACATAGTTCGTATTTGAATAGCTTTCAAAGTCTGGATTCAGCAGAGATAGATCTGCAGTACGCTGACAGGGGAACAGGGATAGCATATTTACAGAACACACATTGACATTGTAAATACATTAGAGTCCTTAGAACATACCTCCCAACAGTACCGAAAACCGCGGGAATGTCTCGGTTTTCAGGGACATTCCTGCATCCCTCCCACGGCCGGCAGTGTCCCGCGGCAAGGGGGGCTGTTGGGAGACCCCCCTGTCGGCTGCTGAGCAGCAGTAAATAAACGCTGTGCGCACGCACAGCATGTATTCCCGAAGCCTCTGGGTCATGCCCCCATAGCATCAAAATGGAATTAGGCCACGCCCCCCGAAATTTCAGTCCCCTGTCCCTCCTCCGGCTCCCGAGAAGTTGGGAGGTATGCTTAGAAGGACTAATAAACAACATATGATTTGGAAGGCTAAGGGAGCGACCGCACGGCTATGGTGGCCAAGTGTAAGGGGGCCTTAATTGCACCACTTTTAAATATCCTGGGTTGAGCAACTTGTCATTTCAACCAGGGATATAAGAAGCGTTATACACGGGTTGGATCCAGGTTAAATGCCCCTTAAAAGGTCCTACCTGGGTTATTCAAACCATGGTTCATTGTAAACTGCTTATTGGCTGCTTATTGTGTGTCTGATGACATCAGCAGCCTGTGCCTGGACAGCAGAGAGCAGAGGAGAGCAGGGATGGCCATCGTTGCCATTGGCATCGATGGCTATAGTGCAACTGGCCATCAATAGTGCTAAACTATTAAATGGATGAGCATTGATATTTTTACATATCGATGGTTATCCATTGTGTTTGATTGATTGGCCTGTGGGCCAATCAATACACAGGGGCGGGGCTTTGCGGGTGTCGGGGGCAGAGCTATGCTCAGTGTCCCAGCACTTTGGAAAAAAAACAAACATTGTTTTGCTGTGCCATCAATGGAGGGAAACATCTGGTTCTCCCCCATCGATGGAAAAAGTATTCGACATTGGCCATAAACCATTGACAATTTTGAATCATCGATGGTCATCCCTAGTACAGAGTGAATTTGGCTTACTTCCTGCACACACAGCCATGGCAAATTAGAGTCCTGAAGAGGTGACGGAGTTGCTGGGAATAAGGGGTGAGGCAGAGATTACCAGGCAGCTGACAGGAACTGTCACAGATTCTGTTGTTTACATCTGCCTCCTGCGCAGATACTGATGTCAGATAAAAGCCCTATCTGCCCAATAGTGCAACCTCCTCCTCATATAGCTCTCACTGGCTGAAGTAGAAGCAAGCATGAAGTCAGGGCTCCAGCCTTGTTCTCTGCCAGCCATGTTTGCGGCAATGCTGTGAGCCGGCCCTACCCTCGCCTTTTGCCCCCTTCTGACTTGTCATCTTTCTGGGCCAAAAAAAAGTATATTTAAAATGACATACATGGTGTTTTAATGGCTGACCTGCTCTGACTAAAAGGTACTAACCTGGGTCAAAAGTGCAATTAAAAGGGTCCGACCCGGGTTTGCGATGTGAAAGTGGTAACATGGGAGTTCTATTGAAATTTGGATGTTGCCCATAACAACCAATCCAATTCTACTTATTTATTTAGCACGTTCCAGAGGATAATAGATAGAATCTTACTGGTTGCTAAGGGCAACATCTCATCTTCAGTAGAACTCCCATCTTAGTAAATTTACACCCGGGTGTCTACAGCTGAATTTAAAAACTGCAGCCATCAGAAGAAGCATTGCAATCCTGGCACTGAACTCTTTACATTGATCCCTGATCATCGATGGTTGCTAACCATCATATTTCGATGTTTAATCCTGATAATATACATTGGGTTCTACTTATTTTTAAAAAATGTAATGTTTTTGTTTTTCATGTCAGCAGTGGTTATATTATATCCATTTTACTTACAGAAATTGACATATCAAAATTTGGTGCAATCAGACGTTGCGCTCAAAAGGGTCTGATTCGGATGCAAAGGGGCTGAGATTATATGATATTGGTTAAATGATTTGTTATCTTATGCTAATGAGCGTTTCCATGGGGCTAATTCCATCATCCGCACAGCTGCAAGCAGGAAGCCGCTCCATCCAGCTACAGACGCTCGTCGGGTCAAGAGATTTGCTTCTTATGTTATTTACTTATTTATTTACAGTTTCTTATATAGCGCAGCAGATTTCGTTGCGTTTTACAATAGTAGACAGTGAGAAAATAAACTGGGTAACAACTGACAGACTTGGAGGTAGGAGGGCCCTGCTGCAAGCTTACAATGTTATGCCAAACGTGTGCAATATATTTACATATTTTTATTTACAATGCTTCTGTACTTTGCTTTGGTTTCACTTTTATGTATTTTATTTAGGTACTGCTTTCCTAGCACGGCGCCCACGATCTAGATTGTATGTGTGGGGCTGATATCTCAAGCATCTCATGCATCTTATGTGTTTGTGCGGCATAATGCTGGGTACACACCAAAACGATTTGGATTGGATGCAAATCGTATGCAAATCGTATGCAAATCGGATCATACGATTTGTATACGATTTGCATACGATCCGATCCCCTCTGTATTCAGATGAATGGATCTTTTACAGATCCTACCTGCAGCAGGTAGGATCGGATTCGGATCCAATTCAGATCCAACCAAACGATTTTGACCAAATCTGCATCCAATCTGCATCCAATCAGTCTGAATTGGATCCAGATTGATGGGATTGTGCCAAAATCATTTTGGTGTGTACCCAGCATAAGATGCATGAGATGATGCAATCGACGCAATCGACGAGATTTTTACATTGGAATCAATGTAAAAAGGCCCCAAAACCCCAATTTTAATTGCTAACCCCCCCCTCATGGGTGAAATGGCCCCCCCATTGTTAACACCACCCCACTATTGATGCCAACCTGAAGCGTGGTGAGCGCAGCGAGCCTGCCAGGGGCGGCGGTACGCGTCCTCCGACCTTTTCATACCCCCACTATCCAGGTTGGCGTGGAGGTGATTTTATATAGTGTGGCGAGCGCAGCGAGCCACCGAGCCCGAAGCGCGACGAACACAGCGAGCCCCGCGAGGGGACGCGGAATACATGTAAAGTAGTACGCGTCCGCTCGCCACGCTTCGGGCACGCTGCGCTCGCCACACTATATAAAATCAACTCTCGTGGATAGTGGGGGTATGAAAAGGTCGGAGGACGCGTACCGCCGCCCCTCGCGGGCTCGCTGCGCTCGCCACGCTTCGGGTTTGCGTTGATAGTGCTGGTGGCGTTAACAATGGTTATTAGGGGCTCACGATTTTTTTATCTCATGGATCTCATGCATCTTATGCATGCATAAGATCCATGAGATTAAAAAATCAGGTCCATCGCGTTGATTGTATGCCTTAAGTACCTTAAACTTAAGGCATACAATCAATGAGACGGGCGCCGTGCTAGGAAAGCAGTACCTTTATTTATTTTGCTTGTGTGTTTTTATTATGCTATCTATTCTATCTCTGCAATGCACTTTGCTGTAACAACGTGAATTTCTCCACTGTGAGACGGATAAAAGAATACTATTCTATTAAGTGACTTACATCTGCATACCTTTGACACTAACACAAGACGGAACAGTGCCACGTGATCGCATTCTCCCTGCCAAGTTCCTGTCCTGAAATGCCCATTTCACACAGAGATCCATCTGACTCCTAGCCCTTAGATAGATAGATAGATAGATAGATAGATAGATAGATAGATAGATAGATAGATAGATAGATCTGCAAATGTTATCTAAGTAAACTTGTGCAGTTATCCAATGGCATCTGATTTGCATTTAAAAATACAACTGAAAATCACGTCAAACATACTTGGAGCTCAATCAAATTATACGTAAAGGATGGGACATGCCCCTACCACTGCATTTCAACACCGGCAACGGCCCCTGAACTTGCGCCTTCGGGAGCTGAAATCAGTCTGAATTCGCAAAAGACTGTTCGGAGTTTTTTTGTGCGAGTTGAGGCAGCCGTAAAGTGCAGCCTCTGGCGCGACGGCCGGCACCTGCCAGATCATCATGTATAATAGGGATCATGCAGCTGTTAACTACTGAATGGATTACTCTGCATTTGGAGAACATCGATGCAACCCAACATAAATAGAAAAAAAACAACAACAATCAAATCACAAAACAATAGATTCCAATGCTGGTGAGCTGGAGGTATAAATAACAATGCAGTGCTGTGCAGTGCTGTGCAGCTTTCAGGCCAGGTAACTGCCTTGAATGTGCATTGTCATAGTTATTATACACTTTTCACTAAATTACACATTGGCACTGTTAATACAGTCTTCTAGCAACATCCTGCTCTATATAAGCATTTGATAGTATGTGGACCATGAGCCGAAGCCCTGCGAATTGTGCAAAACTCTGCCTTAAAGGGGTGGTATTGGAGATGGTGTACGGATGGTGTAATGGTTAGCATCACTGCCTCACAGCACTGAGGTCATGGGTTCCATTCCCACCATGGCCCTAAATGTGTGGAGTTTGTATATTCTCCCCGTACTTCCGTGGGTTTCCTCCGGGTGCTCCGGTTTCCTCCCACAATACAAAAATATACTGGTAGGCTAATTGGCTCCCAACAAATGAACCCTAGAATGTCTGTGTGCGTGTACATGTGGTAGGGAATATAGATTGGAAGCTCCACTGGGGCAGGGACTGATGTGAATGTTCAACTATTCTCTGTAAAGCGCTGCGGAATATGTATGCGCTATATAAGAAACTGTTAATAAATAAGTAATGACACAAAGTTTACACATGCAGATGGAGTAGACCTTATCACAGCTATGGCTGATGATTAACACTGCCAACTCTACTGACAAGCTGAGCTGGGAATAGCAGGAGTTAACATTAAGAGGAATGTGCCTATGCTGTACTGTAATAAAATCTCTGGATGGTAGCACGGTGATTATAGGAGGTGGGGGACAGAGTAACAGTCAGAAAACCTCTCTGACATAAACCAGTATCCATCTGCATTGTGCTGTGCGTAGTACATATGTTGTGTTATTTGTATACACAAACTGCACAGCTCATGCATCACTACTGCAAATATAGCATTCTCTGGCCAATAAACGGGATTAGCTAAAAACCACCTTAGCCCGGACCCTGGAACGCCGGACCGGCTCCCTGCAGCATGCTTGGCCATTCTGGAGCTTGTAGTGCATACAGAGGCTGTAATCTATCCCACCCTGCCTCCCCGATGACAGCTTTTTGCAGGTACTTCCAACCCTTATCCTCCCGGACAGGGCAGGATGAGAAAGCACTACATTCTCCAGAATGGCAAAGTTTGCTGCAAAGAGCCAGTCCGGTCCGGAGTTCTGGGGTTCGCAACCTACCAGTTTTTACCTAGTCCCCTAATAAACATGAAATCGCTGATACAATAGCAGCAAGTTAAAGGCTCCCATACACCAGAGCGATGTGCACACGATCCGCACAATTTCGATGGATCGTGTGCACTGAGCGAATGATGCACGGTTCCGCAGGTCGTGTGGTAGGCCTTCAGGCCCTGCACATCCGATCCATCGGCTTCCACTGGGGTTGTAACGGTGTGTACACACGGTGAGATTCCTTTGCTATTCGACTTGCTATACAATCTTTGCTAACTCATGTGTTATTTACATACAATTCATGCTATCTGCTTTAGATTTGCACTATATAGTCATTGCTGCCCTGTCTATCTGGGTTTCGATTTGTGCTGCCTCGGGAGCGCGCATCGGAATCGCAAGGTAAAAAACCTGTGCGATCTGCATGCGATTTTGATTATATAGTCAAAATCTCATGCTGGATTGTACTGTGTGTACACACCATAAGTGGATCACGTGTGTTTTTAAAGCACATACGATCGCTCGTTCAACCGCACTTACCTTTATGTGACCAGCCTTACTGTCAGATGGTAGTGTAGTATTACTGTCAACATTTCGCGGCAGCAGCTGAGCCTTACCAGGTATCCCTGAGGCAGTGCAATGTATCAATCCTGTTTCTCTAGCATTCGCTGCAGACTTCCAGGACTCCAGGGGAAGATGTCCTCTGCTACTACAGGGCTGATCAGTCTGGACTTCTTTATAAAGCTCCACAATATAAGGCAGTTCTCAAGTCAGTCATTGTGGAAATCCCCAGCCTGAGACACTGACATTTGCAGCATATCCTCTCACAAAACGGACCCCAAGTCAGAAGCCTTCAGAGGCAGCAAAAATCTATAGCGTTTAAAATGAAAGTGAAAGTAGCCGAGAAATAGCAGTGACTCCAGGGCTGATTCTGATTAGGACACAGCCATTGCTGCAGTTCTGGCTCATATCCTTTTTCCACTAGTAAAATTAACCCAGGTCAATATCTACCTGGGTTGGACCCGGGACACTTGCGGGCTATGGGGCAATGGAAACTGGTAACCCGGGTGTCCCGTTCACATACCTCCCAACTGTCACGATTACAGCGGGACAGTCCCGAATTTCGGGTCCTGTCCCGCTGTCCCACCCGCGGCAGGCATTGTCCCGCTGCGGGGGTGGCAGTTGGGAGACCCCCCAATCTAATAGAATAGATGCTGTGCGCATGCCGGCTTGCAAGTGTAAAAGGGGTATTAGTTGCAGCATATTGAAAAAACTGGGGTTTATTTACTATTTGCTAATAAGCGGCCCTCCAGCTGTTGATGAACAACACATCCCAGCATGCTTTGCCTTAGTTTTGCTATTTGACCATGCTGAAACTTATGCAAGGCATGCTGGGATGTGTAGAACCTCAACAGCTGTACATACCTCCCAACTGTCACGATTTTAGAGGGACAGTCCCGATTTTCGGGTCCTGTCCCGCTGTCCCACCCGCGGCAGGCATTGTCCCACTGCGGGGGGTGGCAGTTGGGAGACCCCCCAATCTAGTAGAATAGACGCTGTGCGCATGCGCACAGCGTCTATTCTCGTATGAAAATGAGGTCGCGGCTAATTAGCATAAGCCGCACCCTCATTTGCATACGTGCGAGTGTCCCTATTTCCTCCGGACAGAAGTTGGGAGGTATGGCTGTAGGGCTGCTTATTGCCCACCCCTAAGTTAAAAGCTACCTCCAATTTGTCTTCACAGCTCCCTCTGGGCCAGATGTATCAAGTTTTAAAAAGTGATAAAATGGAGAGTGATAAACAGCCAGCCAATCAGCTCCTACCTGTACTGTTACAGGAGGGGATTGAAAAATGACAGGTAGAAGCTGATTGGCTGGAAGTTTATCACTCTTTCACTTTCTGGTAAGGAGTAATTTGGTTCATCATGTGGCCTCTAGTGATGGTACTTCACCACTGATGGTACTTCACCTAAAAAAAAAAAGGTGAGGAAGATTTAGCCTTTTATATATAGTGAAGATGGGAGTTCTATTGAAGACGGGATGTTGCCCATAGCAACCAAACCAAATATATTTCTTATTTATTTAGCAGTTTCTATAAGGTAATAGAAAGAATCTGTCTGGTTGCTCATACCGTAGCAACATCCCATCTTCATCAGAATTCTCACCTTCGGTAGAACTTCATTCTCTGCCTCTTAAGACACACCATTGGTCCCACCAGAGGCGGATCCAGAAAAGAAGTCAGGGAGGGCACAATGACAGGGGAAGAGGGAGGGGGGTTGGGCACACCAAAGGTGTGCACGCTCCTGGGAAAGTGGGCATTGCATCACAACAAGGATGTTACCTAGCAGAAAGGATCATGGCCTTAAAGGAATGTCGTATTTGTATGACAGGGCAATGGCATACTTGCCAACCTTCGAGATCTCCTCTCTGGGAGAGGCCCGGAGAGGAGGTGCAGAGGCATCAACAGGATGTGCGGGGATGGGATGACATCACCCTGATCCTCCCCCATACCATACACATGCAGCGATTCATGGGTCTTTGAAAGGGGGGTGGGGCTAAAATATGACACCCATTACAAATAATAGAAAACACCTGGTGCTCAATGTGCTGATGACCACTCGGCTCACCATGACATCAGAAACCAATTCAAAAATTATTTACCATGTACAGCTAGTACATTCAGGGGTAAATGTATGACGCTTGGAGAAGTGGTATCCACATACCTCCCAACTTTCGAAGTGACGGAGGCGGGACGTTGCTGCTGCATTTTGACGCTATGGGGGCATGACCCAGAGGCTCTGTGAGCCTCTAGGCATGCCCCCAGCCCCCTGGCTGCGGGAATAGACGCTATGCGCACAGCGTCTATTCCACGCTGCTTAGCAGCTGACTGGGGGGACTCCCAACAGCCCCCCCTCACCGCGGGACACTGCCGGCCGCGGGAGGGACAGCGGGACAGGCCCTGATAATCGGGACTGTCCCTCTGAAATCGGGGCTGTTGGGAGGTATGTATCTATCCCCATAAGGAACGTTATGTGCAAGGTGATAATGCTCCAGCCAAAATTTACATATTGCAGCTGATTGGCTGGAGCATTACGGCCTTCCACATAATGGGGCAGATGTATTAAGCCTTAACAAGAGATAAAGGCAAGGGTGAGATTAACGTCCAGCCAATCAGCTCCTACCCTAACACAAGCTGTAACATGGCAGTTAGCAGGTAATTGGCTGGATGTTTATCTCTCCTTTTCTATGTGCGCCACGCTACAGGATCTCTGGTACCCATCACAGCGTTCACCGCCCCGGACCACCGGCTCCCTGCTTGCGGCGATCACTGCCCAAATCAGTGCGCCTCCTCTGCCCGGCTACTTGCATCAGCCCGCCCCGCTCAGCTCCCCATACGCCGCGTCCCCTGCCCGCCTCCAGGCTGCACATAAGATTTACCAAATCTTATGTGCCCGTCCGACCTCCCGACCCCGACCCGATGCGCACGCTACCGCGCATCGGGTCGGATGGCATGTCTGCACATACAATTTGGCCCGATTTCACTGCCATCCGAATCGGGTGAAATCGGGCCTAAATCGCATAGTGTATGGGGGCCTTTAGATCTTGCTACAACATTGGAGTACAAAATCAGAAAGTTATATAATCACAGATTACAGCATATTATTGCATAATTTACAGAAAACAATGAAAGGATAAGCTGTCGTTTAATCCATGTGGGTATGCAGTGTTAAATAAGTGAATCCATTTGGATTTTAAGCATAGAAGCTTCTTGGATCTATCTCCTCCCCATTTGTCCTCAACATCTGTCTACCAGTTATGCTTGGACTGTAAGAAATGTTGGGCCGCAGGTTGCTCTACTTTCTTTCCCTCGAGGGCTGCGCCATCCTCTCCTTGAAGTGTATGGGTCATAGGGTCCACAGTAATAAAGGCCTACAGAGTGACTGATCCTTTTTATCCTTATACTCGGTAGACGGCCTTGGAAGCCCCGGCCGCTCCTCAGGTATTTTTGTTTTAATATTTTTTTTGGGGTTTAACCTACCTGTTTTTAGTTTACTTTGTTATCAGAATAAGTAGACCTGCTCGGTTCAGTTTCTCCACATTTTTTCTGCTACCACCACCCCCAAATGAGGGATTACTTTTGGGTGCAAGGTATATGCAAAAGATAGCCCTAAAGAAAATGCTACGGGAGTCATTTAACCATCCGTGATGTAAGTAAGGTACGCTCCCTCTTTTTGGTTCTGATTGAAGCATTGAACATCAGGTGGTCCCTAAAAAGAAACCTTGAAAGGCACGTAACTACACATTCCATTGCGAGTGGGGGTACGCCGTTTTAGTCCTGCATGTCTTTAGGAATTTGAGACATATTGCCAATACATATTGCCACAAGCTTTTTCTCTCCGTTGTTTCCTTTGTTATATGAAAATCTGGGAAGAAAATCCTCAAATCACAGATACAGAATATAGATCCGTCACAAGTTTTTAAAGAAACCATTATAGGATTTCACTCATTGATAGTGCTGGCTGTGAGTACGGTACGCAGCTGCTTGTACACATTTTTTCAATCGACACTGGGGGTGTATCCTTAAAAGATACCTTTATGTACGGGATCGCACATCTAAGGTTGTGAGCTCCCTTTTTTCTTTTTTCCTTTCACACCATATATTTTCAATATTCTTACACTTCGTTTATTGTTATTATTTTTTATGAATATCATGTCAAACACCTGAACAACATTCAACATCACCTTTATGAGCACCGAGTCAAGCGCCATCAACACTCTTCCATTTGCACTTTCCAGAAAGGAGGCCTTTTCAATGACCCTTCACCAGCATTGAGGCTGCACGGACTTTTAGACAGCACCTTGGGACTTTCTAAATCCCTTTCTTTTATCTTCCACAGTAATAAAGTTGGCAGTCAAAAAGACGACTACTATTGGTCAACAGGCCAAAGGTTGACACATGAAAAATGTCAACATACCTTAGGTTGACATGGTCAAAAGGTCCACACAAGCAATAGCTCAACATGGAAACGGTTGACATAAGTTTTTCAGGTCATACTGTAGGTTGACCTGGACACCATATACCGGTGTACCGCGTCCCCTCCCCGGCTCACTCTATTCTTCATTCTTCGGGCACGGTTCCTCATAAGCTAACTCCATGTCCACTTGGATAGTAAACCCTTTGACTATGTTGACCATTTTCCTGTGTTGACCTATGGCCTGTAGACCATTAGTGGTCGACCTATTACTGTCGGTCTTCTTACTGTCGACCAGCGGACCACTTTCCCTCCTTGAATTGGCAGATGGTCTTGCTTACCCGATATAGACCACAGGGACATTTTAAGAAATATACAACTGTTACAACTGGAAACTTGTCTGATTTTACATTTAAGTTTAAGCATTCCTCCCAACATTTTCATTTCAGAAAGGGGCATGGCCCATGTTATCCTACGGGGGCATGGCCAGCGCTGTGTAACAGTAAGCAGAGTGGTCTGCTACTGATGACGCCAGCACAATGAGGGGGGGGGGGAGGGGGGTTGGAATGGCAGAACAGGAAGGGAAGGGGAGGAGAGGAAAGTGAGTAGCCTCTACAGATGCACCTTATGTGTCATCAGACTCCTCTAGATGAACCTTCTGTGTCATGAGTCCTCTACAGATGCACCTTACAGTCCACCAGACCCCAACAGATGAACCTTATGTGCCATCATATCCCTTCAGATGCACCTTACCTACTACCTACAGGTGCACCTTATGGGCAACCACACCCCAAAAGATGAACCTTATGTGCATTCATATCCTTTCAGATGCACATTATCTTCTACCTACAGGTGCACCTTATGGGCCACCAGAACCCCTACAGATGCAGCTTATGTGCCATGAGACCACTATAGTCAGACCTCTACAGATGCACCTTCCGTTTCTACAGACCCCGGCAGATAAATCTTATGTGCCATCAGATACCTACAGATGCACCTCACGGGCCATCAGACCCCTACAAATGCACCTTATGACCCATGAGACCCCTATGGTTGCACCAGAACCCTACAGATGAACCTTGCATTGCATCAGATCCCATTGGATGCACCTTACGTGCATGTGTACGCTGACACATCCATTTGCATGCAGGCGTATGGGCTAAATATCATTTGATGGTCTCAGATAAAAGTCTGTCTCATCTGGGCCAGAGAGGGCCGAACAGGGGGTGGGCGCTAAAGTCCTGCGAAGTCAGCTGCCTGTCCCAAGCAGGCATTGGCCCGCCTGCGTTCCCAGGGGAATGCCCAGCATTTTCATGGGGATGATCATAAAAAACTGGGCGTTCCCCTGCCCCAGCACGCTTCCCACCCCCTTCCCTACCCTGCCCGTGCTAGTGTAATGCTCGCCCAAGGCATTCACACATGGGGTTTGCACATGTGTATTTTCGCCCATCGGTCCCCAACCGAATTTGCCGTACAGCGAGCCAACCTAAATCACCGCCAAAATGTGTTGGATTTTGGGGTCCGGATGTAATTTTCCCCATATCTAATCCCCAGACATAAGATGATATGCCGACTGACATTTTATTAAAAGGGCAATCATTTACAAGCCCTGTAAATGATTGCCCCTTTAAAGAAATATGACAGTGTCTTTGGGCTATTGTATAAACCAGGAGTAGCCAACTCCAGTCCTCGAGAGCTACTAACAGTGCATGTTTTCCAGATCTCCTCACAGAGTCACAAGTGAAGTATTTAGCTCCACCTGTGGATCTTTTAAAATGTGTCAGTGAGTAATGATCACACCTGTGTACCTGCCAGGTGACCTGGAAAACGTGAACTGTTGGTAGCTCTCAAGAACTGGAGTTGGCTACCCCTGGTTTGACCAGATAGGCCATGAATTTATATACAAATTATATGTGTAATTCCAGTATTTGTTTTGGTAATTTCTGCTACCTTAACAGAATGGCATACTGACCTTGTTTTATGGAAGATTGTCTAAGGCAGGGATGGGGAACCTTCGGCCCTCCAGCTATTGTTGAACTACACATCCCAGCATGCCGTGCAACAGTTTTAGAATGGCCAATTAGAAAAATGGTAACGGCATGCTGGGATGTGTAGTTCAACAACAGCTGGAGGGCCGAAGGTTCCCCGTGCATGGTCATTCCAAGTGTTCGGCAGGGCCGTCTTTATGCATGGGCTTGAAGGGCAGTTGCCCTAGGGCCCCAAAATGCTAGGGGCCCAAAGTCTGCCACCCCCGTTGGCAAGGCCCAAGCCCCCCCGATCGCAACCTGTACCCCCACTGTACCCCCACACACCACCCACCTGTAATGAAGTCAGCGCTCAGTGGCACATACCCCTAGATACAGTTGGTGCCACCGCCAATGCCCATCGCCCACCCCATAGAGCATTACTGGGACTAGTGTGGGTAGTGATGCGGGAAGCCGAATCCCCTGCTCCAGCTCTGGCTGCATCCGCTAACCTCCCCCCCACACTTGCCTACCTGACCCTCTCCATGCGGAAGAAAATGCTCTGTTCCTGTGCTTCCCTAGTAATATATGATTACCATCACCTGTGGTGAAACACCATTACCTAGCTCCCCACAGGTGATGGCAATCATACATTACCAGGGAAGTCCAGGAACAGAGCATTTTCTCCCGCATGGAAAGGGTCCGGTAGGCAAGTATTCTCCACCCCCAAGCTTGAAAAATGTCTATTAAACTGACCGAAGCGTTGCTTGACACACTTGCGTCCTGTACTTATTTGTTCATAAGTCCCTTGAGTTCCATCGTCACCGTCTCTCTACATATCGTGTTGCCACACATTGGGAGGCACCTGGGCATTACTGCACCAGACTCATGGAGTGCCGACAGTTAAAGCAGGTAACAAGCACATATTAATTTTAGATATAGTGTGTGAGCAGTTGCCAGGTTCTTAAGAGACCAGTTGTTAGTGTAGGACTTGCAGTGAAATGGGGTCCCATGGCAACGGGCTGCAAGTTTAAATGCATTGATCAATTCATTCTTGTGCTTTGGTGATTTGCACTATTGCACTAGAAGACACCCCCGTGTTATTTATTGTATCAGATTTTGTACTTAGTACTGTTCACACAAGATAAGGAATTTAATAATCACTCACAAGAAAACTGAAAAAAAAAAATGTATTTTCTCATAGAGATTTTATTTTCTTTCAGTGCCAAAGTACATTTCGAGATATATGTTTTGATATATTTTGAGACTGGGATAGGAAGGTTGAGGGAGAGAAGGGTGGGCTCTCAAACCACATGGCTCCGGTCCAGGTTTCCAGATCTTCAAAACCACAGCTGGGAATTGCTCTGTTTGCACAGACAAAGATTTAAACCAGGGTTGCCGACTTTCAAATTCTCCTCTCCGGGAGAAGCCCGGAGAGGAGACTTACATTACCCGTTCGGGGGCGGGGCTTGGCTGTGACGTCATTAAGCCCCGCCCCCATTATGGGAAATAGTCTAAATCACTGATCTCCATGGAGGGGGCGGGGCTAAAATGACACGAGTGTGTCATTTTAGCTGCGCCCCCTCCTCTGAGACCCACGGATTGCAGCATTTAAATGCCGCGATTGGGGGGCTCAGTGGGGTTCCCCCTGATTCTGGGAGGGTTGCCCACCCTTCCGGGGAGGGACGGCAACCCTGATTTAAACCGTTCTCAGTCTGCTGCTCGGCGTTCGTATTCTCCAAGTATTGTAGCGCCAGAGACTTGGACTGTCAATGCCTCCGCTTGGACTGTCAGTGTCTTCACTGGCAATATTTGTGTGCACTGTATGAATAACTGTTAATTAATTAATAATACCGTCTGCTGTCCTCTGACTTGATGGCAATCCTTTTACACTATATATATATGACACTGTCCTTGATTCCGTATTCTGATTTCGGGGAATCTACATCTCGGTGGCTGTGAAGTGCTATATATGCATTCACCATCTGAATGACGTCTGCTCACTAACGAATATTTTACCAGCTGTTACCTAGACCCTTTGTGAACTAGGTGATTGCAAATACCTACTCTATCTTTCCTATTGCAGTATTTCACTGCGTTAAATAGAGGATCTGCCTAAACTTTAAAGTAGATGTATTTCTGCCGCTGATGATGTCCTGAAGGACGAAACGCGTAGGGCTCGGAGTGTTTCTATATGTGGCAAGAATAATGGAAAATACACTTGAAGAATTCAATATGCTGTTTCACTGAATAAACTTATTTGTTTTTATGATTGATGTATATTTTATATATATAGATACAGTAGATTGGGTCACGGAGCCAGCGGCACTCAAACAGGGTCAATAAATAATGACAAGCTGAGACCGTGATCAGCTTGGTGCTAACAGTTTCGGAATTTTACTTCCTTCATCAGAGTACAATACAAACAAGGACAGCACTTACCTAAGTAAGCTACCTCTCACCCAACACCCGTGCAGTCGATTCCATGCAGTGGGGTGACGTCATTCATGACGCGCCCCGCATCAGCTGGAGCAGGTTGCCATGGCAATCTGTATAAACAATAGTGGCCCTTATTCAGATCTGATCGCAGTACAAATTTGTTCTCAAAATGGACAAAACCATGTGCACTGCAGGTGGGGCAGATGTAACATGTGCAGAGAGAGTTACATTTGGGTGGGGTGTGCTGAAACTGAAATTGCAGTGTAAAAATAATGCAGCCAGTATTTACCCTGCACAGAAACAAAATAACTCCCACAAATCTAACTCTCTCTCTATACATGTTACATCTGCCCCACCTGCAGTGCACATGGTTTTGCCCATTTTGAGAACAAATTTGTACTGCGATCAGATCTGAATAAGGGCCAGTGTGTTTACAACAGGAAACGGAGAAACCGTAGGGATGTGCACCTGCCACTTTTCGTGTTTTGGGTTTTGGGATTTGGGTTCTGATTACCTTCAGGTTTTGGGTTCTAATGGGTTTTGCCAAAACACCCCCTAAACGTTTTGTGTTTGGATTTTTGGCTTTTGGGTTCTGATTTTTTTTTTAAGCATAAAAACTGCTAAAATCGCAGAATTTTGCGGTTTTTTTGCTCCTACGCTATTAGCATTCATCTCCACTCATTTCCAGTCTATTCTGAACATCTCACAATATTGTTTTTATGCCAAAAGGTTGCACGGAAGTAGTTTGATAACTATGGTAAGCGACACAAGTGGGCGGCACAAACACTAGACTGATTCGGCACACTTAATTGCACCCCTGGACTGATATGGCACACTTAGCATCACCCCTAGATCTGATACGGCACACTTAGCATCACCCCTGGACTGATATGGCACACTTAGCATCACCCCTGGACTGATATGGCACACTTGGCAGCACCCCATGAATTATACAGCAGACTTGGCTCACCCCAGGAATTATTTGCCAGACTTGGCTCACCCCTGGACTGATATGGTACACTTAGCATCACCCCATGACTAATACAGCACACTTGGCAGCACCCCATGAATTATACGGCAGACTTAGCTTACCCCAGGAATTATACGGCACAGATGGTGGGACCCCTGACCTGATACAACACATTAAAGGTAAAGAAGCCATCCTTTAATTTTTATATTGGTCAATTGTATTAATTGTTTCTGACCTGATATATTATGTCCCTGTGTAAGGGATATCGATGGCGAAGAATAAAAACAAACTTAGATTGAGCCTTGACAAAGCTCAAAGAGAGCGAAATGCGTATTGGCATATTGCTGTAAACTGTCTGTTTTGTTATACCATGTGTATTTGCATGTGTAAATAACCTTATATCGCAGTAGGGTATGCTGGGCAGGCAGGGGATTCAGCGCTAACTATAGTAAGCGTGAGCAACACACTAGCACAGACAGCAAGTGTATGAGAACATATCCCTGTGCTGTGTAGGTGCTGAAGACGGAGATCTCACACAGAGACTCTGCTACTTAGCTGTGCATACACGCCGGCACGCAGCTATCATATGGGAATATTATTATTATTAACCGTTTCTTATATAGCGCATACATATTCCGCAGCGCTTTACAGAGTATAGTTGAACTTTCACATCAGTCCCTGCCCCAGTGGAGCTTACAATCTACATTCCCTACCACACGCACACACAGACATTCTAGTGTTAATTTTTGTTGGAAGCCAATTAACCTATCTGTATATTTTTGGATTGTGGGAGGAAACCGGAGTACCCGGAGGAAACCCACGCAAGCACGGGGAGAATATACAAACTCCGCACAGTTAGAGCCATGGTGGGGATCGAACCCATGACCTCAGCGCTGTGAGGCAGTAATGCTAACCATTACACCATCCGTGCTGCCCATATCTCCCTAGACTGCGATAGCGCTGAACGCCCGCCACCCCATCTGAACTATCAGCCCGCTCTAAGCACTTATAGGTGAGATCTGCAATTTGCGGCCAGTGTGCAGACTGTGTACCAAACTGCTGCATGTATATTGGGGGTACTAATCTAAGTACCACCCTATCTGAACTATCAGCCCGCTCTGAGTGCTTATCCTTCCAGCCAGACAGATTTATTGTGGCTTCAAAGAGAAGAGTATCCGATTTGTTGCAACAGTGTATGCCAATAACTTCAAACCGCAACAATTATCAAACTAGCCACACAGGCTGAAGTGATGCAGATCTAGCATAAAATACAGCACACACAGCGGCCCTATATCGCTCTTTAGAAAGGCACACACTGGGATAATATTACTGCTACTTATCAACAAAAGTACCAGAATAAAACAGACTCAATAAACAGTTTACATATTTTCATCTTCTTATTTTCTTTCTATTCTATATTCATCACTTTGTTTTTATACTTCGACATCGATATCCCTTACACAAGGACATAATATATCAGGTCAGAAACAATTAATACAATTGACCAATATAAAAATGAAAGGATGGCTTTTTACCTTTAATTGTTAATTAATAAAGATACTATCAGACATTATATACTTCTTAGGTCCCACGGGACAAGGTGGATGAGGAGTGCATCCTAGTTAAACTGATTAAAACACCTTATTTTATTTTCAATTTAAAAAAAAGGGCAGCTCCCCTGGTCTGATACGGGACACATGGGGCACCCCTGGAATTATATGGCACACATGCGGGCACCCCAGGACTGATACGGGACACATGGGGCACCCATGGAATTATATGGTACACATGCAGGCACCCCTGGTTTGATACAGAACACATGGGGGCACCCATAGAATTATACGCCACACATGCGGGCACCCCTGGACTGATACAGCACACATGTGGTCACCCCTGGACAAATACAGCACACATGTGGGCACCCCTGGATGTACACAGTACACATGCGGGCACCCCTGGATGGATACAGTACACATGCGTGCACCCCTGGATGGATACAGTACACATGCTGGCACCCCTGGACTGATGCAGCACACGTGGGCACCCCTGGACAAATACAGCACACATGTGGGCACCCCTGGATGGATACAGTACAAATTCAGGCACCCCTGGACTGATACAGCACACATGTGGGCACCGCTGGATGGATACAGTACACATGCGGGCACCCATGGACTGATACAGCACAAATGTGGGCACCCCTGGACAAGTACAGCACACATGTGGGCACCCCTGGATGGATACAGTACACATGTGGGCACCCCTGGACTGATGCAGCACACATGTGGGCACCCTGGGCACTGACAGCAGTAATTAAAAAGAAACATTTTTTTTTTGCTTTGAATTTTTTGTTTTACTAAAATAACACAGCCCCCTCTGTAGCTCTAGCAACCCCCTCTATGCATTAATCACAACCCCCCCCCCCCCCCCCCAGCAGGTTTCCCCCTCACACCCCTCAGCAGACAGCACGGACATCTGAAATCTCCAGCCTGTTTGAAAATGGTGCCGACCGCCGGGAACTATATATCCCCAGGTCTCGCGAGAATCCGACGCGGGATGGTGACGTTTTAGCCTCGATTTGGACTATGAAAGATGGCGGGAACCGACGAACTCCTCGGATCCGGCCTCGGATCAGGTAAGTTCGTGGGGGTTCGGATCTCTAGGATCCGAACCTGCTCATCTCTAAGTAACAAGAAGACTGCAGGTCAGGGTTGCATTCAACATAGCAAAAGAAGAATTACAAGAAGCAGTTCAATGACAAATATTCATTGAGTCCAGTGGGTGCCATGGTGTTTAGATTGAAAATCCAAAACGCCTCACGTTGTAGAAGCAATTTGTGCCGATCCCCTCCTCTGCTGAGGGTGGGCACTTGCTCGACCATCCAATATCGCAGTGATGGCAGGGGATGTTTATGGTCTTTGAAATGATGGGCAACTGACTGGTTCGATGTTGCCCCCTCAAGAGCTAGCTTGAAGGACGAGCGGTGTGCAGCCATCTGCTCCTTGAACATCCGAGAGGTTTTGCCAATGTAAAGTAACCCGCAAGGGCACCTAATGGCATATACGACAAACCCTACTGCTGCATGAGAAGACATGCCTCAATTTGACAGGTCTGCCCGTGTGGGGGTGATTGAATCAGGGGCGTAACTATAGCACCGCAGCCCCCGCCACCGCGGGGGGGGGGCGCTGTGCATGTGGGGGCGCCGGGGGCTGCGGTGCTATAGTTAAACCCCCCCTCAATCCCCCGCAGACTTACCTATCGCGCTGGTCCCGGCGGCTCCATTCTTCTGCTGAGGACCACCACAAAATGGCCGCCCCCATATAGCACTCAGTTTTCTGAAACTGTCTGCTGTATGGGGGCGGACATTTTCTGGTGGTCCTCAGCAGAAGAACGGAGCCGCCGGGACCAGCACGATAGGTAAGGCTGTGGGGGATTGAGGGGGGGTTTTGCATGGGCGGCGGGGTAGGGGTGCTCGGCGGGGCGGGGGGCGCCCCCCCCCCCCCCCTAACGGCGGGGGGGGGCGCTCAAAACGTAGCTACGCCACTGGATTGAATGTTCCTCCTGTCTCCAAATATCGACAAGTTACACAACTGATGCAACGATAGTTTCCTGGTCTTTTAGTTAGGAAGTGTCTGCTTACAGGTCCTTGCATATTGGAATTGTCACTTTTGACAAGATGGTCACGCAGGTTTCTTTCTTGCTTGTAGCATGGCATGATGGTAGATGTGCGGAGCTGTGGTAAGTCAGGGTCCTGGGAAATTACTGGCCAGAATCTTTTGGCTGTATTCACAATGTCACTGCTCGGAGAAGGTGTTGATGAATGGTATGCGCCCTGAAGGTACACACTTAGCGATCATGGATTTTAATGTCTCGGACTTGGGAATGGACAATGCCCGATTTTTGGCTGCTAATAGTTGAACCGGATCATACCCCCTGCATATGAATTTATGCACCATTTGGTCCATCTTAATGGCTGCATCTGTGTCCGAGCTGCAAATGCGGCGAACTCTCAGTAGCTGCGAGAAGGAAAGACCTCTTTTTTATTGAGGGTAGATGATGACTGTATTGTATTGTACTCTGATGAAGGAAGTGAAATTCCGAAACTGTTAGCACCAAGCTGATCACGGTCTCAGCCTGTCATTATTTATTGCAAAGTCCCTGTTTGAGTGCTGCCAGCTCCGTGACCCAATCTACCTATCTTATATCGAAGGGCACCAGGGCAATTGACCTTTGGAGTGCCGGATCCCCGCATCCTATATATATATATATATATATATATATATATATATATATATATATATATATATATATATATATATACACACAATAAAACCACTAAAAAGTGGATATTGGTGATCTGTAGTGCACCTCTATTCTATATCTGTATATATCTATATCTATAGTCAGAAATAACTCGCAACAGCGGCACTCTTCAGGAACTTTTCAAAAGTGTATTCAGACGAACAAAACCAACGTTTCGGGGACCGTGGTACCCCTTTGTCAAGGTGTTATCCACACCTTGACAAAGGGGTACCACGGTCCCCGAAACGTTGGTTTTGTTCGTTTGAATACACTTTTGAAAAGTTCCTGAAGAGTGCCGCTGTTGTGAGTTATTTCTGACTATCTTCTGCGTCCGGAAGGCACCCAGGCAGGTGTACCCCGTTGGGTGAGTGCCAGGCCGCCAAACAAGTTTATCTATATCTATATATAGATTTATAGATTGCTGAGACCCAGCACTGGCTTAATAAATGTTAACTTGCTCCGGTGCCTCTGTATCCACCATACCAAGACGGAGTATATACCTTTGTAATAAGTGCGGCACTCGGAGAACATTCACTTCAGTAAATAAAGATAACCACACGGCTGATAACATCAACGTTTCATTTCTTATCGAAATATTGTCAGGATGTACAAAGCAGTATAAAAATTGTGCTCACCTTATACCCTCTTCCCAGGTGTGGGAGGAGAGCTTCCACCGGTCAGCTGTGTTCTGGTCCCACCGCCCAGCATGGTCACGTTGGAAGGTTCCGACCAGTGATGTCATCCTTCCATGATACGCTCGCAGTACGCCGTACACTAGCTTCACCGGGAAGCTTCCTCTAAGTTGCTATGGTGACAAAAAATATATATATTGAACACAAAAATAGGATAAATCAATGCAATACAGGATGGGATATATATGGTTAATAACAATGAAGTTTATTATTTTATTTAAGTTATTCATATTCCGACTAGCTGTATCATTTAATTTAATCCTTTAGGTTCCACTACATTCAGACGGTGAATCCACCGTGCTTCACAGCCAGGGGTTAAAGTGTGAGGGAACTGGGTGTAACTAGGTTCCACCACCTCTAATGGTAGGGGGAACTGAGTTCCACCTCCACCACAGCCCTGAACAGTAATTCCAACAGAAAAACCTGTCCCATCGGCTTCTTCTTCTGGCACGGCATACATGATGCAAAGTTAAATGTCTTGAAAAAGGTGTTTGACACACCGAAACGCGTTGACAGCCAGTGTGGAGTGTGAGCAGCCATCGCCCCTTTCTACCTAAATCTACATTGGATGTATGTATTTTTCAAAATTCTTTTTTAATGTTTTTATTTTTTATTTTTTTCACTTTCATTGCTGTTTTTGGTCCGGAAAATGTTGAGACCCAGGACGGTCTATGTACTGTATTTTTACCTTTGATATCCTACTGTCATGTGGACAGAAGCTTTTATCTATGTACTTTTGGAATAAAATTACTACCTTTTTAAGTAAACTACGAGAAGAGCAAATTCTTCCAAGGGTTAACCCCCCACTGATTACTGCTATCTCCCCTATATGTCCACGTATTGGATGGGTGAGAGTGAGGAAAGTGGGAGAAGAATATAAGGCAAAGAAAACGCTACGTGAATATAAAGACTTACCTTACCGTAAGTCGGGTACGCTAGCTGATTCAGCATTTTTTGATACATCAATCCCCGGGTATATTGCACTTTATTTATCTGCACAGTGAAGGATCGGGGCTTTCTGCACCAAAGAAACCTTTACACACTTGAAATAGTACTATACAGTGTGAGTCCTGGTACGCTCCCTGTATATCACCTCTGGTTGAGATCACTTAAAATTCCTCTATATAGAGATTCTAAAGCAATTCTACACATTGGGCATTATTCATTGAGAATTTTGACGATGTGCAGCAAATCCTGTTTAGGATTCGCTGCACATTCGCCACTGCCTGCCGCGTTCCGGAGCCTCGCCGGCTCCAGTATTCAACGAGTCAGGGGCTCACTGCCCCTGACCGGCACATTTTAACTTCTGCGGCGATGCCGCAGGGAGCCTGAGGACGGCGGCAGGCAGGGAGATGGAAGTCTCCCTGCCTGCTTTAGAACGTTTGTGGGGGGGAGGTGGGCTCCCCGGGAGCCAGGCAGCACAGGCTGCCCCCCGGGATAGCCAACAGGGGACCGGGTATTCACTACACCTGATCGTGCATATGTAATGATCGGGTGCAGTGAATATATGAATATCTAATGAGCGGCTCGGCTCCTGGCCCCCTGCTGGCTGCTCTGTGTAAAAAAAAAAAAATATATATATATATATATATTTTTTTTATTAAATATATATTCATGTGCTTACAGCACATGAATAAAAATAGCATGCCCCTCCTCAGAATAAAATTCCTGATTTTTTTTACACCAAATGTAAAAAACAAAACACTTTATTTTAAAAGTTCACATTCCACTTCACCATAAAAAGATAGCGATTGCTACTCGGTGAATCATGGCGATAAAAACCTTGAAATGTATTCGCCATCTGGTCATTGAATAGGGTGATTCCCCGTTTTAGTCAAAAAAATCGCCTTACAGCACAAAAATAGCACAAAATCGCGGATGATGGCGAATCAGCCTCATTGAATACTGCCCATTGTATATTTGTTTTCACTTTTTTATATCACTACCAGATGGAGAATTTGTGAATGCTCGTAAGAGTAGAAGACACAAGGAAAAGAATCTGCTACGGGCTTATCCATCACCGAAACACCGTGAGTGGGGGTACGCCCATTTGAAAGTTATCACCTGTATATTTAACCAATTTTCGTCACACTTAAAAGAAACCTTTATAGGTGTACCTGCACCTATCATTGGGTGAGTGAGGTACGCTCACATAAAGGAAAATTATTTTCCTCTTGTTTGAGGGAACTAATGTCTTTAAATTGAAAAACAAATCTACAAAATATCCAAGGGTTCGATAAGATCTTCTAGGGTACCGACGCTCGATATACCATCATAATCCTCTGCGCCTTAAAAGTCCGGAACCCCAATTCTTGTCTGTTGGTTGGTATTGTAAAGTTGTTATTGGGTGATAACTGTGGTCAGTACAGACTTTGAGGCAGCAATAGCGCCAGCAGGCGGCCATATCCTATATTTTCACATTTTATGATGTAAAGTTAAGATGAACAACTGTGGACATTATGTGTATAAGGGGAATTACTGTGTGACTTAATATAAATCAAGGGCACTACATGCAGTGTAATGTGTATACGATTGTGCTACCATGTATGGTGGGACCATTATCACTTTATGGGTTGTAGGGCACAATTCCCTAGCACTGTTCTCGGCTCTGCCTAATGGGGGGGGGGGGGGTCGGTGTTAGGGGAGCGGAGTTCCACCACCTCTCCAAGACCACTTTAAGCCCTGTTCATCTATAATTGTATTTGCAAAACCCATGGGATCTTGTTACCCATGGTTGTCACCTTATCAATTTTATGATGTAATAGACCGGACCTGGGAAGTTTCATGACTTTCTGTTTAGTCAAGATAAGGTCGTTCTTATTATAACCCCTTTGTTGGAACCGAATGATTAGGTCATCAATTGGTTGTTCAGCAATTTTGGAGTCACTATTAATACGTTTGATCCTAATCATTTGTGAGTAAGGTAAGCTGTATTTGATCTTGTTGGGGTGACAACTGGTATTATGCAAGAACATGTTTCTATCTGTGCTCTTGGTAAAAACAGTTGTCTTAAGTTCCCTATCAGTCACAGAGATTCTCACATATGAGGTAATCGATGGTTGTTTGATGCATCATATATGTCAATTTAACCGGGCTATTGGTTTTCTTGTGTGTTTCTATGAGTTGTTCAAACTCATTTTTAGAACCATCCCAGAATATCAATAGATCATCGATAAACCTGGTAAAAAAAATTAATTTGATCCGCCACTCTCTGGTCTGAAAAAAAGACTAAGCTCAGCTCGACCAAGAACATGCAGGTGGGATTCAATGTTCCGTCTGCAGGGGGGCGAGAAGGGGGCGTGGCTGTGAGTTGCGGCCGGGAAGAGGCGAGGTGCACCCGACAGCTCATCACTTCCCGGCCGTTCTCGGCAGAATGAGCCCGACTTCACAAGCTGTCGGGCTTATTCTGCTCGTTCCGCCGTGATACCCTGCTCAATGCTGATGGGGAAGACAGCATTGAATAGGGCCCGACGGCCATGTGTGTAATCTCAATCTCTGCATCCTCAGCCCTGCTGCAGATCCTGAAAGCACGTAGGAACGGCGAATAGGGGAGCCCCTATTTGGGGGACGGTGACTAGAACTCAACAGGATTGTTGACAGTGCCAGTTGACAGTGCCAGGACTACAGTTGTAAGTATACAGTATAGTTTAGTTTACTTAAAAATGAGGCTTTTTATACAAATTGTAGGTGTAGTTACATTATTTGTAGACCTGGCAACAATTTTCCACTGTGGGATGGGGGAGCAGCCTTAGAAAGGCCACAGAGTGCTGTGTGGCTGGTTATATAAAGGTAAGAATAGAGAGTCCACTCACTCTATTTCCAGCTGTATCGAGTTTATTTTTAACATACTACTAGTGTTACAAAAAAAAGTGTGAAAACTGTGACATTTTGGCCCTCTTACACATTTAGCAACACCACAAACCACTCCAATGGAAAGATACAATAAATACATACTGTAGGCGTGTGTGTGTGTGTGTGTGTGTGTGTGTGTGTGTGTGTGTGTATGTACAGTATATGTGTGTGTATGTGTGTGAGAGTGTATGTATGTATGCATGTATGTATGTACATACACACTGAATATATATATGCCAGCCTCCGTACGAAACTTATTGACCATGTTCCTATCCTTAAGAGAGGCGGTGATAGGGGAAAATTATTATTAAGAATGGAAAGCAGGTGGATTATTACCCTGGATGCTTTGGCACCCAGGGGTTTAAATGAAAAACTGGGACTCCACTGCTTCCTATAAAATAGCTTGTAATTAACCCGTACCCTGCCGATGTTCTAAATAAAGTACTTTGTTTAAAATAAGTCACCACAAGGTGCTTTTGATGATATGTGATATGATTAGATTGCACAATGTGTACAGCATTTTTGATGGTGATTAATAGTTTGTGCTATAACTTGATTTTCAGTCCATGTTTCTTGTATTAACTAATTGTTTAATATCTTCCAATATATGGCTTTGTTATAATATAAAATTTAACCTATGAAGTAACTTGTTGTTTTTTTAAAGAATTTTATATGTACAGTATGGTGTTTTCTGCTTGGTCCACCCCTAATGAACGTTAGTGACACCTGTGAACGTGCCGGCTGGCATTAACCCACAGGTGTGCTGTGTGTGACGGGGGAAGGTCCAGCAGATTTTTAATTGGTGAGGGTGTGTCTTGTGTAGGTATAAGTATGCCTTGTTCATTGTATTGTATTGTTCCCTGACGACGGTCACTGACCGAAACATGTCGGAATAAAGAAAATTATTTGCATTATTGAAGACTCACGAGTGCCAACTTTCTCCAAGGTACATATATATATATATATATATATATATATATCCACAATAGTGTCTTCTGCGCCCTATTCTACACTATTGTGGGTGTTTGTTCATAGTGTTAGTTCCAGCTAGTGGGGAACTAAGTGTCTATAGCGACCTATTAAGCAATTATTAGCGCAAACTGGAGAATTTGTCCTGTATATATATATATATATATATATATATATATATATATATATATACACACAATAGGAAATTAAGCGGCACTCTCCAGTCTTTATAATTTCAAGCAAGTGAATATTTTATTGATCCGACATGTTTCGGGGGGTAACCCTCCCGTCGTCAGGGATATACATAAAGTGAAACACAAGGTGAATTTATACAAAACGTCAGGTACATCTTAACCAATCCTGTGAATTACAATTAAAAACAGACACTCCCATCACACCTGAGACTATGGCTCCAATTAGAGGCCAATGTCCATCAGGGTTGTGGTCTGGGATGACGTCAGTTACCCAATCAAAAGTACTATGGTAACAAACAAAGCAAAAATCACAACATATAGTGTACATATAAAAACCAAAATCTATAAAAGAAGCAGGAAAGAATTTAAAAATACAAGTGAAATATTACGTCACACATTAGGATATATATTAATCAGAAGAACATTCATTACAGTATTACCCTAGAAAAGGAATCTTTATTTAGTAAGTTAAGGCATGAACTAAAGTGGTGATAGATGTATGGAATCTGAACATGGGCAAGGTTTCAATATACAAATGTTTGCGAGGTTTACAGAAAACAGTGTAATCTCAACTGTTCGTTAAGACCGCGGGGTGACATAGTTTCTAACTTCATAATCCATCTGCTTTCCAGTCTTAACAATAATTGGCTTCTGTTACCACCTCTTCGAGGTTCCGGAACATGATCAATTATTTTTGTACGTAGACTTGCTACAGTGTGTCCGGCTGAAAGAAAATGCCGCGGCACAGGTTGATCACTGACTCCGGACAATAAAGCTGAACGGATAGCCAACCTATGGTTGGCCATTCGTTCCCTAAATGTGGTTTCTGTCTTCCCTACATACACAAATCCGCATGGACAGTATAAGAGGTATATAATGAATTTTGATAAACAATTGAGAACGTATTTAATAGGGTATTTCCTTCCACTATACGGATGTAGGAAGGAATTACCCGTCAACATTGAGCTACAGGTGGTACAACCGACACACCTGTAGCATCCCGGAGTCTTAGAAAGAAAATGAGCAGGGGGTTTGGGTTTTAAAAAATCAGTGATATCTGTTTTAACCAGGTAATCCCGCAAATTTCTGCCCCGTGAATAGGCTGGCATCAGCCGTGTTTTGTGAAGAGCTGGTAAGTCACGATCTGTGTTAATAATGGGCCACATGTTTTTAATGTATCTGGTGATGGTATCACTGTTCTCTGAAAACTTATTAATCCATGGTATAACAATGTCGACTTCCTTATCCTTTTCAACCCCACTCAAGCAATCAGCTCGTGGGATACTTAACACTTTTGCTTTAATTGATAGGAGCTCTGTTAAATGGTAACCCCTAGCAACAAACCGCTCAATCATGGTATCAAGAGATTTAATGGTTTCATCAGGATCGCTCACAATTCTCCTCACACGGAGCATTTGTGAGAACGGTAAACCCCGACGTAGTGGTAAGGGATGGCAACTGTTATGCATTAGCAAAGAGTTGCGATCTGTCTCCTTGACATGTAAACCAGTAGATAAAATACCTCGAGAGATTTTAATTTGAACATCTAGGAAGCTGAGGGATTCATGGCTAGTGACACAAGTAAATTTACCAGGGTGATTAATAGCATTGTGTGAACTGAGGACCTCAAGCAAAACACTTTCATCACCGGACCATAGAAACAGGAGGTCGTCGATGTATCGTACATACATCGACAGATGTCCACTCTGATGTAGTGGGGAAAAGAGTTGTCTCTCAAGGGCCAACATAAACGCATTGGCGTACGATGGGGCCACGGAGGACCCCATCGCACACCCCAACAGTTGTAGATAATACACCCCGTTAAAGTAAAAATAGTTTTTAGTTAATATCAGATTCAGTAATGACATAAAGAGGGAGATGTCCGGTCCCTCATACAGAGGGTTATCGGTGATGAGTAATTCCACAGCCTGCATCCCCATATCATGGGGAATGCAGGTGTAGAGACTTGTTACGTCTGCTGTACACAGAATTAACCCATTATCAACCGGTGCCATGTCCTGCAAACGTTTTAATAAATCGTTAGTGTCTTTAAGATAGGCAGGTGTTGCCTGTACGCAGGGATTGAGTAAACAATCAAGGTACACAGAGACCGGCTGATATAAAGACCCCCTGGCAGATATAATGGGTCTGCCAGGGGGATCAACCAATCTCTTGTGTACCTTGGGCAAGGCATAAAACAAAGGTACCTTTGGAAAGGAAACAGTTAATGCTTTAACGATAGGTTCAGATAAGATCCCATTAACATAGGCGGCTTATAACAACATATCTAATTCCTGTTTAAAGGCCTGTGTTGGGTCAGAGTCCAGCCTGGCATAAATGGAGGAGTCATCCAATTGTCGTTGACACTCCGTCACATATGCCAGGGTGCTCTGAACCACAATTGCGCCCCCCTTATCTGCCATACGTATGACGATATCTTTACGTTCACTAAGAGTTCTTAGAGCCTTTCGCTCATCTGGAGATAAATTACAATGCTTATTGTTTGATGTCACACAAATATCAGGGGCTCCAAGCAATATACGTGAAAAGGCTTTAATAGAATGTGAATTCGTGGGGGGATCAAAAGTGGATTTTTGGGCTAGTTTACGTAGGGGAACAGGCACAATGTCAGTAACAAGTCCAGCATTAGATGTACGGCCAAAATAGTCTTTTAAACGTAAGGATCTTGTAAACCGAAAACAGTCAATTTGCCATTGAATGGAGTCATGGAAATTAGTAGGAATAAAAGTCAAACCTTTAGAGAGGACTGTAGATTCAATTGCCGTTAAAGGAGAATCCGTGAGATTAATCACCAGATCTTCTACTTGGGTTTTCTTGCGGTAGACCGACCTCTCCCTTTCGTTTTGCTTTCCCCTCCTTGTGCGGCGGGTTTGTCTTTCAGCGTGACCTGTCGTCGCGGGCGGCTGCCTAAAGGGATAGCAGCGTCATTGGAGTAGACTTGTGTAGAATCAGCATCGCTCATAGAGGTACTTGAATCGTTTGGTCTAGGCCGGGGGGGGCGGCCCTGTCGATTTCAGAATTTTCAGAATTTAAAAATACAAGTGAAATATTTCACTTGTATTTTTAAATTCTTTCCTGCTTCTTTTATAGATTTTGGTTTTTATATGTACACTATATGTTGTGATTTTTGCTTTGTTTGTTACCATAGTACTTTTGATTGGGTCACTGACGTCATCCCAGACCACAACCCTGATGGACATTGGCCTCTAATTGGAGCCATAGTCTCAGGTGTGATGGGAGTGTCTGTTTTTAATTGTAATTCACAGGATTGGTTAAGATGTACCTGACGTTTTGTATAAATTCACCTTGTGTTTCACTTTATGTATATCCCTGACGACGGGAGGGTTACCCCCCGAAACATGTCGGATCAATAAAATATTCACTTGCTTGAAATTATAAAGACTGGAGAGTGCCGCTTCATTTCCTATTGTATATGGGATTCCTGCATCCAAAGAAGGCACCAGAGCGCTTTACCTGATACACCCTTTGAGTGCTGGATCTACCCTAAACTATATATATATATATATATATATATATATATATATATATATATATATATATATATATATATATATATGTCGAAGTGGGGCGGAATGCAGCGGTCTGGCATATCGGCACTTTGTGTGTTCACTGACCAGGAAGTGGAACTTTTTTTAATTAAAAAAGTATGTGCAGCAGAAGGCTGCTGCTGTGGCCAGCCTGCTGCTGCTCTCCCCAACCTGTCCCGGCTCTCCACTCCCCAGGCTTCCCCTGGAGCCCGGCTCTCCTGCCTAACTGTCTCGGCGGCAGGAGCCCGCTCTACTGCGGAAGCTGCCAAAGCCTGGCTCTCCTGCCTGATGCCCCCGGAGTCCGGCACCACTGCTTGCCACTGCGGAAGCCGGTTTCTTCTCCCTGCTGCCACAGGGACTAAAGGTTGACGGGGTCATTAGGTCGACCGGTAGAAGGTCGACAATGCAGAAGGTCAACACAGGTTTTTTTATTTTTCATCTCCACTGTGGTTCCAGAACAGGCGGTAGTTCATACCCTACCATCGTCTAGGATGCTGAGGGAGAATAGAATAGTGTGCCAAGTGTAGTGAGGCACCGAACCCAAAGCATGGTGAGCATAACGAGCCAATCGAGCCTTGCGGTGATAAAGATGGAACTCTCTCCGCTTTGGAATCACGCTGCCTCTAGGGCATTCCATTCTAGTAGCGAGTGCTTATACAGTACCTACTGTTTACACCATTTTCAGTTTTTTTCATGTATTTTTATGTTTTTATAATTGGATATGTACGGTACCTTTAAATTTACGATATGACAGTTTTCTCGTCTAGGGTTCCTTATTGTACTGAAGACTGTCTTCCACATTGCGTATCCGTTAAATGTATCTCTTTTGAGACAGTTACAAGTTGCTTAAAGCAGTTATTAGTAACAAAGTATGTCTACTTGTTCTTAACGCTTATCATGTTATTTTGACAACTACAGGCTTCCGTACTGCTATACACCGATTGTTATTCTGTCACCATGGCGATGGTTCTTTTACTTGTAATGACGTCATCCTACCCGTGCCCGCGGCGGGAGAGAGACGTGTTCACTTGGGTGTCTGTGCACTATATAGGTAAGTCATGCTTTTATATTCTCTTATATCCTGATGAAAAACTGATAAAGTTTGAAACGTTGATAGAAGATCTGCAATTGTTGCTTTTGAGTGCCGTCCACCCCAAGCATTCTATATATATATATATATATATATATATATATATATATATATATATATATATATATATATTAAAGGTTCACAGGGCGCTAAGAGTAAATACACAAATGTATAAGAAATATTTAATAGAAAATTACAAATACAGAATAAAATATTGTATAATAATACAACTCAATTGGATAACAATCCTTCAGATATTCGATGTTTACAATCAATTATATTTTTTATTTATTTGTGTTTATGTTTGATATCTGCATGCAATTATTAATATTAATGTTAAAAAAGAGGGGGAATGAGAAGAATGTCTTTCTTTGTTGGCGTACCGAGATAAGTAAGAAGATTGTGTCTGTGAATTTATATTAAAATTCCAATATTTTATTTGATATTGTTAAAAACTGTCAAATATGTGAAATATTTGTGTTGTGTGCAAAATAATTAATAAACAATTTTATTATTAAAACACGGTGGCCTTGTCTTTTTTTATATATTATTTAAAACTTTTTGTAAATAAATATAAAATAATATATAAAAAAATAAATAAAAAAATAATATATAAAAAAAAGACAAGGACACTGTGTTTTAATAATAAAATTGTTTATTAATTATTTTGTACACAACACAGAAATATTTCACATATTTGACAGTTTTTAACGATATCAAATAAAATATTGGAATTTTATTATAAATTCAAGACATTCTTCCCTGTCCACCTCTTTTTTGTATCTTTTTATTTTCGCATGGGGGACATACGAGTGCTATAGCACTCGTATGTCCCCCATACGAGTGCTCTAGCACCAGCCAGTGCAGATACACCCCTTTCTCCTATAACTGATATATTAATATTAATGTTGTCTGACAATTAGTAATTGATTTGTCGTAATAAATACTATTTTTATTAATTGTTTCTCGTGTATACACTGAGCGCCTGATGGTACTGCTCTATCTATTGATGTTTGTCTCTCTGACTGGTGACTTCACAGTTGTAGTGAGGATGAAGCAATGCAGATACTAATAGTAAGATAGATAGACCAGCAGGTGTAGAAGGCAATCAGAAAACCAGGTATTCTGATAATGGATGCAATTTCCTGGACTGGACACTAGAGGGAGTCAGGTTGCAGGCATAGAGGAATGCTGCAGGTGCTGAATTAGCAGACGTACTACAGAGCTGCTACTCATAGGACATCATTGTACTGACTGACTTCTGGCTCCAGTCTCAGGGTATATATAGGTGGAGCCTGTAGCTGATTGATTGTTGCAGGATGATGTCAGAATAACCATTCCCGGATTGGCTGGTGAACTCCTGTGAATCAAACCAATATGGCCGCTCCCATGTTGGAGACACAAACGATGTTTTGTGTGCATGTGGAAAGGTCTGAGGCATGTAACGGAGAGAAGGCCCAGTGCTGGGAGTTTGTGAGCAACAGGGCCGTGGGGTGTGTTCAGCTGTGCCCGCTGAGATGATATCATGGGAGACTCTGACCGTGCGCATCCGGCGCCAGCCAGACACTGGGACGCCGCAGCTCTGACCTGGAAGATAGTCTTTAAGCAAGCCTGACCAAACACCTGGAACAGAGATAATTATGTCTCAAACCCAGTGGCGTAACTATGGAAAAATCTCCCCCCCGCAACAACCCTTTTGCGCGCCCCCCGCCAGGTCGACCCCCCAACCCCCTTACCCCCTGCACGTAGTGCCGCTGCGTCTGCAGTGCCCAGGGACCTTCAGCCGGCGAATCAGTCTGCGCTGCGGCTCTCCGTCTCCCTGCTCTCCCGGCTCCTGCTGTGATAAAAAACATGTCACTCAGAAAATGGCTGCCCCCGTACAGCAGACCGTTTTTAAGGATGCTAGAGGAGGCCTCCGCCTCCTCTAGCATCCTCAAAAAAGGTCTGCATTAAGGGGGCAGCCATTTTCTGTGTTTCACCTTTTTTATTGCAGACGGAGCAGGGAGAGCAGGGAGATGGAGAGCCGGCAAAAGATCCCGTGGCAGACGCAGCGGAACGGTAACAATAGCCCCGCAGCCCCCCGGCGCCCTCACCTTCCAAGCGCCTCCCCGCCACCGCGGGGGGCTGCGGGGCGATAGTTACGCTAGTGCTCAAACCAATACTATTAGGCCGAGCTATATAATGTAGTAACTTCATATAGCAAATATCTCCATCCGTAATGTATCTGCTTCTAGTAGAACAGGTCATTACAGGGGCATAACTAGATATGTATAGGCCCCATAGCAAAAGTTTGTAAGGGCCCCTGTTTACCAACTTATGGTGATAAATGTATACAACAAACATAACTTACACAGGGAACCTGCACCCCTTGCACCTATGGTAGTTACATCCTTGGGTCATGGGTACTAATACAGGCTGTGACACTTGTGAAAATTATATTTTTTATTTAAAAAGTGTGTATTGTCCTGCTAGGAGGGGAGTCAGCCACAGAAGCAGTATCGACAGCTTTCAATGAACTGATTCATATTAACAAGGGAGGAGAGGTGCCCCCTTTGGAGCAAGAGCCCGGCGGCAGATGACTCCATTGCCTCCCAGAGTTACAGTAACAGAAAGTCAATCGCACAAGACTGAAAATTTAGCAAATAAAGTATATTTGTTCAAAGGCCCCCTTTGGGTATTCATCCCTAGATTGGTCCTTTTTATAGGTTTGTGGGGTTGTGCTACCACTGTACAATGTTTGGAACAGTAAGTATGGAAAGAAAAAGTATTGTCACGGTGTGATGCACCTGTAGAAAACTGTACACATAAAATGTAACTTTTATTGTGTTATATAAAAAATGCGAAGTATAAAAAGACACACGACAGGTGAGTGGAACAAACATAATGGGGACGTGATTAAAATATTGCTTATGTGGGCATTCGTTTGTGCTTACTTTTTTATTAAACTAAGAAATCACCCCTGTTGTCTCATTCATTAAATCTCAATACATTAATTTTACTCACATAGTATAGTTGCTTCCCGGCAAATCGATTAGGAGGATTTATGTTTATTTGAGATAATGGGCCAGATTCTCTAAGCTTCAAAAGTGATCAAATGGAGAGTGATAAACAACCAACCAATCAGCTCCTGTCTGACATATTTCAAACACATGGCCCATTGGCTGCCCCGCGTATAATACGTACGGGGGATCCCCTGGTCAGCGCGTCACTGTGATCAAGCCTCCCGGCAAAACACGTGTCAGAGTCGCACCCTGGGACCACCCCCTGACGTCATTCTACACCCGGAACTCACCAACACGCTGTGTACCATGAGCGGCTCCCCAGGCAACCTCTGCACAGCTCACCACGCTGCAGCAGCTACTCGGTTGCCAGGACTCCCCCAGGGATTACCCTTCCCCATACGGAAACCCGGGGCTGAGCCTCCTTCTCCAGCGGGTCCTCATCCGCTAGGTACCGCTACACACGTAGTGTAGGATCTCTCACTACATGCATCCTATTGTACCCTCACTTTCCCCATATTGTCTCTCCCTCCCCGCATTCCGCCATTTCCCCGCAGATAGGACCAGCCTGGTTGTTATCAAACAACCCCGGGGCATTGTTGTTATTATGTCCAAATTTCGTTTCAATGCTGCACATGTATTACTAACATAGGTTATACCCTTATGCAATATATTACATTTGCTTATTGAACCTGTTACACTTTCCAATTGTTATTTGTCCTAACAGTACACGCAGACCGCTGTGGTCACTGTGCACACAACCAGTATATCCTGAATTTCGCATGATAGGACTAATTTACCTTAATTAACATTTGTGTTAATACCGTTTTGGTCAAACTGACTTTTTTCAAATGGCTAGTTAATGCTGTACGGAGGTTATACCTTGAATTGCCTTTTTCAGCTTTTTTAGACACTATTACATACCCTGCCTAAACCTGTGTCTCTAAACTACTATACCGTATGCTGTATGAAGGTCATACCTTGAATTGCCTTTTTCAGACACTATCACATACCCTGCCTAAACCTGTGTCTCTAAACTACCATACTGTATGCTGTACGGAGGTCATACCTTGAATTGCCTTCTTTAGACACTGTTACACACTTTGCTTAAACCTGTGTCTCTAAGCTACCATATTTTTCCGACCTCTGCTTGTGTTACTCAGGGACTAAACATTTAGTACTGTCCCTTTGTGAAAGACACTTCACAGTATTGTACACAACCCCCGGATCTACCCTGGTGTTTATGCAATTTCCTCATCATCACCAGTGAGATCAATCTGACAGGGGGCACAGTCTCCGCTCCAGCAAGATCTTTTGCATCCATTCACAGCCTCCGTGGCTTTCTACTTATTGGGGTGAGCACCGCCGGGTTATTACTCTCAACCTCCATCCAATACACCAATATGACGGAGGGTAGTAGAAGGATCTGGCGTCTGCAATAAACTCACTGCTCTACACTCTACTTATCGTTGCTCTCTCATCCGCAGTCAGATCGGACCCTTCCTGCAATACCTAGCGTAACAGGTCGTGGCCTCCTTTTGGCTCTGGAAAGCAGAAGTGACACTTGGTCCCAAATGTCAGCCCTTTGTGTCTTCCCACCCAATAAAGTATACGACCATACATTACTGGGCCGCCTGATCTCATCCAATCTCAGCAGCTAAACAGTAATTGGCCAGATCAGTACCCACTGGGAGACTGATGGGGAATATCTGGTGCCGTATAAATTGAGGTGAATCCGAAACACCAGGCACCACAGGAAGGACCACTTTCTGTCCTTTATTCACCTTTTTCTCTATCCTGTATGGTCCACAGCAACGTACCCATAAGTGTTGTGAACGTCATTTATTGTGTATATTGCTTGCAATTTGCCTTCGATTGAATTTACGGGGGTGGTCCCCAGGGTGAAAAATTTTCGCCCATTTCACTGTGATTTATTGTGATTTAACGGTAATATTTGTGATTCACCGTGTAATCATCCTAATTTATTTTGTGTTAATTACTTGTAATTATTTACGCCTTACCCTGACGCGCATATATTTTAAGTGTATATTATTAAAAGTTATGTATTAACCTAATCATTACTCACCCTGTTTACTACTTTAAAAGAGTGCCCCAAAAACCTACACTGTTCTTCCTTTTTGTCCTCTCTTTGGACAACCTCTTCTCAATCAGCTTCACCGCTGAACCTTTTGGGAGCACCACCAACCCAGCACCACTGTCAATTACAGCCATTATTGGTCTAATGTTGGTACACCAGGTATCTTTCTATATGTTTCTTCTACAATTTTTCAATAATACATGTGTTTGCTTGTGACGATCCACCCCTTTCCCTTGAAATTTTTCAAACACAGTCTGTGACATGGCAGGTAGGAGCTGATTGGTTGGCTGTTTATCACTCTCCATTTTATCACTTTTGAAGCCTAGAGAATCTGGCCCAATGCCTTTAAATTGCGCTGAACTTGTTAAGCTGCCTGCTATTGTATCAAATGCAATGTAACATACAGTAGGAAATGTGTTTCACTTTTGTTAGCTAGTAGAAATAAATCCAATTCCAATGGATACTTCTAACTCTATGGGGGGTATTCAATCTCCCGGAGCCATCTCCCGACGAGGGAGATGGCTGCGGGGCCTTATTCAACGACCGCATTGAGCAGGGGATCTCACAGAAGGAGCCAGATTTCACAAGCAGTCGGGCTCATTCTGCCGGGAACGGATGGGAATTGACGAGTTCCAGGCCGCAGCAGGCAGGACATTGAATCCCGCCTGCGAACGGGACAGGGTCACGGCTGCTCAGCCAGCTCGATAGCCGTGACCCCACATTGAATACCCCCTATGTGTAGCCAAATTGGCAACAATTGTTGGACATTAAAAAGTCTCACAATATTGGCCAGGTGCTGAATTATTCCTCTACATAAGAGATCATTGAGAAAAATTATCTCATAAAATGTGAGGCCCTTAGTATCAACCAGAGCCTTGTAGCAGCTAGATAGTGTACTTATGTTAGATATTTGGGTACTCTTTACCTAGAACGGCGCCCACGATGTCCATCGCGGTCATCGGGGGTAAAAAATCGCGGGCATCGCGGCCATGCCCGCGATTTCCCATAGGGATCAATGTTAAAAGTGTGATTGGACGCGATTTGAGTGTTCAATGCCTCAATGCCCGCGATTTTTCCATAGGAAACAATGTTAAATGGGCCACAGAGCCCTAATAGTCTGAAATGGCCCCCACAATTGTTAACGCCACCCCACGATCAACGTGAACCCGAAGCGTGGCGAGCGCAGCGAGCCCGCGAGGGGCGGCGGTACGCGTCCTCCGACCTTTTCATACCCCCACTATCCACGTCGGCGTGGAGTTGAGAATAGAATAGTGTGGCAAGCGCAGCGAGCCACCGAGCCCGAAGCGTGGCGAGCGCAGCGAGCCCCGCGCGGGGACGCGGATACCTTCACAGGTAAACGTGTCCCTTCGCGGGCTTCACAGGTATCCGCTGCGCTCGCCACGCTTCGGGCTCGGTGGCTCGCTGCGCTCGCCACACTATTCTATTCTCAACTCCACGCCGATGTGGATAGTGGGGGTATGAAAAGGTCGGAGGACGCGTACGGCCGCAACTCTCGGGCTCGCTGCGCTCGCCACGCTTCGGGTTCACGTTGATCGTGGGGTGGCGTTAACAATTGTGGGGGCCATTTCAGACTTCAGGGGGACTATTTGGGCTCTGTGGCCCATTTAACATTGTTTCCTATGGAAAAATCGCGGGCATTGAGGCATTGAACACTCAAATCGCGTCCAATCACACTTTTAACATTGTTCCCTATGGGAAATCGCGGACATCGCGTTGCACCCGTTTTTTAGTGCATGCGATGGCCGCGATGCCCGCGATGGGCGCCGTGCTAGGTAAAGAGTACCGATATTTGTATGAATAATCACAAATACATATACAAATACATATTCATTTAATCATGAGCTGTATTTAGAAACTGGCTCAATAATAGAGTTTTATTCTGGTCTAAGCCAGGTTTGTAGGCCTAACTCCCAGAGATATGCCTCTGCTGATATCATACTGGTTACGTTTAAAATGTGAAGTAAACAATGCAACACAGTACTAGCCAGCTCTTGTTTATCATTTGTGTGTATGTCTCCCCAGTGGCGTCGAGAGGGTAGTGGGTACTTTTTACCCAGGCCCTGATCTGCTGGGTGGGGGCAGGGTCCTGCTCCCCCTCCCTCGTTGTGGGGAGTTTGGTGACAGGCTGCCGCCACAGTGTCTTCGGTATAATGAATGACACACGGAAAGGGCGACATGAGTTTTTAATGAATCCTTTTTCTGAAATTTTCTGTCTACGAGGACTACGATCGGGAACAGTAACAGTGTGCCGAGTGCAGTGAGGCACCTGGCCTGAAGCATGGCGGGTGCAGCGAGCGCAGGGTGCGGTGCACTAATTGGGGAACCACATGGTAGCAGTAGAAGTTGACACCCCAAATATTATGAAAAACTCATGTCGACCTTTCCATATGTAAATTATTTCCGCGCCGGACTTTTGCTTGTGACATTTTTCCCATGTCATAGACCTAATTACTGTCGACTGTGTCCTTCCCCACAATGTGCCCGCTCCTAACGGCCATGTTATAGGCAGTGTTAAAAAATGGCAGTTAGGAGCCAACTGGCTGGATGTTTATCACTCTTTTTCACCCTTGCGTTGATCTCTTTTTAAGACTTAATACACCCGCCCCTCAGTTGCTAAGTAGTGACAAGTGCACCGTCTCTAACAACTCATTGTGACAGGGCCATTATTAACTTAGCTGCTTCTGTGAAAACAGCCCACAGGAAAAAGCCCACTGTCATATACTGTAAGCTCACACACATAAAGTTCACACGGAAGATTGCCCACATAGAAACATCCCCACACCAAAAATTACCCATGCAAAAAAAAAAAAGACCACACACTCACACACACACACACACAGATCTGTTCATCCAGACAAATATACAAATATGGATCTAAAAAAAAGAATTTTATTGAACTTTTTATCATTGAGCTTCAGGTAATCCCAACATTAAATAATGACAGAGCGGGACTCTGCACTGCGCTCTCCCAGACTAGTGGGCGTGGCAGTAACCGTGAGCCATGTCCTGGATTTGACATTATGGGGGCGTGTCCAGTGCCCTGTGACCTGTTGGCCTGCCCCTAGTCCCTCTAGAAGCTGTGCGCATGTGCACTGCCCTACCCCACCGCGAGACACTACTGCCTGCAGTTGGGACAGGTGGGAGATATGGGTAATCTGATCACAAACAGTGACATGCCAAGGTTGGAAATTCACACTCACCAGGTATTTACATATTACTACAAAAATAGAACATGGACACCTATAACAGAATTTTTTAAATAATGTAACTTTTGGCAGGGCCCCGGTAAAATTTTGAGGGCATGACCTAATCGCAGGAGGCGTGACAACCTACCGCAATTAAACCACGCCCCAAAAATGTTTAGGGGGGTGAAAAAACACGCTAAAGTTGAGGGGGGGGGATGTAATTGTCGCCGCTGCTCACTCAGCCTCGGGCCCTGACTATTGGTACCAAATGGTTGTAGTGGAGTCGAGAAGGCTGGCATGAATGTAATTAGGATTGCCTCCCCCCCCAGTTGGGATTCCATCAATCAGTATCAGGGCTGCATTCAGGAATATTACCGCCCAGGATAGCATTGTAAAATGCGATCATATCGGGGTAATGTATCAATTTTAAAGCACAGGGACAGGGCTCCGAAAGGAGCCCATCCCTATGAAGCCCTAACCCGGAAGCCGGGGGGTCTGCGCATGCGCGGTTATGCGCTGACCCCCGCCGACCATAGGCTACAATGGGCTATCGCCGTATCAGAATGGCGACAGCCCAGGGGTGCGATGCCGGGCTGCCCGATGTTGATACATCGGGTAGCTTCGCATCCCCCATAGAAACCTATGGGGGATGCGGCCGGCGGCGCTGCAGGGAGGATCGCAGCAGGGATTGGAGATTCCTGCTGCAGTCCCCCTATGATACATTTAGGGGATACTTAATATTTGCGGCTAAACTTAGCCGCAAATATGGTTTGATAAATGGGCCCCTTAGTGTACTTGTAGTTTATCTTTCTGTGTACACTCTGTCATTGGGGTTTATTTACTAAGATGGGAGTTCTTTTGAAGATGGGATGTTGCCCATAGCAACCAATCCGAATCTACTACTTATTTATTTAGTGCCTTCTGGAATCTGATTGATTGCCCATAGCAACAGCCCATCTTCAATAGAACTCCCATCTTAGTAAATTTACCCCTAAGACTCCCCACGAGTCTACAAACCTTTGAGCATTATGGGTAAAAAGAAAAAACTGTGCACCTTTATTTCCTGTACAAACATTTGCACTCCGGATCATTGAAGCCGTCCTCATACACAGACCACTGTAGTAGAGCAATGAGTTAATATGTTTATAACTGGTAAAGGTCACCGCTGCTGCATTCATGTGGTCATCAGTAATATTGTGGACCACAGTACATCAACTCAACTTAGCTCAGCAGAAACAGAGACAGGTGTCTTGAAGAGGGGTAAGCAATGTGACACAGCAATGACAAATGAAACCCATCTAGAATGCTGTGTTCAGTGCTGGAGACAGTGGTGTAACTATACATTTTGCTCCCCCTTTCCAAAACAGTTACTGTCCACCCCCCCCCACCCCCCCCCCCCCCCCCTATAGCATATTGATAAAACAAACAAGGATGTCTCCTGTAGTGTCCCCGGTACTTATGTATTAGCAGGGCGCCCAATTAGCATACGTATGGCACCGTAGGGAAATCGTATCCCATGCAATGCGATTTTCCTATGTAATTTATTTACTGCTCTCTGTCCTTCGGCGGTGCGATGAGATCGCATTGCATCGGACTGTACTGCAGTTAAAATTTGCATGCGATCACATGCGATTTATATGGTGCGATGCCATTTAATGTAATATACACTTGTATGACATACAATGGAATTTAGGCACCTCCCACTATCCACGCCACTCCGAAGCTTGGCGAGCGGCAGCAGAATGTGTCCTCCAGACCTTTTTGTACCCCCACTATCCACGTCGTGGTGGAGTTTACTTTATATAGTGTGGAGAGCGCAGCAAGCCACCGAGCCTGAAGCGCGGCGAGTGCATGCGGAATACATGTAACGACACAATGTCCCTTGTAGTGCCTCTTACACAATATCCCCAGTAGTGCCTCTTACACAGTGTCCCATGTAGTGCCTCTTACACAGTGTCCCCTGTAGTGCCTCTTACACAATGTCCCCTGTAGTGACTCTAACATACAGTGTCCCCTGTAGTGCCTCTTACACAGTGTCCCCTGTAGTGCCTCTTACACAGAGTGTCCCCTGTAGTGCCTCTTACACAGAGTGTCCCCTGTAGTGCCTCTTACACAGAGTGTCCCCTGTAGTGCCTCTTACACAATGTCCCCTGTAGTGCCTTTTACACAATATCCCCAGTAGTGCCTCTTACACAGTGTCCCCTGTAGTGCCTCATGCAGACAGTGTCCCCTGTAGTGCCTCTTACACACAGTGTCCCCTGTAGTGCCTCTTATACCTAGTGTCCCCTGCAGTGCCTCTTACACACAGTGTCCCCTGTAGTGCCTCTTATACATAGTGTCCCCTGTAGTGCCTCTTACACAGTGTCCCCTGTAGTGCCTCTTACACAGTGTCCCCTGTAGGGCCTCTTATACAATATTGCCAGTAGTGCCTCTTACACAGTGTCCCCTGTAGTGACTCTAACATACAGTGTCCCCTGTAGTGCCTCATACACAGTGTCCCCTGTAGTGCCTCGTACACAGTGTCCCCTGTAGTGCCTCTTACACACAGTGTCCCCTGTTGTGCCTCTTACACGCAGTGTCCCCTGTAGTGCCTCTTACACGCAGTGTCCCCTGTAGTGCCTCTTACACAATGTCCCCTGTAGTGACTCTAACATACAGTGTCCCCTGTAGTGCCTCGTACATAGTGTCCCCTGTAGTGCCTCTTACACAGTGTCCCTTGTAGTGCCTCTTACACACAGTGACCCCTGTAGTGCCTCTTACAGTGTTCCCTGTAGTGCCTCTTACACTGTATCCCCTGTAGTGCCTCTTACACACAGTGTCCCCTGTAGTGCCTCTTACACGCAGTGTCCCCTGTAGTGCCTCTTACACGCAGTGTCTCCTGTAGTGCCTCTTACACAATGTCCCCTGTAGTGACTCTAACATACAGTGTCCCCTGTAGTGCCTCGTACACAGTGTCCCCTGTAGTGCCTCTTACACAGTGTCCCTTGTAGTGCCTCTTACACACAGTGACCCCTGTAGTGCCTCTTACAGTGTTCCCTGTAGTGTATAGAAAAGAGGTTTTGTCTACTTATTGCGCTTCACTTATAGGTTGTAGCTTTTTAGAAACACCCGGAACTTTCACCAAGTACCAAAAGATATGTACAAACAGTTTTACAATGTGTTCTAAAATTAAGCGCCACCCAACAGTTAATCAAACAGTGTAAGAATGATAAAAAAGCACTTTCCTCCCAAGAATTTCAATTTACTTTTTGTTTCTTTGTCCTTATCCTGAAAGAACTTTTAGAGAAACAAAAAATAGTGCAATACTGTCTGTATCGGATGGAATTTTTTAAATTAAAAAAGTGTGTAGTGCCTCTTACACAGTATCCCCTGTAGTGCCTCTTACACACAGTGTCCCCTGTAGTACCTCTTACACAGTGTCCCCTGTAGTGCCTCTTACACACAGTGTCCCCTGTAGTGCCACTTACACAGTGTCCCTGTAGTGCCTCTTACACACAGTGTCCCCTGTAGTACCTCTTACACACAGTGTCCCTTGTGTTGCCTCTTATACATAGTGTGCCTGATTCAGACCTGCTCACTAGGCTGTGTATATTCAGAGCCTTGCGAACAGGTTAACACCGCAGCCCCAGCATTGCTCACCATCAAATTACTTTTTCGCTGTTCTCAGCAGCCAGGACTAATTTTCTGCTGCACGCTGATGTCCGATTTGAAGGCGGGTGGATGACATCATGTGACATCATCCACCTGCACCTAGCAGGCACAGGGAACTCCCGCGTTCCATGGCTCCCGCCCAGCGTTTCTCTCTTGCACCATTTTTGTAGTCACGTCTATGAAACACTGTGTCCACCCCGGAATGCCCCCTGGCTGTTAAGTAATGTGCGAACGCCCTGGTGAGTTAAAATCTCGCCGAAGGAATCTGCTGCAGGGGTCTACGTGAAATCGCAGTCCCCCACCATCGGAGTTGGGGCCAAATTCGGACCTGAATGAGCCGATCTGAATCGATACCAGCGACCCTTGTAGTGCCAGTACATATAATGGGCCTTATTCTAGTTCACTCTTTCTGACAAAATCCTTCTTAGCTGGACAAAACCATGTGCACTGCAGGGGGGCAGATGTTACATGTGCAGAGAGAATTAGATTTTGGTGAGTAATTTTGTTTCTGTGCAGGGAAAATACTGACTGCTTTATTTTTACACTGCAATATAGATCTCACTTTGAAGTAAAACCCCACCCAAATCTAATTCTCTCTGCACAAGTTACATCTGCCCCACCTGCAGTGCACATGGTTTTGCCCATCTAAGAAGGATTTTGTCAGAAAGAGTGAACTAGAATAAGGCCCAATGTCCCCTGTTGGGACGCACTCACCACCCGTGGCCGCTGCTGCTTGCCAGTTGCTACTGAAGGAGGAGAGTGGAGAGCGGAGCACAGGCTACTCGAATCCTACCCCCCTATGGTTTCTGCATACATTTTTTATGCTACAGTATTTTCTTGCCATACCCTGTAACATAATATTGTACGCAGATCTGGACCGAGTTTTTGTTTGTGAACACTAAGCGCCCCCGTCATTATCGGCCAGCAAATGCATGAACGTCAGTGACACAGAGAGAGTGCACTTCAGAAAAACGGGATAGTTAAAAAACTCCTTAGCGCAAGGTTTTAAGAAAAAATCCCATTTCCGAAATCCCGTAGCCTATGGAGTTGGTGTGTGTGGGGGGGGGTCAGCACTAGCCGCGCATGCGCCGACCCCCAGTGCCCGGCTCAGCACATTCCACGGACAGGCTCCTTTCGGTGCCCGGTCCTGCGCGTGGGGGGATGATACAGATCACATTGTAAATGCAAACCTTAATAAATAAGCCCTTAAGACTTAGCGTCATTTGGTCCCTTTGCGTCATACCTGCCGACAGGTATTGCACAGCAGGGGTTGGGGCTACAATGATGCGATATGCTTCATTTGGGGGGGTCGCGGAGGATGGGCACAATTCTGGGAGGGTTGTCCCCCTTTCCGGGACCCTCCCAGCCATTCTGATAGGGTAGGCAACTCAGATGATAACAGGCTACACAGAACCCAGACACACAGGTTGGGAGGAAGAGCTGGGATTCCTGGATCACTTACAGCTCTCTCTGCTCTCCTACAGTGGGCGGTATTCAATGAGGCTGATTCGCCAGGTTTTTATGGCGATTTTGTGCTGTTTGGCGAATTTTTGACTAAAACGGTGAATCACCCTATTCAATGACCAGATGGCGAATACATTTCAAGGTTTTTTTCGCCATGATTTACCGAGTAGCAATCGCTATCTTTTTATGGTGAAGTGGAATGTGAACTTTTAAAATAAAGTGTTTTGTTTTTTACATTTGGTGTCAAAAAATCAGGAATTTTATTCTGAGGAGGGGCATGCTATTTTTATTTGTGTGGTGTAAGCACATGAATATATATTTAATTTAGCAGGGGGGCCGGAGCCGAGCCGCTCATTAGATATTCATATATTCACTGCACCCGATCCTTACATATGCATGATCGGGTGTAGTGAATATACCCGGTCCCCTGCCTGTGCTGCCTGGCACCCGGGGAGCCCACCTCTCCCCCAAAAACATTCTGGGGCAGACAGGGAGACTTCCATCTCCCTGCCTGCCGCCGTCCTCAGGCTCCCTGCGACATCGCCGCAGGAGTTAAAATTCGCCGGTCAGGGGCAGTGAGCCCCTGACTTGTTGAATACTGGAGCCGGCGAGGCTCCGGAACGCAGCGAGCAGTGGCGAATGTGCAGCGAATCCTAAACAGGATTCGCTGCACATAGTCAGTATTCTCATTGAATACTGCCAGTATCTCACCTCTGGTCGGGAAGCTTTATGGTTAATTCTATCTGCACACGTCACATCTGCCCCACCTGCAGTGCACATGGTTTTGTCCATTTGAGAAGGAATTTGCGTCTAAAAGTGAACCAGAATAAGGGCCTCAGTTCTTTATGTTTTCTGATGTCGATGTTTCTGTGTTTGCTGGTGACCTGGAAAACGTCAGCTGTCTGGGGATCCGAGGACCACGTTTGAGAGGGTGTGGGGGTCATAGAGTTGACACTATGAACGTCAACATACATTAGGTCGACACGTGAAATAGGTTGACATGGCCAAGGTCGACAGGGTCGGAAGGTTGACACAAGCATTATGTCCACAATCGGAAGGTCGACAGTCAAAAGGTTGACATGAGTTTTTCACGTTTTTTTTGTCCCGAATTTCAACGTGAGTTGACATGGACACCATATAAATGTACTGCGTCCTGTTTGAGAACTGCTGGCGTAGTATCATTCTGCAGATCACATTGGATGGTAATGCATTCCATAGTGGCTCTAGGGCTCCCTCTAATGGATTTAAACATTATTGCAGTCAATGGTAAAAAGCACAAACACTGTTAAACTCAAGTAAGTGTGTTGGTATTTTTGCATTCCAGGATATCTAATTTGAGCCTGCATAGAATATTCATCAGGAAATGGGGCCACTTAGAAAATTGCACATTTCAAAACCAAAATGGTGACTACAAACCTAATATTTAAATGAGCAAACAGGTTAACGGGGAAAACTTATAGGCCAGGGCTGCCATGAGAAATTGGGGAACCCGACAGACAATTTAGGCATGCACCCGCTTACCTGGAATGGATCGGCTGAAGGTACTGTAATTGTACTGTCCCACTGCTTGTCGGATAGGCTATATATGCAGAGACTGCTGGGACTTGTAGTTCTCCACTACTTTGTGAGCCACTTAACATGTTGAGCTGCCTTTCCTGCACCTAATGCAATTTACATAACGGCCAACTGCCTTATTGAATTGCTGCATACTAATCCCACACTCCCATTTTGTCACCATTCGTCACCCACTGTCACTCTTCCCTGTAAAGAGAGTGAAAACTGAAAAGGTGACGGGAAGGAGGAGGAGAGCGCAGCCTACTTCAGTGGCCTCCTCCTACAGGCTGATGTCATAAGAGCTGGACTCAATCAGCAGGAGTAGAAGGAGAACACACACTGCACTCACTCATACATAACATACTGTGTATACATAGTGACCAACGAGGCTGAAGTTAGCTTCTTATTCGGCCAGCTTGTTATTCACTTCTTATTCAAGCTCCAGCTTCTTATTAACTTCTTATATTTTAGACACCACGCCCACTTTTTATTAGACCACGCCTACATTATGAGGCCACGCCACTTGTCATTCGGCGCGTGCATTAGGATCACGGGGGGGGGATCTCCAGGAATCAAGGAAGAGTGAGGTGGCAACCCTATCTATGACCTCACCTCCATACTTTCCCCTGAGGCATACTTCCCTACATTGCTTCCCCTGTTCCTTGTACTTTTATTGTGGATGGCAAAGGGAAATCAAGAGACTTGCCCACCTTCACAGGGGGCTGGGTGGACCACCCAATTTTTGGGAGCCTCCTTGACATTCTGGAAAGTGGGTATTAGTGGCAGTATGGGGGGGGGAGCAGTAGGTTGAAGTTTTGCCTAGGGTGCTGAGAAGCCTTACACTGGCCTTGATCATGTCCTCAGTAGTGATGTTACAGATGTCCCCAGTAGTGCCAGTTATATATCATGTCCCTAGTAGTCCAGCAACATATCAGGTCCCCAGTAGTGCCAGTTACATATCAGGTCCCCAGTAGTGCCAGTTATATATCAGGTCCCCAGTAGTGCCAGTTACATATCAGGTCCCCAGTAGTGCCAGTTATATATCAGGTCCCCAGTAATGTCAGTTCTATATCAGGATCCCCAGTAGTGCCAGTTATATATCATGTCCCCAGTAGTCCAGTTACATATCAGGTCCCCAGTAGTGCCAGTTACATATCAGGTCCCCAGTAGTGCCAGTTACATATCAGGTCCCCAGTAGTGCCAGTTACATATCAGGTCCCCAGTAGTGCCAGTTACATATCAGGTCCCCAGTAGTGCCAGTTACATATCAGGTCCCCAGTAGTGCCAGTTATATATCATGTCCCCAGTAGTCCAGTTACATATCAGGTCCCCAGTAATGTCAGTTCTATATCAGGATCCCCAGTAGTGCCAGTTATATATCATGTCCCCAGTAGTCCAGTTACATATCAGGTCCCCAGTAGTGCCAGTTACATATCAGGTCCCCAGTAGTGCCAGTTACATATCAGGTCCCAGTCCAGTTGCATATCCGGTCCACAGTAGTGCCAGTTATATATCAGGTCCCCAGTAGTGCCAGTTATATATCATGTCCCCAGAAGTGCCAGTTATATATCATATCCCTAGTAGTCCAGTTACATATCAGGTCCCCAGTAGTGCCAGTTATATATCAGGTCCCCAGTAGTGCCAGTTATATATCATGTCCCCAGTAGTGCCAGTTATATATCATGTCCCTAGTAGTCCAGCAACATATCAGGTCCCCAGTAGTGCCAGTTACATATCAGGTCCCCAGTAGTGCCAGTTACATATCAGGTCCCCAGTAGTGCCAGTTACATATCAGGTCCCCAGTAGTGCCAGTTATATATCATGTCCCCAGTAGTCCAGTTACATATCAGGTCCCCAGTAATGTCAGTTCTATATCAGGATCCCCAGTAGTGCCAGTTATATATCATGTCCCCAGTAGTCCAGTTACATATCAGGTCCCCAGTAGTGCCAGTTACATATCAGGTCCCCAGTAGTGCCAGTTACATATCAGGTCCCAGTCCAGTTGCATATCCGGTCCACAATAGTGCCAGTTATATATCAGGTCCCCAGTAGTGCCAGTTATATATCATGTCCCCAGAAGTGCCAGTTATATATCATATCCCTAGTAGTCCAGTTACATATCAGGTCCCCAGTAGTGCCAGTTATATATCAGGTCCCCAGTAGTGCCAGTTATATATCATGTCCCCAGTAGTGCCAGTTATATATCATGTCCCTAGTAGTCCAGCAACATATCAGGTCCCCAGTAGTGCCAGTTACATATCAGGTCCCCAGTAGTGCCAGTTATATATCAGGATCCCCAGTAGTGCCAGTTATATATCATGTTCCCAGTAGTCCAGTTACATATCAGGTCCCCAGTAGTGCCAGTTACATATCAGGTCCCCAGTAGTGCCAGTTACATATCAGGTCCCCAGTAGTGCCAGTTACATATCAGGTCCCCAGTAGTGCCAGTTACATATCAGGTCCCCAGTAGTGCCAGTTACATATCAGGTCCCCAGTAGTGCCAGTTATATATCATGTCCCCAGTAGTCCAGTTACATATCAGGTCCCCAGTAATGTCAGTTCTATATCAGGATCCCCAGTAGTGCCAGTTATATATCATGTCCCCAGTAGTCCAGTTACATATCAGGTCCCCAGTAGTGCCAGTTACATATCAGGTCCCCAGTAGTGCCAGTTACATATCAGGTCCCAGTCCAGTTGCATATCCGGTCCACAGTAGTGCCAGTTATATATCAGGTCCCCAGTAGTGCCAGTTATATATCATGTCCCCAGAAGTGCCAGTTATATATCATATCCCTAGTAGTCCAGTTACATATCAGGTCCCCAGTAGTGCCAGTTATATATCAGGTCCCCAGTAGTGCCAGTTATATATCATGTCCCCAGTAGTGCCAGTTATATATCATGTCCCTAGTAGTCCAGCAACATATCAGGTCCCCAGTAGTGCCAGTTACATATCAGGTCCCCAGTAGTGCCAGTTACATATCAGGTCCCCAGTAGTGCCAGTTACATATCAGGTCCCCAGTAGTGCCAGTTATATATCATGTCCCCAGTAGTCCAGTTACATATCAGGTCCCCAGTAATGTCAGTTCTATATCAGGATCCCCAGTAGTGCCAGTTATATATCATGTCCCCAGTAGTCCAGTTACATATCAGGTCCCCAGTAGTGCCAGTTACATATCAGGTCCCCAGTAGTGCCAGTTACATATCAGGTCCCAGTCCAGTTGCATATCCGGTCCACAGTAGTGCCAGTTATATATCAGGTCCCCAGTAGTGCCAGTTATATATCATGTCCCCAGAAGTGCCAGTTATATATCATATCCCTAGTAGTCCAGTTACATATCAGGTCCCCAGTAGTGCCAGTTATATATCAGGTCCCCAGTAGTGCCAGTTATATATCATGTCCCCAGTAGTGCCAGTTATATATCATGTCCCTAGTAGTCCAGCAACATATCAGGTCCCCAGTAGTGCCAGTTACATATCAGGTCCCCAGTAGTGCCAGTTATATATCAGGTCCCCAGTAGTGCCAGTTATATATCATGTCCCCAGTAATCCAGTTGCATATCAGGTCCCCAGTAATGTCAGTTCTATATCAGGATCCCCAGTAGTGCCAGTTACATATCTTGTCCCCAGTAGTCCAGTTACATATCAGGTCCCCAGTAGTGCCAGTTACATATCAGGTCCCCAGTAGTGCCAGTTACATATCAGGTCCTCAGTAGTCCAGTTGCATATCCGGTCCCCAGTAGTGCCAGTTATATATCAGGTCCCCAGTAGTGCCAATTATATATCATGTCCCCAGAAGTGCCAGTTATATATCATATCCCTAGTAGTCCAGTTACATATCAGGTCCCCAGTAGTGCCAGTTATATATCAGGTCCCCAGTAGTGCCAGTTATATATCATGTCCCCAGTAGTGCCAGTTACATATCAGGTCCCCAGTAGTGCCAGTTACATATCATGTCCCCAGTAGTCCAGTTATATATCAGGTCCCCAGTAGTGCCAGTTATATATCATGTCCCCAGTAATTCAATTACATATCAGGCCCCCAGTAGTGGCAGTTACATATCAGGTCCCCAGTAGTGCCAGTTACATATCAGATCCCCAGTAGTGCCAGTTACATATCAGGTCCCCAGTAGTGCCAGTTATATATCATGTCCCCAGAAGTGCCAGTTATATATCATATCCCTAGTAGTCCAGTTACATATCAGGTCCCCAGTAGTGCCAGTTATATATCAGGTCCCCAGTAGTGCCAGTTATATATCATGTCCCCAGTAGTGCCAGTTATATATCATGTCCCTAGTAGTCCAGCAACATATCAGGTCCCCAGTAGTGCCAGTTACATATCAGGTCCCCAGTAGTGCCAGTTATATATCAGGTCCCCAGTAGTGCCAGTTATATATCATGTCCCCAGTAATCCAGTTGCATATCAGGTCCCCAGTAATGTCAGTTCTATATCAGGATCCCCAGTAGTGCCAGTTATATATCATGTCCCCAGTAGTCCAGTTGCATATCAGGTCCCCAGTAGTGCCAGTTACATATCAGGTCCCCAGTAGTGCCAGTTACATATCAGGTCCTCAGTAGTCCAGTTGCATATCCGGTCCCCAGTAGTGCCAGTTATATATCAGGTCCCCAGTAGTGCCAATTATATATCATGTCCCCAGAAGTGCCAGTTATATATCATATCCCTAGTAGTCCAGTTACATATCAGGTCCCCAGTAGTGCCAGTTATATATCAGGTCCCCAGTAGTGCCAGTTATATATCATGTCCCCAGTAGTCCAGTTACATATCAGGTCCCCAGTAGTGCCAGTTACATATCATGTCCCCAGTAGTCCAGTTATATATCAGGTCCCCAGTAGTGCCAGTTATATATCATGTCCCCAGTAATTCAATTACATATCAGGCCCCCAGTAGTGGCAGTTACATATCAGGTCCCCAGTAGTGCCAATTACATATCAGATCCCCAGTAGTGCCAGTTACATATCAGGTCCCCAGTAGTGCCAGTTATATATCATGTCCCCAGTAGTGCCAGTTATATATCATGTCCCTAGTAGTGCCAGTTATATATCATGTCCCCAGTAATGCCAGTTATATATCAGGTCCCCAGTATTCCAGTTACATACAGTATCATGTCCCCAGTAGTCCAGTTGCATATCAGGTCCCCAGTAGTGCCAGTTATATATCAGGTCCCCAGTAGTGCCAGTTATATATCATGTCCCCAGTAGTCCAGCAACATATCAGGTCCCCAGTAGTGCCAGTTATATATCAGGTCCCCAGTAGTGCCAGTTATATATCAGGTCCCCAGTAGTGCCAGTTATATATCATGTCCCCAGTAGTCCAGTTGCATATCAGGTCCCCAGTAATGTCAGTTCTATATCAGGATCCCCAGTAGTGCCAGTTATATATCATGTCCCCAGTAGTCCAGTTACATATCAGGTCCCCAGTAGTGCCAGTTACATATCAGGTCCCCAGTAGTGCCAGTTACATATCAGGTCCCCAGTAGTCCAGTTGCATATCCGGTCCCCAGTAGTGCCAGTTATATATCAGGTCCCCAGTAGTGCCAGTTATATATCATGTCCCCAGAAGTGCCAGTTATATATCATATCCCTAGTAGTCCAGTTACATATCAGGTCCCCAGTAGTGCCAGTTATATATCAGGTCCCCAGTAGTGCCAGTTATATATCATGTCCCCAGTAGTCCAGTTACATATCAGGTCCCCAGTAGTGCCAGTTACATATCATGTCCCCAGTAGTCCAGTTATATATCAGGTCCCCAGTAGGGCCAGTTATATATCATGTCCCCAGTAATGCCAGTTATATATCAGGTCCCCAGTATTCCAGTTACATACAGTATCATGTCCCCAGTAGTCCAGGTATATATCAGGTCCCCAGTAGTGCCAGTTATATATCAGGTCCCCAGTAGTGGCAGTTACATATCAGGTCCCCAGTAGTGCCAGTTACATATCAGATCCCCAGTAGTGCCAGGTACATATCAGGTCCCCAGTAGTGCCAGTTATATATCCTGTCCCCAGTAGTGCCAGTTATATATAATGTCCCTAGTAGTGCCAGTTATATATCATGTCCCCAGTAATGCCAGTTATATATCAGGTCCCCAGTATTCCAGTTACATACAGTATCATGTCCCCAGTAGTCCAGTTGCATATCAGGTCCACAGTAGTGCCAGTTATATATCAGGTCCCCAGTAGTGCCAGTTACATATCAGGTCCCCAGTAGTGCCAGTTACATATCAGGTCCCCAGTAGTGCCAGTTACACAGTGGCGTAACTATCTAATTGTTGCCCCCCCTCCCCCCCGCTGCATATTTTTAGGCGGCCCCCTCCCTCCCCTCGACGTACCTGCTCGGCCGCATCTGCCTGTCACGGTCCCGTCTCTCCCGGCGTCGGCTTCTGCTGCTGTAATGAAAACGGACTCTTAGAAAATGGCTGCCCCCATACTGCAGACAGAAAACTGTCTGCAGTAAGGGGGCAGCCATTTTCTAAGAGTCCGTTTTCATTATAGCAGCAGGAGCCGGCGCCGGGAGATACGGGACCGTGACAGGCAGATGCGGCCGGACAGCAGCGGGTAAGTGGTAGCTATAGCCCCGCAGACCCCCGGCGCCCACAGGTTATCTGCGCCTCCCCGCCACCGCGGGGGTTGCGGAGCTATAGCTACGCCACTGCAGTTACATATCATGTCCCCAGTAATGCCAGTTACATATCATGTCCCCAGTAGTGCCAGTTACATATCAGGTCCCCAGTAGTGCCAGTTACATATCAGGTCCCCAGTAGTGCTGTTAAAGATGTCCCCAGTATGCTTTTAACAAAAAAAAAACTTTCACTTTCTGTAATGTATGGTTTTCGGAATAATTTGGATAAGGGATACTCAGCCTGTATATATTATGGTTAGAAAAGCCTTAACAGTATAAATTAAATCAATGCGGCTTAACTCAGGGTTGCCGACTTGCACAAGATCCTCTCCGGGAGAAGCCCGGAGAGGGATCTTTCATTACGAGTTCGGGGGCGGGGCTTAACGGTGCCATTTTAGCTCCGCCCCTCCTCTGAGACCAGCGGACTGCGGCATTTAAATGCCGCGATCGGGGGGCTCAGTGGGGGTCCCCCTGATTCCGGGAGAGTTGCCCACCCTTCCGGGGGCCGGGAGGGGGGACCCAATTTTTGGGAGACTCCCGCAAATTCCGGGAGGGTCGGCAACCCTGGCTTAACTATAAAAGTAGCAAGGGGGAAAAAAACTTTTACAGGGTTTATCCTAGAAGGGACTAAGGAGACTATTATACTAATCACATGAACATATATCAAATACAGTATGTCAAAGAAAAATAATGAACGGATGATTGCAAAACATCTTGGACTGAAATTTTTACAAATGCAGCAAAAATAAATAAACAAATAAAGAAACAAACAGATAATATTTCTCCTGCTTAGTCAATATTGTCTAGCAAAGATTGCTTAAAGGTGCCCATATACACACCGATTTTCCCGATGCGATGTGTGCTATGAGATGCGCGCTCCCGCGGCATCTCATCACACAGTACAAAAAGTATGTGCTGCACATACATTTTGTAATGTCTTTTGATCGCATCGCATCACATGCACATCGCACGCACAAAGCATGCAATGCGATGATACTTAGCACAAAACGCACGGCAAAATCGGTGCGTATATGGGCACCTTTACATAGATTAACTGTGCTGACTAGGCAATTTTGACTAGATCATGGACTATCATTACTTAAAGTCCATACACACTAGGAGATTTTCATTTTAAAAGACTTTTCCAAAACCTCTGAAAGATAAATCTGTCACCAAAGAAGTGCGTACACACTAAGCTATTTTCCCCAAGCGCAAGAGATTTTCAGGAGGCTAAAGACTTTGCTGAAAATCTTTCTTATAAAAGGATATTTACATAATGGGCTGGGTTTGAATTCCAAGGGTGGGAGCAGTGTCCATTTTATTCAGTGCACTTCTGTTCCTGGGGCCTGATTCAGAACTGATCGCTGGGATATGTATAGTCAGAGCAACAGTATCGGCACCCCCTCCCCCTAGTTATTTTTCTTTCTTATAGTAATGCTCCTCACAAATTATGCCACACAAAATGTAATGCCCATTACATAATATACCACACAATCTATAATACCCATTACACATTATGCCACACACTGTATTGCCAGTTACACATTATGACCAACACCATAATACCTAGTAGACATTATGCCACACACCGTAATGCTCATTGCACATGACACACACCAAAATGCTCAATTCATAAATTCATAATGCCCATTATACATTATGCCACACATTAATGCTTCAGGGTAAAGGGGTGTACACACGGAGAACCTTTAATAGGAGATTTTGACTAGATAGTCAAAATCGGTACTTATGTATTATCTGGGCTCCCATGTTAAATGCACTCCATTTTTTCATACCCCTACTATCCAATTACGCATAGAGTTGATTTTATATAGTGTGGCGAGCGCAGCGAGCCACCGTGCCCGAAGCGTGGCGAGCGCAGCGAGCCCCGCGAGGGTACGCGGTGTCATAAGAAAAACGGGAGCCCAGATATTACATAAGTACCTCAAAATCTCCTACAAGGTTAGCCAAAATCTCCCTATTTTTCTCCTGCTTAGTCAATATTGTCTAGTAGAAATTGCGGTACTTGTTTCCTAGCATGGCGCCCGTCGCAGGTGATCGCATACTTAACTTAAGGTTTGCAATGGATGCGACCGACGCGATTTCAGGGCTATTTTTAGCCTTTTCCCCGACAGGGCCGGTGCAAGGCACCGGAGCGCCCCAGGCGAGTCGGGGTGGGGGCGCCCCGGTTCCCGGGGGTGGTACCTGTATTGCCCGTCCCTGCAGTGCTGGAGCGGGCAGGGGTGTCCTGCGGCGCTGTCACTGTGATACAGCTGCTGCTTTCGGCGGCGGCGGGATCCCTGGAGTGTCCGTGCCGCGGGGTTACCTGCGGCGCTGTCCTGTGTAAAGCTGCAGCTGTCGGCGGCGGGATCCCTGGAGTGTCCGTGCCGCGGGGGTACCTGCGGCGCTGTCCTGTGTATAAAGCTGCGGCAGCTTTATACACAGGAAAGCGCCGCAGGTACCCCCGCGGCATGGACACCCCGGCCAGCTATATGCACATGGGGGTCAGGTGAGGGGCGAACTGCCGCCCTCCAGGTGCCGGCGCCCTAGGCAAATGCCTAGAGCTGCCTAGTGGTGGCGCCGGCCCTGTTCCCCGACAATAAAAAAATCGCGTGCATCGCATGCCTTAAGTTAAGGCATGCGATGCGACCGATGCGATGGACACAATTTTACATAGGGAACAATGTTAAATGGGCCAATGGACCCGATTTTTCATTGTATACCCACCCTTATGGGTATTTTACATGTGAAATGCCCCTCCCATTGTTAACGCCACCCCACGATGAACGCCAACCCGAAGCGTGGCGAGCGCAGCGAGCCCGCGAGGGGTGGCGGTACGCGTCCTCCGACCTTTTCGATTTTTTGGACCTGATGGATACAATAAAAATCGCAGGCGCCGTGCTGGGAAACCAGTACCGAAATTGCTTAGTATAGATTGACTGTGCAGGCAAAGCAATTTTGACTAGATCATAGACTATCATTGCTTAAACAAAATTGCTTAAACAAAATCACTAGAAAATTGTAATTTTAAAAGACTTTGCCAAAATCTGTGATATAGATATCACCAAAGACTTAAGGAGTGTACACACGGGGAGATTTTGACTAATGGACAATTTTTAATAAGCAATATTGGGAGAGATTTTGGCTAGATGCACTGGAGATTTTGAATAAGCGATTTTGTTTAAGCAATGATAGTCTATGATCTAGTCAAAATTGCCTTGCCTGCACAGTCAATCTATACTAAGCAATTTCTACTAGACAATATTGACTTAAGCCCCGTACACACGGGGGAGATATATTGCTCAGTTTCTCCTTTTCATCAGCGACCAGAGATGGACGCTGATGAGAAGGAACCTCTGCCGGGGGAGCAGCAGAGGTAATCAGCTGGTCGCAGGAGCAAGCTCCTGCGACCAGCGATTAGAATGGGGCTGCAAACGGGAGCGCACACCCGGCGATTTATCGCCGGGGCACACTCCAATCACTGGCAATATGGTCGCCAGCAACCATATTTCCAGCGATTTAAGCCCCTATCACCCCCGTGTATACACAGCTTAAGCAAAAATAGGGAGATTTTGGCTAACCTAGGAGATTTTGACTATCTAATCAAAATCTCCTATTAAAAGTTCTCCGTGTGTACACCCCTTTAGACAAAATCACTTATTCAAAATCTTCAGTGCATCTAGCCAAAATCTATCTCAAAATTGCTTAGTCAAAATTGGCCATTAGCCAATATCTCACCGTGTGTACGGGGCTTTAATCCTCTGCTCATCCCCTGATGCATTGTTCTATGTATTGTACTGCAGCTGAGACCAATAGATCATAATATGCTATGGTGAGCCATGGCTCACAAGAGAAGGCTAGTTGAGGAAGGCTCCATCTGTAGGTCGACCATTATTGGTCAACAGGCGATAGGTCGACACCTGGAAAAGATTGACATGGTCAAAAGGTCAACACAAGCAATAGAACAACACGTAAAAGGTCCATGCCAACATTTCTATGCCAACATTGGTCAGCATGTCCACCGTTAAAGTGCACCGCGTCCCTTCGCATGACTCACTGATTTATTCTCCCACTACAGGGATTATATGGCATAAAATATAGCCTTTCGGCACATGTCGGCTAAATAATAAATCGCTTGCTGGTTTACTCGTGTACTAGAGGAATGCATTCAGTTAGACCTGTTTATCTTCTACTTATAAATCCCTTGGTACCGGGGGTAAGTAACTCATGGATGCTACACAACAATTACTGCACCAATATTGAAAACACAATCAATGTGAGCCAGGAACGTGTAATGAGGCAGCAGGTGCAGGAACCGGTTCTGGGAGTAATATGTGAAGGAATTCTATGGGACGTTATTCAGCAGTACGCAATAGGTAATATATTCACACAATGCCATGACGTGGGCAGGTCATACCTATCTGATTGCTATGTGTGAGCAGGTAAGTACACACTGTGTCCAGTGCATCTAGTAATGATAGATATTATCTTTTTTTTTTTAAAAGGTTGGGATCAGGTACAGTTCTGCGCATCCCAGAGTAAAATGTGGGAAGGGGCCACGGACCACCTCTCTACACAATTCGGCCCCTGGCTCTGCTCTCAACAGGAATCAATTTCTCAACAAGGTGAGAGCTTCCGGCAGGGAGAGGGGTGGTCTAGGATGGGAGGGGAACCCAGAAACACCAAACCCAATTCTATATATGATCAGAGTGCGCTCTAGTAGTACCATCTGGCAACAAGAGGATGTGAATCGTATAAACATGATAAAACAATCACTTTTCTGAGGTCGAATTCGGATATTCAAAAATAAAACGTAGACTTCGTTCAAGAGAGTAGTCCTTTATTTAAAATTCCAACGCGTTTCGTCAACACGACTTCATCAGGGAAGTGGCAAAGAACAGAACCTTATATCAAGGTTATAACAATGGAATACGTTCCTTATGTCGTAAAGCATATTAAAAACGATAACAATAAAGGTGGGAATCTGATTCACAGAAATCCTGAGATAAGTAGGTATTTCCTTTAATGTAAATAACTAGGGATTCATATATAGCGGTACACCTGCACAATGGTCTACCCCATATGCTCCAAAAACTATAGCTTTTCAGAGTTTGCCTGTATTATTTACCGCCATCATAAGATATCATAAACTATGGAGTCATTCTTGAAGGAAGACAGAGGCATAACTCGGATACAATGGAGTCATCTGTCGCCATGCTCCTGCTCCCCAGGGGGAACCTCTCCTCCCTTGCAATTTTAATCAGATAATTGAAAGTCAGCAACTGGGACGAACTTACGCCACTGAAGGAAGGGGATTCCACCTGGTTCTAATAGAAACTTACAGGGGTGCAAGTGCGCCGGTACCCCGTACCGCCATAACAAAAACCCGGCTATAATGTCACTGTGCATGCGCAGGTTTGCGCAGTGACATCATGGCGCCGCAGCAGCGCTCATTAAAGGACGAGGTGCCGGGTGGCACCAGCGGAAGTCATACGCAGGCAGCGCACTCAGACTGAAGATTTAGCCGACCGCTCTCCCACTGACTGCCTCCGCTTCTCACTGGTGCCGCTGCTCACCTCTGCTCACAGGTCAGGGGTCACGGGTCACGCTCACTGCCCGCAGGTTCTGACCCCTGGAGTGAGTAACCACACTTGTGATCTACCATAACCCTTTTTATGGTTAGGTTTTCTTGGACAAACAATTTGGGTCACCACAGTGTCCCAGGGTGGTACTAGTGACGGCAGGGTACTTGTCTGGCAATAACCTTCAAAATCCCAATGATAGCATTATGTGTATACTGTAAATGTCCACTAACCGTCATTATGGAAATTCTCAGCTATAGTGTGGCGAGCGGACGCGGATGACCTTACATGTAATCCGTGTCCGCTCTCCACGCTTCGGGCTCGGTAGCTCGCTGCGCTCACCACACTATATAAAATCAACTCCACGCCGACGTGGATAGAGGGGGATGAAGAGGTCGGGAGGACACGTAACGCGTCCCCTCGCGCTTTGGGCTGCCGTGGATAGTGGGGGTGTTTCAGGAACACATTCACACCTGCCATATCATACATCTCAACAATAGATATTCAGACACAGGAGCGTGTCATTAATGGAGCGTCTGAGACGCTCCTGCGTGTCTAACAGATGGAGCGCCACTCCGCCGGCGCCAACATGATCCCCTCTCCGACAAAGAGAGGGGATCATGCTGGCACTGCCGGTGTGAGAGAGGCGATGACTAGGCTTCCAAGAGATGGCGGAGACAGAGATGCTGTTCCCGGCAACAGCACGGTAGTTACTTGTGTAGTTTCACTGCGCCAGCCTACACTAATAACGCAGCTTATGCTGCCGCCGTGAAACTACACAAGTAAGGCAGCCGTTGGGCTACGCTGATAACGTAGCTTAGCCTGACGCAGGCAGCCGTTGGGCTATGCTATTAGAGTATCTTCAAACGTAGCATAAGCTGGCGCCGTGCGTAGCGTAAGCTGGCGCCGTGAAACTACACAAGTACCAAAGCATTTATGGATTTACCAATATTCAGAAAAGGGGCTGTAAATTTGGTTATGCCCCTTTTGTCATGTAGCCACTCCCACAAGTGTCATATGGCCATGCCCATGACCACGCCCATTTTTCCGGCGCACGGCACAGTACCACTAACACATTTTTCCTACTTGCACCACTGGAGACTTATGAGAGGTCCCTGAATATTACAAAAAAAACTTTCCTGCAATGTGCCTAGGATGTAAATTGCAGGAATAGCAGCTTCCCGTCCGATGTTCCTGTAAGTTCAATTTAGTACATAGCAGCGAAAGATTATCTAAGAATGAGTCTAGCACTTCGAGGAAGCATAGCATATAGTGGGGAAAAAACTAATTAGATATAAATACAGGGAACGGACCTTGATGTGCTCATATGTACAGATAGGGAAGCAGTCAGCATATTACAGGAATAAGGATACGGTAACTGCAGATTAATCAGAACGGTGACATAATAGACAATGAGTGAGGACAAGGAGTAATAGAATAACACATGCTGTTGTGCAATGATGGGCAGGATTACCGGGATCTGCAGGAGGGTGGGGTGGTAGCATTGCTGAGGTTCAGTGCTTGAGAAATAGCTTAATTTCAGGTTAGAGTGTAAGCCAAATCCAGTTCACACTCCAGGCTGTATCTGACATGATGACGCAGCAGGACCGGAGAGGACTGGTCCAATCTTCCCCTGTGCTGTTGTATTGGAATGGGTGCGAGACCTCAATTATCTTTTTACATTGCTGTATAGACTACTAAATGCATACAAATATGCAAAAGAAATGTGAATTTCTCCTTGCCAAAACTACTGTAACCATACCTCCTAACAATGGTGGCCAGTGAATCGGGACCCTTGGCCTGGAACAAGGGCGGAGCCTAATGGGGGTGGAGCTTCATGGCACCCCCGCATACACTTAAGTTAGGTGTATTCTGATTTATGGAGTTTTGAACCGCTCATCTCTAATTTTGAACAATGCATTATATGATTGTGCTAGTGGCATATTTATAATGGGTGCATTTTTTAAAAACCTCACCCCTTCAGAGTTCTGTAATGAAGGCAACAGCGGTGCCGGAATCGCTGAAAAAAATGGCCACTGTGCCATTTTTCCAGAGATCTGCGCAAGCGCACTAGAGTCTGAGCATTCATGGGTGGCATGGTACTGCGGCTAGCAGAGAGGAGGTAACCCAGGTGGAGGAGGCTGAACACAGGGCCTCCTCCTCTCTTGCTACTGGACTGTGAGATGGGTCCACTGATACTGGCAATTCGTAAAAAAAAATTGCTACAAACCCTTGAATTCAATTATTTTTAGTAACCAAATTCCATTTCCCATACTTCCCATAATGAGAAATGTGATCTGGCAAATTAACTAAAAAAAAAAAAAAATACTGCAGTGAGCCGTGCGATAAAAACACCATCTGGAAATAGCATAAGAACTGCCATATGCCAGCCTCTGCACAGCTTTCTCTGCCTGCTGACAAAGAAAGCTGTGCAGGGAGCTGGGACACAAAAGCTGATAACTGTGAAAAAATTATATTCAGATACAACCAAGGACCAGCGATTAGTGGTCTGTGAAGAGCTGCCGGATCCTCATGCGCTGCTGCGTGATCCCCTTCACAATAAAGGGATGCTGCAAAGTGGAGTGCTCAGGCCTGGGACAACATTATTTTGATTTACTTTGAAGAGGACTAAATTGCGGTGCAGAAGGAATCAGTTTGGAACATTATAATGATCAGCTGTACGGTACCTAGATAAGATTCTGAAGGTTCATAAGTTCAAGTTCTGAGCCACTAGGCACTTATTAGGCAAACCGTAATTAAACCTGGTGCAGGGACTCATTACTGAATATTTTGGTGGTATCCACCTTGTAAGAACTCTGTAAGTGGTGTTTAAAATGGAATAAAATAATGAGAGGTACCAGCTAGTACCGTCCTCCCTGCCTTTGGTCTGAGTATAAATGCGGAGAGGTTCCTCAGATAGACACAGGCACCTTCATCTGAAAGTATCCAGGTCCACGTGGCACCATGAAGACGTTCCTGAGTATAATCTGCATCATCTCAGCTTCCATCACTGCAGGTGAGACCAATAATATCCCATGATTTCCATCACCAGCGGCCTATGCAGCAAGTGTACAGGTGATTGGCAGAACGCCCGTACACACAGCGCATTGCAATGATATATATATCTTCCGATATATTGGTGGTACATACCTGCAAATGCACCCACGATATACAGTATCGGTCATTCAACTGAGCGTCCAATATATCGTCCAATGTGTGCCTAGCTTTACTCTTGCTTTGGATTGGTATCACCTCTTCCGTGACTCCATGCCACCACCTCAGTTGGTCCCTTAAGGCCCCCATACACTTTGTAATTCGGGCCAGATGTCACCCGATTCCGGGGCGGGGCGGGCGGAGAAATTGGAGGAAATAGGCCCAAATCTAAAGTATATGACACCCTATCAGATGGCCCCTCCTCCTCTTGCCATCCGCTAATAATCATTAGTTGTTTTTTTTTGTTACCTGTGGGGACCAGTGTTTTTTCATATGAGAGCCAATGGGTTTGTTTTTTTCCCTGTGGAGACCAGTGTGTTTTCCTTGTGGGGGGGATGGTGTGCCTTGGCAATTTTAAATATCCTGCTTGGTGTGCGGTAAGTTGAAAATGGTTGAAAATCACTGGGTTAAAGGAGTCTACAATAAAGCGCATATTCAATTAGCTGCGTTAGCTCGTTTTTCAGCTTTATGTTGACATGCGCATATTGTTCGTATAGAAATAGCTGCACAAGTTCACCGGAGATTACATTTGACATGGCTTTTTCCTCACAGCCCCTGTGTCACCTCAATAATGTTTAATTAGGCACTTATTGCTCTTTATTTAAATTAACTTAATATGGACAGAAATTACATCATTTTTGTGGAGATATTCTGCATAACAATGGGTTAAAATATATGGGTCAGGTATATGGAGGAGCTGTATTAGGGGGGGGGATTGAGCTTGGCTCAGTAAGCAGCAAAATTCACTGCTTACCGAGCGCCGTGATGCCACCTGCTATCCGCCCCAGGATGCGAATGATTGTGTACGCCGACACATCCATTCGCCTTCGGGCGTACGGGTGAAATTGAATTTGATGTTTGCCAACCATCAAATGATTTTTCATTGGCTCGCAGATAAAAGTCAGTCTGATCTGACTTTTATCTGCCCCGGAGATGGCCGAAGAGGGGGCGGGCACTGACGTGATGTGATGTCAGCTGCCCATCCCAGGCAAGCATTCGCATGGGGATGTCCAGTGTTTTTCTGGGTGCCTCCAGCATTTTTGTGGGCACGCTGAGCATCCCCATGTGCCAGCCCCCTGTCCGCCCACTGTCCGTCCCCCTCTGTTTGAACGGCTGGGCGACTGTGATAGTTGCTGAAGCCGCAACATCGGTCCCCGGCGCGAGTATGCTGTGGACCAATCCTTTATGAATCAGGCCCTGTATTTGCAGGTGTTACAGACGTCTTTTAAACACATTTTTAAAAGTTACCTAAATGTCATAAAAATCTGGATTTTTAGAGGATTTTATTGTAGAAAGACCCTTGTCTTCTCAAGTTTGTGCTATTGAAACTAAAAATAATGTTATCCTGGATTTATTGACACTGTGCATACCTCCCAATTGTCCTGATTTTCATGGGGCAGTCATTTTTATTGTGACAGTCACAACATCATCTCCTGTACCAAACTATTTATCTGGCCCAGATCCACTTACCAGTGGTTTCAGATATATATATATATTTAATATATTTTTTTTTTTATTATTATCCCCAATTTTTTTATTGCCAGTGATGTATGTGTTCTTTTTTATATGTATGTATTTTAATTATACTATTAAATGTATAAACCTCAAATTCATCAAACAAGCGCCACTTCTCTTGTATTTTCTCTTGTTGTGCTATTGGGATTGAGCACTATATACATAAAATATTATTATTAATATTATTGTTATTAATTCCGACTTCCTGTCTTCCAGGTAACTGCATAATGTGTGTGGAGTGCTCCAATGACAACGGCCTGGACTGCGATGGTGATTTGGTGACCTGTGGAAGCTGTATCACAATATTCACAGAGGAAGACTATGGTAAGACATTCTTACATACTTATTTATCCTCCTCTTCAGGAGAAACCCTGAGACGGGACTCTCAGATACACTTTGGTGGGGCAGTTAAATGCTGCAAGTGTTTGACTATTATAGAGGGGGATGGAGGGGGAGGGAGGAGTCAAGGGAGCTCAGCTGTCACATCACCAACACACAACATACACACAGATACACATACTGCATACATTCACACACATAGCATATACGCAGCATACATAAATGCATAACATTGATACACACAGACACACATACTGTAGCATACATACATACATACATACATACGTACACACATACATACATACATACACACACACACACACACATACACAGCATACATACACACAGCATATCCACAAACACACACAGCATATACACACAAATTCTTAGCTTCTCGGAACAGTCCTGGCCTTCCCCGGCCTGTTCTCCAACTCTCACATGGACCACGGTGTGGGAGGAGATGCACGCTAGCTCCCCCTACCTGCAGCCAGCCCATTGGCAGCCTGTCTCTCACCAGGTGAACAAGCCTACCTGTGTGAAACGCGCGTCCAGCTGAAGACCAGTCCGTGCATGGACTGGCTCTTGAGATTCACCAGTAAATATATATTTATCCTCTGTCACGCTATTACAGAAATGATCAAATATCCACTATACAGTATACTGATGTTTCCATTAGGAAAACATTTGAATGTCTACTAGTATCCAGTGCTATTTTTCTGGAAATATAGGTCCAGTACCTGGGACTTGGGGTGGATCGCTTAAATATAAATAGAGAGAAAGAGAGAGAGAAGATGCATATATAGTATATGCATCTCTCTCTCTTTCTCTCTCTCTCTCTCTTGTATATTGTATTTAGAAACAAAGGCAATCACATGTGACTGTAAAATAAAAAAGGTATCTTATGTAAAGTACATTTTTGCCCAGAATAGGTTCAGGAATCCAGTTTCTGACGATGTCATATTTAACTAGAGGTTCATGAACCAGCAGTTCCTGCTGGATCCTGCTGACAAATAGCACTGATTATATCTTGCTGCTTATAGATTACATTACTGACTGCTATACCGTGTACCCCTCTAATTACAGGAAAGATTACTATCTAAAGGTATTTTACATACCGGTTGCACCACTGAATACCTTGCATTTGTGTTACACTATGCCTATCTTTTTACTGTGAGAATACCATCCAAAGGCATCTCACAAACACCAAAACCATCTTATCTTATTACCCTTGTATTGTTATACCACTCACTAAACCCCAAGGAGAAATCACAGATGGACAAAGCACCAATCCACGGTCACGGATGGGCCCAACCTTGTCTGATCTTGGCAGAAATACCATAGAGGGCCTGACCAGAACTTGAGTGGGGTACCCTCAGGGAAGATTTATGCCATCCCATCTTGGTACCTTGGTACTACCACCTACCTATTTCTCCAAGCTCTCATTGCTGGATACTACCATTATACCCCCCCCCCCCCCCCCCTCTCTGTTTTTACAGACTTGAGCCACAATCTCTTCCTTCCCGCAGATACATGACCCCTTCAGGCATACTCAACCAGTCGTTCACTGCCATTGGCACACGACTGATTCCATTAGAGGTCATCTTGGTCTCTGCCCTCTTTTGCTACCCTGTCACACATAGTGACCTGCATTATCTGCTCAGGCTCTCATTGTGGGCTAAACCTGTGACTTGCCTGCTCTGGATTTCCCAACAGTCAGACCTACAACCCAACAACAGCAGACATGAGCATTACACTATCTTTCTGTCAAAGACTCCTCCCAAATCACTGGCACACTCAACCAGCTGTCTACTGGTAATAACACACAGTTAATCAGCAGTGACCCATTGGGAGACTATTAGCCTTCTGACACCTATAATCTTCTATCATTATCTTATCTGACATTCTCTCAAACCTTCCCAATCAAAGAATCACCACACATCATTTTGAGACCCTATACATATGACACTGTTCCAATATTTTAATTCTGCAAGTTGGGTCTTTTTGTCTTCATTTATTGTTAATATTTGCCTTGAATCCTAACTTCTCACCAGAATTTTTGCATGAAGCAAAAACCGCTCACACCGGTATATTTGCTCCCAAACTGGGACTGATTAATAAAGCCAATTGACCCAGTGGTTCACGGGATACACTATCCACAGGATTGTCACCATTTTTGGCTGTTACACTTCTATTTCATAATTGATTTTGAGTTTATTCCAATATATTATCTATCTAGTAGTCCATATCTACTTAGTTTGTCCTTCCCTCTTTCCCTCTCCTTGCTACATCAATTCTATCCAAAATGTAATAACAGTTATTTTTTTCATTTTAAGAGTGCATCCAGCACCAGAGTTGCCCAAATCCCCTTGCATCATTCGATGGTCGCTGACCATCGAATGATTTTTTCCTCTCTTCATGGATAAAAGTAAGGGTACTTGTGTATTTTCACGGCGCCCTATATATCGGATGCGATATCGACCAATATATAGGATGTGATATCGGACGATATATCGGATGTGATATCGTCCGATATATCGTTGCGATCCGAACAGATTTTTGACCTGTTCATAACCCTATCCACTACGCATGGAGTTGATTTTATATAGTGTGTCGAGCGCAGCGAACCACCGAGCCGGAAGCGTGGCAAGCGGACACGGATTACTGCACTCGCCACACTATATAAAATCATTAGGAACAGGTCAAAAATCGCTTCAGATCGCATCGATATATCGGCCGATATCGCATCCGATATATTGGGCGCTGTGAAAATACACAAGTACCCAAGTAAGTCTATACTTACTTTTATCCTGGACGGAGATCAATGAAAAGGGGGTGGTCGAAGCCATTCGCTCCTGGGGCGTGCGCATGAGCCTATTAGCACAAAAGCAGACCCCAAACATCGGGGAAGGGGCCAAATTCAGACATAACCAAACGGGTCTGAATTGGCCCGATATCCAAAGCCCCTTTAAGGGGAAGTCAGACTTCTGAGATACATGATTCCAAAAGATGTGTTGTTGGTAAATACATCCACATTTCCATCCAATCACAGATCTCACCTCTATCTGTCGTCATCTCCAAGGGTAACAAATATAAACATATTATCCTGGATAATATAACTGTATAAAAGCTGTCTTCCTCCTTACATCCTCCGCGTTGTCCATTCTTCTGCCAAACAACACATCCAGAGGGCCATGGTCACCAACCTGTCGCGATCCCTTACATATTGGCCACTTTCATACATTATAACATAAGCACAAAAAATATCTCTTTATTTCTGCCAGTTATGCACCAATCTCACTGAGAATATTGCACTGACTGTAATAATGTGGTCTTCCTCACAGGAGACGGAAACACAAGATACGCTATAAAGAAAGAATGTAACCTGACCTCACCGATATGTAACTATACGTACAGTTTATCTTCAGATAACTATACTACAACCTACACGTCTTCCTGCTGTGATACCGACCTGTGCAACAATCGCACTGTCCAGGGTAAGAGAACCGCAATGGCGGGAAAACCGTTTCTTAACAGTTAAACAATCCTGCATGATCCTAGCATGGTCGTTTCTGCAGCGCTCCTGAAGCTGCCGCAGGACTCTGAAGGATAAATATTAGTAAATGGGTGCAGTGTGCCCATTGTGAGCCCCCATGGGACTCAGGGGCCCGTGCACCCATTATAGATACGCCACTGCATCTTTCCGTCAATGAGCAGTAAATCTTGTTTCTTTCGTTCTTTGACTAATCGATATTTCACAATTTGCCTCCTCAGTTACACCTCGGAACAACACAGAAAATGGCATTGAGTGTCCATCGTGCCTGATGACAGATACACAGGGCTGTGTGGCTAATAACACCATAAGATGCACAGGCTCAGAGACCAAGTGTCTATCATTTAATTCACAATACATTGTGGAAGGTATGACCAATGAAAGATGAAAGTGGTACTTAAGTGATGTTAAAATAAACGGTGGACATATACTGCTGCTGCGGTTCTTCCAACAAAAATGGGATAGAATGCAGATATTCACAAAGAGAACAGAGGGAGCTTTATCAAACTTTGGAGAGAGATAAAGTACAACCAATCAGCATCTAGCTGCCTGGGGCTGTAACATTGTAGTTAGGCCCTCATTGGTTGGTACGTTAACTCATTGCACTTCACTTCTCCAAGGGTTTAAGATGACCTAGGACAGTACTATTGGACATAAGATGACCTAGGACAGTACTATGGGACATAAGATGACCTAGGACAGTACTATGGGACATAAGATGACCTAGGACAGTACTATGGGACATAAGATGACCTAGGACAGTACCATGGGACATAATGTTACCTAGGATACGACTATGGGACATAAGATGACCTAGGACAGTACTATGGGACATAAGATGACCTAGGACAGTACTATGGGACATAAGAGGACCTAGGACAGTTCTATGGGACATAAGATGACCTAGGACAGTACTATGGGACATAAGATGACCTAGGACAGTACTATGGGACATAAGATGACCTAGGACACTACTATGGGACATAAGATGACCTAGGACAGTACTATGGGACATAAGATGACCTAGGACAGTACTATGGGACATAAGATGACCTAGGACAGTTCTATGGGACATAAGATGACCTAGGACAGTACTATGGGACATAAGATGACCTAGGACAGTTCTATGGGACATAAGATGACCTAGGACAGTACTATGGGACATAAGATGACCTAGGACAGTACTATGGGACATAGGATGACCTAGGACAGTACTATGGGACATAAGATGACCTAGGACAGTTCTATGGGACATAAGATGACCTAGGACAGTACTATGGGACATAAGATGACCTAGGACAGTACTATGGGACATAAGATGACCTAGGACAGTTCTATGGGACATAAGATGACCTAGGACAGTACTATGGGACATAAGATGACCTAGGACAGTACTATGGGACATAAGATGACCTAGGACAGTTCTATGGGACATAAGATGACCTAGGACAGTACTATGGGACATAAGATGACCTAGGACAGTACTATGGGACATAAGATGACCTAGGACAGTACTATGGGACATAAGATGACCTAGGACAGTACTATGGGACATAATTTGGCCTAGGCCACTACAATGGGACATAAGATCAATTAGGGCACTGCTATGGGACATACGTTGACCTAGAGCGCTACTGTGGGACATAGGATTAACTTTGGCACTACTATGGGGCATAAGATGAATTTAGCAATATATTGTCCTGTTTTTAGTATAATATTCTATAACTGACCACAAAGGATGTGCTTGAGGTCCAGACAATAGCTTGTGTACTACTACATTGGATGACTTAACTACATGAAACTTATAGATAGACTAGGGAGATCATTCAGGTTGACTCGCAAAGCTGCAAATTTTGCAGCTTTGCGAGCCAACTAAACACCGCCTACATGAAGGTCTGCCCGCACGCAGATTGCACCTGCACGCATGTGAATGGATGTTTTGCATAAACATCCATCCATTCACAGCTTGCGTGCGGGTGTAATATCATTCGATGGTCACTGACCATCGAATGATTTGTACAGCGCTGACAGATCTAAGACACTCTCCAGTGGAATGCCCGAAACGCTGAATGTTCCCATGGGCGCGGCCCTTCAATGCTGCCCCTCACCCACCATGTTAGAATAATTTGCTGCGCCCTCTCACACCAAGCGGCTTCACATGTGCAGTCGCGAAACATCGTTCACCGTTGGAATTCGCAACGGTGAGAATAAACCTGAATGACCTCCTGTATCTGCAAATAATCGCTTGCTAATGGTCAATAAGTTGAATGTAACAAAATCTAATAACCAATCCTTATTTCTGTGTCTCCAGGAAGCTGTCAGGCAAGAGCCTTCCAGGGCTGTGTGACGGAGAATGTGTGTGAGCTAACCGGCATTATACAGATGTACCCCGACTCACCGACATGTGGGAACAGCACCGTGCAGTGCACACAAAGTAGCAACACTACTCTGACACAGTGATAGCGGCGTATCTGTCGCCCCATTCAAGTATCTGATATCAAGAAAGGATATTTGAATATGTACCCCAACAATTATCCCTTTACTAGACTGATGGAAGACTTTTATGTTTTATTATTGTGTTGAGATCATTAGAGATTTGTGTAACCTAGAAAATTGAGACATTTCCTTGGAGAGCACTACTACTCCCATCATGTCATGGGGGTTGTACTATAGTGGTGGTATATTCATAAAGAATAGATCCAGAAAAAGCAGATGTTCCCCCGGGCCATTGGGAGGGAGGGCTGCTGACATCACCAGTGTCCCCCTTCTCCCCATGCCCCTCGCAGCGCTGAGTAAGTCTGGACTTGGCGCTGCAAACAGAGGGGAAATTCATTGGATGATGAGAGATTCCCCTCATGTGTCAGGCTGAGAACGCATTGGCAGCGGTGCACATGGGTGGGATTTCACTCGGGTGGGGTGACCTTAACCTGTTTGCTGGGCTTTGAAAACCCACAGCTCAGCCAGCAGATCTGAATTGGGCCCAAAATACCAACCAATCAGTGCCCCCTTTCTTTTATGTCTGTAGAGGGGGGAGGGGGCGGGGGGTATTGGGGTTGCTGCTATTACATATTTAACCCCTTCTCCGTCCCCTCATCCTTATTTTAATAGCTCATCTCACACCATACTTTGTTTTTAAATATTGAGCATGTAGTCATTTTCCGGGCCTGGATTGGTAGCCCTGGTTCTTCTGGCTCCACCCATCGGAAGATCCCTTTTTGCTTGCCGACACTGCCATAATACCACTGGAAACGACGGTCTCTTACAAATGATCCTAAATGTACACTTCTATAGATCAATAAATGATATGTATTACATGACTGACTGCCCACAGTATATCTTCTTGTCTCCTATGTATGAAACACAGCACTTGTTGTACACGCAAATCCCTGTTAACCCTTCGAGTGCCAAGTGAATTTGTAAAATTGCCCAGAAATCCCTGTTGTTCATCAGAGTGACCTGTAATGTTGACCTATAGGAAATATCATCTGTTTTTACACAATTGTTATTTGAATTGATATAACCAATGTGAGCGACGCCGGCATTATTTGCTAATATTTTGAACATCTCTCGCAGAGATATTGGCACTCAAAGGGTTAAAATACACAGTGCAAATGTATTGATTTTAATAAAAATTGTCCCAGTTTCACTATGTGTGTGTTTTATTTTATTACCGTATCGGTGCACCGCGTCCCCTCGCATGGCTCGCCAGGCGTCGGACACGGTGTCTCGCCACTCTCGGCACACTATGGCCCTTATTCTGATCTGTGCGGAAATTCCCGCATTCTTACGGAGCGGTCCGCACGCCACGGTGTTTTTCCGCATGCGGCCATCGTCCGTAGAAACGCCCACGTGTCCTCCGCATTCGGACGGACTCACTCTTTAAGAACAGGGCGTGTTTACGGACGACATACAAACCATGCGTGTGCGGGAGAAACACTCCGATTCGGCACGGTATTACAGAGTATTACAGAGTATGCTCGGGAATACCGCATCCGAACGGGAGCCAAGCGGTGCTACCGCACGTAAGCGGAGTATTTACGCCAAACAACCCACTATTATATATCTTCTGTATTGCTAGTATTAATATTCAGTCATGTCCATTGTTAGCAGTTTTTAAGTGTGGGACAAGTACAGCATATGTGGGGGATTACTAAGGTTTCCTTGAAGCAGCAATGGTTTCAATTAAAGCACTGACAAGCGGCCTATTAGTGAGTAATGAGTAAAGGAGTAGATTCTATTGGGTTCAGGTGTTAATGGTTGTAGTCATTAGGCGTACGTTCGCCTACCGCATGAACGAGTGGTGTCCGCAAAGCAATAGTACACTTGTGGACACCGCACATTTCTGCCCTTTTTGATCGCGTGCATTCGGAGTGGTTTCCGAATGTACGCCCCCCAACATAAGTGTACTCCCCCGTGTCCGCCCATGTTTCCGCCCCGTTTTGCCCACTTTGAAACTACGCCCATGTGTCATTCCGCATGACGCCCATAATACGCCCCTATTTCCCGAATGATAGCGGTGAACAGTTCTGGACGGTCTTTGTCCGAACTGGTACCGAGTCAAGGCGTGGCACATGCGCGTAGCGTTCTCCACGCATGCGCAGACGCCGTAAAGACGCAATCCGTAAGAACGCGGTAAAGTCCGCATCAATCAGAATAAGGGCCCATGTTATTTTCCCTCCACCCCCTAGTGGATGGCAGGGCATGAAATACCACCTTTCGGCACATGTCGGCTCAAAAAAAAGTGAAAAACCCCATGTCGACCTTTTGATTGTTGACCTAGCCTATATCAACCTAATGCTTGTGTCAACCCAATAACCTGTCGACCTAAGATCATTTGAGTATTGGGTTTGGTTATAAGATGGCGCAGATATTACACCAGTGCAGCCCACCACACACACAAGGTTAGTGCATATGGGCCAGGGGCGTAACTATAGCACCGCAGCCCCCGCCGACGCGGGGGGGCGCTGTGCATGTGGGGGCGCCGGGGGCTGCGGTGCTATAGTTAACCCCCCCCCCAATCCCCCGCAGACTGTCACTTACCTATCGCGCTGGTCCCGGCGGCTCCGTTCTTCTGCTGAGGACCACCACAAAATGGCCACCCCCATATAGCACACAGTTCTCTGAAACTGTCTGCTGTATGGGGGCGGCCATTTTCAGGTGGTCCTCAGCAGAAGAACGGAGCCGCCGGGACCAGCGCGATAGGGAAGGCTGTGGGGGATTGAGGGGGGGTTTGCATGGGCGGCGGGGTAGGGGTGCTCGGCGGGGCGGCGACGGAGGGGGGGGCGCCCCCCCCTAACGGCGGGGGGGCCCCCCAAAACGTAGCTACGCCACTGATATGGGCGCTTAGGTGATAAATCATTTAAACATAGTTACGCATACAAACTGGAAATCCAACTGTCTGTCTGAGGTTCAATACATTTTGATATCAAGAGATTAACCTGATAAGACACAAAGAATCGCAAAACATAGTGCAATAAGTTAAAAAGGTATAACAATTTATTGGTCTCACAGGACTCTTCCAAACAAACAGGATAAAAGGCATGTAACCACCGACTGTGGTAAAAAAATCCTTTGACACCAGGTAATCAGCGTCCGCAGGTCCCAATAATGGAATCAGGGAAAGTGAGGGAGAGGGTGCCCGCTCCACTTTCCTCCACAAGCGCTGTGCGTCCAAATATCACCGCGGGTCTAGGTTGAAAAGTCACCAGACTAATGCATTTCGGACACTACTGTCCTTCATCAGAGGCTTGGTGACTGAGTGTTAAGGATCCAATATTTATACCCCTTCCGCTGGATAATCATTACTTACAGGTGCCGCCGCCGCCGTTTCCCTCACTCCTCCAGACTGGAAATATCATGTGGAACACATTTTTCGTTCCATCTGTCCGGAACTGATCCCACTTCCTGATTTCGGCAGTTGAAATGAGGCTTGGAACGCATCCTGCGTTCCAACTTGCGGTGCACAGCTTTTCACAGAGAGATCGACTGTGGTCTCTCCATGATACATTTGGGGATACCTAACCATTTGAATAGGTGTGAAAATTACCAAGAAAACATGTTTATTCACCATAATGACCAGTAATGTTACCTTATATAGGAAATATAATCTTTTTTTACACAAAATTTTTAATTTGAATTTATATAACAAATTTGAGCGACGCTGGGATTTTTAGCAGATATTTCGAACATCTCTCGCAGAGATGTTGGCACTGAAAGGGTTACTATTTTAGGATGTTCTCCAAAAATAGCTTTTTGGGGGGAATATCCCACAAATATTGTTTGATAAATAAGCCCCTAAAACTTGTGATCAAATGATTTTTCCTGTGCGCAGTCTGTGCGTAGCCCGGGACTTACTCAGCGGCTGCGATAGAAGCAGACATATCGAAGCCGGAGGCCCGGAGCTGACGTCACATGACTTCCTGAAAACACTTGGGCACGCCCCCATTTTCCCTGACACTCCCAGATAACATCCAGTTACCACCACCACCGACATCCTGTCAATCACACTGTGAATGGGCAGCGATTAAAAAGCAGCAGGATTCTATCGCAGGACAGCCTTGTGCATGCGTACTACCAGCTGGTTGATTATTGCCCAGCCTGCAAATTCGCAGCAACGCAATCGAGTCTGAATAACCCCCTTAGACTCATTTATTAATAATTTTTCCTTTCTGTGACAAAATTTGTTATTATTATAATATAGAGAATATATAAGGTGGTGTGGAATGCTCAGCTGTAACTTAGGGCCTGATTCTGGTTCACTCGCAAAAGCAAATTCTCTCTCTAATGGACAAAACCATGCTGCACTGCAGGTGGGGCAGATGTAACATGTGCAGAGAGCTTTAGACTTGGCTGAGTTATTTTGTTTCTGTGCCAAGTAAATACTGGCTGCTTTATTTTTGCACTGCAATATCATACCTCCCAACATGACCCATTCCAGTAGTACAAACATCCACCCAAATCTAATTGTGCAATATATTGCACCATGTGTACACAGCTTAACTCTCCCTGTAGCTGTTACATCTGCCCCACCTGCAGTGCAGCACTGTTTTGTCCATTGGAGATAATTTGCTTTTGAGAGTGAACCAGAATCAGGCCCTTCATGAGATGCCGTCTGTGAGGTCCAGGTAAGTTCTCCACTTTTTGCATCCTTGAAGCTGTGACACCAGACACTTATTGGGCAAACATTAATTAAACCTGGTACAGGGAAGTGACTCCTGAATGAATTTTATTGGTATCCACCCAGTGTGAATTCTGTAAGTGGTGTTTAAATGTAAGAAATAATTAGAACTTTGTGCTAGTACCGTCCCCCCTCCCTATAATCCTGGTATAAATGCAAAGAGAGGTTCCTCAGATAGACACATGCACCCAGGTCTACGTGGCACCATGAATACCCTCCTGAGTATAATCTGCATCATCTCAGCTTCCATCACTGCAGGTGAGACCAATAATGACTGTGATATCCCATGATAGTGCCTGAGTTCACCGTATAACAGATGTAACATGTGCAGAGAGAGTTAGCTAGAATCTGGTTAGTTGTAACCCTCAGTAAATGTATCCCCAAATGTACAGTTTAGCCCTTAAGGTGAGTACACACGGGTGCAATTTCATGTAAAATCGCAGGGAATATGGTCGCTGAGCAGCTGCGCGCTCCCGTGTGCACTGCCTAATGGTCGCTGGTCGCAGGAGCATTCTCCTGCGACCAGTGGCTTTCCCCGGCGATCGCTGTGCCGGGAGGTCAGCGCCGGGGAGATCAGGGTTGATCTCCCCAGCCCCGTGCCGCTGCTCCCTCCCTCCTCCCATCAAAGTGACAGCAGCAGCGTCTGCTGCTGCTGCGCTCCCCCTCCGCCCCGTAGCAGTGTCTCCTTTTCATCGCTGATGAAAAGGAGACACTGAGCAATAGGATTGCTGGGGATAAATTGCTAGCAATATATCCCCAGCAATCATATTACCCCGTGTGTACACAGCATTAGGTCGACCAACAGTTGGTTGACAGGCCATAGAGCGACATGTGCAAAAGATCAAATTACCTTAGATGGATATGGTCAAAAGGTCGACACAAGCAATAAGTCGACATGGGAAAGGTTGAAATGAGCTTTCACTTATTTTGGTGCTTCGGGCACACTGTTAGAACCAAACTCTATGTCCACTTGGATAGCAAAGTATGAAAAAAATACATAAAAAAGGTGAAGACCTGATGTTGATCTTTTCCATGTTGACCTATTGCTTGTGTCGACTGATAGTACGTTGACCTTACTACTGTTGACTGAATAAACCCAGTACACACTGAATTCAGCAGTGCAGGGAGAGCTAGGGGGCTGCCCAGCTCCTCGGGGAGCACTGACCCCCCTCCCAAAAGATGGAAATGGGGGTCACAGCGCTCAGCAGTAATGGGGGCAGAAACTCAGAATTTTGTAAAACTTTAGAGCCCCAAATGTTGACAGCCGACAGACGACAGTCGGGATCCCGATGGTCAGTATACCGACATTAGAATCCCAACGGTCAGCACTCCGGCAGGGGGGCGAGTGCAAAAAAGCCCCTTGCTTACAACAGGTTCTATTATCCCTCTATGGGGCCCATGGACCCCCACGAGGGAGAACAGTCGGGCAATTGAACAGTCAGGATTCTGATATCTCCATATTTTGGAACACTTATATTCTCCCTCCCCGCCCGAGTGGATGGTAGGGTATGTGAAATATCGCCTGTATTGGGAAAAACATGAAAAACTCAAGTCGACCTTCCCATTGTCAACTTAATGCTTGTGTCGATCTTCCGCCCCTGTCGACCTTAGCAATGTTGACATTATTTCATGAGTCAATCTTTATTGGCCGACTTAATGTATGTCGATCTCTTCATAGTGTTGACCTAGCGACCATATCCGAGTGGCTAAAGTGGCTATTAACACACAGGGCCAGATGTACTAACCCGAATAACACGGAGAGTGAGAAACAGCCAACCAATCAGCTCCTACCTGCCATGTCACAGGCTTTGTTTGAAAAATGACAGGTAGGAGCTGATTGGTTGGGGGTTTAACACTCTCCATTATATCACTTTTCATTTGGGTAAAATATAATCTAAGCGCTGGGATAAAAAGCAACTGGGATAAAACAAACAAAAGCGTAGATTAAAGTGAAGAAAAATAGATAAAAAGAAGACAAGTATGCAATACCTAAAATAATAATAATAATAAAAGTTAAAAAACCGCTTTGATGTTTAAGCTCTCTTTTGAGAATGTGGCAAAGTCTTTTTTGTGAGTGTCTCCGAGACCTGTATGCACAGAGGATTGCTGACTAGCCCTAGCTACAGTACCGTAACGGGATGCGGCTTCTTCTCCACGTCTGGAGTCCCGTGCGGCGGCTTCCGGCTTCAGCGCTCATGCTTCCGGTGACGGTCCTTTCTCACTTGCGGCTTTGCTTGCTCCAACGCATTTCGTGCTTGCACACTTAGGGCGGTATTCAATGAGCCAGAATCGTTGGTCACAGTGATCCTGATTTAACATTCGCCTGCCAATCGCCGGTTTTTAGCTGTGAATCGCCATGCATGGGGATTCGTGGGGAGTCGCCAAGTCACCCTATTCAACGTGGCTGAGAATCGCCGGCCCTAACGGCGATTCTCAGCCATACCGGCGTTTCCCTATACAGCCGCATTAATGTAGTCAGTTGTTTAAAAAAATGCAGAGAAATGCAAGAAAAAAGCAAATTACCCTGGACAAACGCTTCCCATACAGCATACGGCAAACGCTGGGTAATCTGCTCAAAGGGCAAACGAAGGAGTGAGGTGGGGAGGAGAATCATGGGTAAGTGAGGTGCACCATGGGTAAGAACAGTGCTTTGTGGGAGAAAAAAAAAATACCTCAAAAAATTAAATATATATTTGTATAGCACTTCTACGACCATCACATCACACAAGGGCAGCAAATAATAATACATTACACTTGCACAGTTAAATAGAACACTTAAAACCAATTATTTGACATGTTCCTATCAAAGTTCACCAGAAAAAAATGACGAGGGACACTCGGTGAGGAACGGCGATATGTAACAAGAAAAAGGAATCGCCAACTTCACATTGAATACACTTTTGGCGATTCCCCTCGACTACCGTCGATTCCCCATGCAAAATCCTATAGACTAAAAACGGCGATTTTTAGAGAATTACATTTGGCGATTGGTGCTTCATTCACCGGTCCTCAACGGCGATTATAGGTCATTGAATAGGGTGATTCGCTTATACAGCTCATAAAATCGCCGGCACACATGAAAAAAACACAGAATCGCCATAAAACTTGGCGATTCTGGCTCATTGAATACCGCCCTTAGTCATGTTAGCAAGCACGAAACGCGTTGGGGCAAGCAAAGCCGCAAGTGAGGAAGGACCGTCACCGGAAGCACGAGCGCTGAAGCCGGAAGCCGCCGCACAGGACTCCAGATGTGGAGAAGAAGCCGCATCCCGTTACGGTACTGTAGCTAGGGCTAGTCAGCAATCCTCTGTGCATACAGGTCTCGGAGACACTCACAAAAAAGACTTTGCCACATTCTCAAAAGAGAGCTTAAACATCAAAGCCGTTGTTTAACTTTTATTATTTTTTTTTTTTAGGTATTGCATACTTGTCTTCTTTTTATCTATTTTTCTTCACTTTAATCTACTCTTTTGTTTGTTTTATCCCAGTTGCTTTTTATCCCAGCGCTTTGATTATATTTTACCCAATTGTCATTTTACCCTATCAGAGCTGCTCCCCCCCAGAAAAAATAATTGGCGCAAAACAGCAATTCTTTTCTAACTAAATATCACTTTTCATGTCTTAGTACATCTCGCCCCCAGAATGACAACACAAATGCTTGTTCCACCTGAATGGGACATGTATGGGGAGCGCGCACTAATGCGCTATGTAAAATGACCACGCAATAGGCGATATAAATCACGCTAAATGTTCCCGCAGCTAAATGGGCATGCCGTGCCCCCTAACATTGTATTTCCTATGATTTACGAATGAATGACCAATTCTCCGACTGCCTGTTCTCCAGGTAACTGCATAACGTGTGTGAAGTGCACCAACAACAGCGGCCTGGACTGCGATGGTGATGCGGTGACCTGCGGGGCCTGTATGACAATACGTACAGTGGAAGACTATGGTAAGAACACTCCGCATTCACGTCACTGACCTTTATCAGACAATGGGGTACATTTACTAAGATGGGAGTTCTATTGAGGATGTGATGTTGCCCATAGCAACTAATCAGACCGATCTAGTATCTTCTAGAAGGTACTACATAAACAAGAAGTAGAATCTGATTGGTTGCTATGGGAAACATCCAATCTTCAATAGAACACCCATCTTAGTAAATTTTCCCAATTGTCTCTCATTCGTACTGGAAATATGTTCCCTGTCCAGTGTCATCCCTGTGGTTGCAAAATGCCTGGCGAGGATTGCATACCCTCCAGGAATGGCCGGGAGGGTCCCAGGAATCACGTCCCCCACCCGTCCATGCAGAAAGGGGGCAGGCCTCCCCGAATTGTGCCCATCCCATGACCCCCCCCCCCCCCTTCCAATCTGTTGGCGGGAGGTCCGTGGGACCAAATGACGCGTATCACTTCATTGTAGCCCCACCACATGCTGTGTAGTGACATTGCACAAAAGGGGGCATGGCCACAAGGACGCAATCGCGCTGACCACGCCCCCAAAACAGGACATACCTTTGTAGCAAGTGCCACTGCAATCTCACACACAATGAAGATTACATTGTAATGTGATTGTCAGAAAGTGACCGTTTGGAGGTGTCAAGTGGTAGTTACAGAGCTAGTTTTTTTGGGGGGGGGAAGGGGGGCATATTTCTACTGTGCACCAACTACTATGTTAATCAGCAGTTCCCTTCCCCAGGTCATCCAAACTCACATCAGTCTGGTGAGGAGATACGAGCAGTCTTCGACTCTAATTTGCTTTCAGCGCACTGTTTTATTTCACTGTTGTTTCAATAACCCGCACAATATGTGCTGCTCTCCGTCTGCTGCTATCATTAATAATTTGTTAGATCAGCCTGATATTATTTCAGCAGTAGGAAATTCTCACAGCACCTGGAATACATTCATGTAGCAGCAGTGATAAGCTGGGTGCACACTAGACGATGTGTGGAAGTAGCGACATCGCAGCTGTCAAGACACAGGGGCAAGATCACACACACCTGTGATGCCGGCCACCGCAGAATGTGGCAGAGGATGCTGATGATGATGATGTGTTGGAATCAAGTGAAATCAGGAAAAAGATATCGCATAAGTGTATGGCCAGCTTTAGATGCAATATCGGATTTACCATTTAGATACAATTCCACCCAACGCACAGATCTCACCTCTCTCAGTTTTCATCTCCAAGGGTACTATATATAAACATTTCTGCCTGGGTAATACAACTGACTTCCACCTTACAGCTTCCAAAGGACCCACTCTTCTGACAAATGGGACATCCAGATGACCTTTGTCACCAAATTATCGCTCATTGACGCATGAGCCCGTGTAGTTTATGGATTGGCCATTTTTATGTATTTCTGACGATTATACGCTGTAGCAATCATGCCCTGACAGTAATAATGGCGGTTTGCTTGCAGGAGGCGGGAACACATGGTACTCCGTGAAGAAAGCGTGTCAATTATCCTCAGCTGTGTGTAACTATTCCCACAGTGTGTCTTCACAGGACTTCACCACAACCTATACGGCTTCCTGCTGTGACACCGACCTCTGCAACAATCACACTGTCCAGGGTAAGAGAACCGCCAAGGGGGGAACAGTATTTTTTTAAAAGTCAATATTTATGTGTCATAGCTTGGTACTTGTAGTAAAACGGATCCTTCTCCACAGTAACAAGAAACTATGGGGCCTATTCAGCGGCGTGTGGTGGGGTGAGGCACGGCCTTTCCTGTCATACTAGCGTATATGCCGGAGTTTTTAATTTATAAAATATGTCAAAAATACAAAGAATATATATATATATATATATATATATATATATATATATATATATATATATAAATAATAGTTTTGTTATTCTAATCATTTTTACTGTCAAAACTCTGGAGTAAAAAGTCTATGGCAGGTGAGGCAGTGCCTCACCTGGCTACCTTTTCTGCACATCTCTTATCAAAACTTAGCAAATCTCCAGCAGTATATACTGCTGCACATGTGTATAATGTCAGCATGTACCCCATGGCTCCTATCTTGTGTGCAAATCTGGCTCTGGTACTTGCCAGGGACTCTTGAGCCATTATCCTCACCGCACGTCCCTGGGCCGCCTATTTACTATGGATTGCATATAAAGGGCGGGATGTACTAAGGTAAAAAAAATGCGGTAAAACCCCCGTTCTATCGCCGCCCGCTGCAGATGCTGACCGCCCTCCCCCTGGCTTACCTTCCTCCGTGAAACTCCTCCTCCCCCTAGCAACAAGTCACAGCCGGAGGTCCTTCTGGCTGCAGGGGGGAGGAGGAGGAGGCGCTGGGGACAGCCGCTGAGCCAGAGATGTGACGCGCACCACATCACAGGTATTGTGAGGGGGCAACTGTCACCACTTTGCGATGCTAGGCACATACATAAATTCATATGCGCTAGCATCGCTGCGGCGGGGGGGGGGGGGCAGTGATGTATGCTATGCATTAGGAAGCAGATGCTGGGAGTTCCTGCAATCTGTTGTGCCGGCTGCTCGCCGCATGCGCGGTTTGCGCTGACCTCACTGACCGCACTGCCCGGCCATATCTGTAACAACAGTATCGTCTACAAAGGGCTACAGCCATGAAAGAATAGTGGTAGCTGCGGGAGACCATATACCCGGAATTTGTCGACTGTGATAAAAGGTCGACATGCACAAGTAAAATGTCAGCAGCGAGAAGGTCAACACATAAAATATGTCAACATAACGTTTCAAGTATTTTTGGTGTCAATGTCGACAACTGAGCATGTAGATCCACAATTAAGGACATTGCCAAATATTGTTAATGTTTTAGTGTGCGCACACTAGTCGATATGCACAATAAAGTAATTATCTATGGTCATTATCGTTCTCATCGTTTACACAATTGTCTACTGTGTAGACACCTTTAGTGTCATTTTACAGGTTGAGTTTGACTGGTGGCAACTTTGGCCCTTATTCAGATCTGATCGCAGTACAAATTTGTTCTCAAATTGGCAAAACCATGTGCACTGCAGGTGGGGCAGATGTAACATGTGCAGAGAGAGTTAGATTTGGGTGTTATTTTGTTTCTGTGCAGGGTAAATACTGGCTGCATTATTTTTACACTTCAATTTAGATTTCAGTTTCAACATACCCCACCCAAATCTAACTCACCTGCAGTGCACATGGTTTTGCCCATTTTGAGAACAAATTTGTACTGCAATCAGATCTGAATAAGGGCCTTTATCTCTCTCCACGGATTGACAGAAATGTGCACCAAATCTTCTTACTTTTATTTAAATAATCTTTACACAATTTGCCTCCTCAGCTCCTTCTATGAACAACACGAAAAATGGCATTGAGTGCCCATCATGCCAGGTGGCAGATGCAGGAGGATGTGTGGCTAATGGCACCGTACAATGCACTGGCTCTGAGACCAAATGTCTCACATTTAAAGGACAATACTTCCTGCGAGGTATGACTTCAGAAACAGGAAGGTCACCAGTGGAGATTAAGTAATAGATAAGAAAAATGGATGTATATACTGTAGCTGCTGGGGGTCTGCCAAATACAAAGAAAGAGAATGCAAACTTTTACAAAGAGAAATATAGGGGTACACAATTAGTTAAATTTTTACAGATAAATGGAACTAAATAAATGCCCGTCTATTCAATTGTGGCGGTATTTCAATTTTTTTTAAATTGCTGCAATTTCGTCTGAAAAATACTGGTGTTTTTCACACTGACAGTTTTTTCTCCTAGCTGAAAAATCAGCACCACAATTGAATAGGGGGAATCCCAATTTACCCTAAAAAAACATGGCCGAAAAGTGCAATCAGCACTAATTGAATACCCCCCATAACGAGTAATAAGCTTTAAGATAATAGATTAATACATTTCTTAGATCATTTTCAAAGTTGCCACTGTAATAACCCCAAATCCAGCTCTGTCTCTAGCTTAAGGAATTGAGTATGTGAAAGTATTTTACACAAATACTGAATGATCCAGTCCTTCCAGCAAAGCAAGTTTCCCCACTCAGTGCCGGATAAAGGGGAAGGGAGGACACTGTACCCCAGGCACTCTTCTGCCAGGAGGGCCCCCCAGCCAGAGCAGGCTGACATTGACAACTCTCTTACTTGTGCAGCAGCAGAAAAAAGAGCCAGGCATCCAGAATGTGAGCAGGACAGTGTGCAGTGCAGGCAGTGACACAGGAATATCAGGAGCCATAAGCTGCCGGTGGATTTTCTCGACCAGAGGACAGATAGAAGGGGTAGAGGATTGTAATTGACTTTGGGATCCCAGCTTCTACCCCTTCCTCCCATACAAAGCCTGGCTAAATTGATGTGTCCAGGGGCCACTCCGTTTTGTGGGGAGCAGTGCAGTGTAGTAGTGACATGATGGTAGTATTGGTAGTAGTAGAGCATTATGGCGTTCAGTCCCTACTATGTATGTGTGGATCACCGGAAAAATTGCATGGGGGACATTTTTCTCAGTGATTTTCACAACGATTTTGGAGTCTGAGCACTAGAGCACTCAGACTCACGTCCAACTAATGCATATCTAACTTTTTTAATGTCTAACTATTGCATGTCTAACTTTAGTCAATGTCTAATTAACGCATGTCTAACTTTTATCAATGTCTAACTAACGCATGTCTAACTTTTGTCAATGTCTAACGTATGTCTAACTTTAGTCAATGTCTAACTTTTGTCACTGTCAGACTAATGCATGTCTAACTTTTCTCAACATTTAATGCATGTCTAACTTTTGGTCTTGACCTATTGACTGTCTGATTAGACATCGTCTTACAGCTGTCTGAAACCCAACCAGTTGCTATCGTTGTGTGTTGAATGGAAATACTGTACCTGCCTCCAGTTGTACATAGCTGGTCATCACTGCCAGGCACTGGCGTACTGCCCACTGAGATGATAGATACTGCCACAGTAAGGGCCCAATTAAGACACCCTCACTGGGCTGCGAAATTACAGCCTGAGTGATTATCGTCAACAGCACATGTGCACGGTACGCAGCGCGCATGCGCAGGGTCTCCCTACAAATGAAGCCAGCAATGGTTAGCCATTGCTGGCCATTCTCAAGTTGATCGACAGGACATTTGGGGGTGGAACGCTAGCTTTTTCTGGGAGTGCCCTGGAAAATACAGGCCTTGCCCAGCTGTTGGGAGGGAGGGCTGCTGAGATCAACAGCTGCCTCTTTCTCCCCGCGGTGTTTGCAGCTCAACGGCTGTGAACAGGGAAATCCATTAGATGCTGAGTGATTACGAATGGATTTCCCCATGTGCACGGACTCAAACGCATTTGTAGTCCTGCACGTGGGCAGGAATTAGCGTGTTCGGGGCAGCGTTTACCTGTTCATGGGCTCCGAACACTTGTAGCCCAGCAATCAGGACTGAATCAGGACCTATGGGTGGGTAGTACCAGGGCCGTAACTAGGTATTTGCAGCCCCATAGCAAAGGTTTGTGAGGGCCCCTATGTATCAAACAATGGCGTTAAATGTATATGACCCATGGGATATATGTGGGGTGGGTCCCATTAAATAATTTTACTCAATGAAATTAAACTTATGCAGCAATAGTTGCTCAGTATTGCTCACTAACAAGTCTAAGAAAATGTACAGTAAAACAATGGGCCTGATTCATGTTGAAGCGTCAACTGATCAAACGTGAATCAGGTCCAATGTTCACACGTAACAGACACAATCTCATAACCAATCATTACTTCTGTGTCTCCAGGACTCTGTCAGGCAAGTGCACTCCAGGGCTGTGCGACGGAGAATGTGTGTGAGCACACTGGTATTATACCCGGGTCCCCAGGCTCACCGATATGTGGTTACAGCACCGTGCAGTGCAACACGGACCCAGTGCAGTGATGGCGGCATATCTGGTGTCTCTGTTCCTGTATCTGCAGTCAAGAAAAGGAATTTATATACTGTATGTACCCCATATGTACCCCATGCTGTATGTACCCCATATATCATTCCTTTACCAGTCTGATGGGAGACATGTATGTGTTTTTTTTTTTTTAGTTTTTGTCAGAGATCATTCGATTTAGATTACAGTGAGACATTTGCTTTGAGAGAACTACTTCTCTCATCATGTGATGTCAGTTGTGGTATAATGAGCATCCTATAATAACCGCGTGGTAATATTCATAGAGACCACATATTTGCTTGAGGTTTGTCTTTTGTAATGTGGTCCTGTGACAGAGAAACAGAGAACTGGAGGTTCCCTGAGATTTTCTGCTTAGTCTCATTAATGAGCTTATTTATCAAAGAGCGATAAAACACATTGTGGCAGATGTATTAAGCCTTAACAAGAGATGAATGCAAGGGTGATAAGGAGAGATAAACGTCCAGCCAATCAGCTCCTTACTGACTTTTTTCAAACACAGCCTGTGACATGGCAGTTAGCAGGTGATTGGCTGGACGTTTATCTCTCCTTATCACCCTTGGATGTATCTCTTGTTAAGGTTTAATACATCTGCCCCATTGTAACTTGTTGTATATGATAAATGGTGCTCCAGCCAATCAGCTCCAACTGTTATGTGTTAGAAAAATGACAGTTAAGTGCTGATTGGAGGGAGCACCATCTGGCGGCTGGCGGCTGGTGGCAAATGGCGAATCAATCCAATGTGAGCTGCTTCATTTGTATGTCATTCTTTCATTCCCTGGACCTTCATTTCTTATTTTACTGCAAAAGAGGCAGTGGCAAACGCAGGATTTTCAGAAGGGGGTTTCCAGAGGGGCGGAGCAAAGCACGGAGATGGACACTTAGGTGACCCAGTATATGCCGGGTCAGTTAATGCCGGGTCAGTTAAAGTATTATAGATAGACCAAATGTATATAAATAATAATAATAATAATAATATACACACATATATATATATATATATATATATATATATATATATATATATATATAAACAGCAGTGTAGACCCCTGGGCATAGCAATGTATTGGGGCCCCTACCGATCCTCCAGCAGTAGGGGTGGGGGAAGCTTTGATGTCCCGCGACTGGTAGGGGGTATTATATCAACCGCTCAGCATGTAGGGCCTGGATCAGTAATTTCCACTAATTACCCCTTTACTGCACAGATGGTGTGAGATGGGGTGGGAGAAGGGGGCATTGGGCTGAATGAAGGGGCCCTAATACATTACTTCCAGGGTGGTAGAGGATGTTTAATATGCAGAGGAGGGGTGTATAGTGGAGTGGGCTTATTATTCATAATTTTTTGGTGGGAGGACAGCTTGCTTGACTGCAGATATCTCCAGTTCCCAGAAATAGATTTCTTAGATTTTAATGGAATTAAAAACTAGAGAATCCCACCTACCAAATGGTGTTGGGGACTAGGGGATCAGAGTTCAGGAGGCAAAACAATCTGCCAACAAGAATATAAAACTACATACCAGGTGTGTGGAGCTGGAGCAGTAACCAGCTGCTGGAAGGCTGATATCTCTGGTTCTGGGAACAGTAGAGACAAGCTGCTAGTGTCCATCAAAGGGGAAGAGTCTCAGCTTTTGGAATATATCCTCAGAAAGTCAGACAGAACCTGTCAGACAGAACCTGAAATATCTGACTGGGAAGAGCAATTAACAAGCTTGGATGGGGACCACTGCTTTGAGGTCAGATATCTCCGGTTCCCAAGGGCCAATTTTTTTAAAATTCTTGTACCCATGGAAAGAGGAGACCCTCAGCTTTCAGCCTAAGGCCCTTAGACTCCTGGGGGGGTTTCTGGGTACTCAGAAACCCCCCTGCGTGCGCTACTGGGTATTGATCATGGGTTTAAGCCGCTTCTTTCTGCTGCATTTGATGGACAGACAGGACCATTTCTTTTGCCCAATCAATATGGCTGCTGTATTTATTTTTTGGGCTACATCTGGGCCTTGCAGCCTATTGTTCCCAACTTTAACGCATGACGGAACTTGATGCAGGACCTGACACTACAGTATGATCTGCAGCAGTGGTCCTCAAGGCACACCCGCGGGCCAGGTTGTATGTAGTTCCCTACTTATTCACAGATGGTATAATCAAGCTGACAGGTTCATATTAAGCCATCTGTGCCTAAGCCTGGATAGCCAGAAATCCTGGACTGTTGGTGTGCCCTGAGGACCACTGTTCTACAGGACAGTCATTAATTCTGGTACTTAGACCCCTAATGCATTCTGTGTTAGACATGGGGCCCATCCTCTCGTTATAGTAGGTAAGTACTCCAAACTACGGAAACATCTGATATCCAGCGTTCCTCTGGTCCCAGCCAGTGCACGATCAGGGCCACATGGGGCTGGAGCTGGTGTTGCAGGTGGTGTGATGAGATGCGGTTACCAGTATACTGATGCCGGCATCCCAGCTGCCCTCACAACATTGGTGCTGATGCTCCAAATCTATCAGGATTCCAACGCTGGAATACTGCCAGCCAGGATCCCGATGGGTTAGTATGCGGGGGTAGCTAGCGTGCGGCCAGGGGAGGGGGGTTTAGGTCTAGGTACTACCGGAGGGACTCAGGGTAGGCTGCAGGGAGGGGAAGGTTACACATGACTGCAGCAAAGAGGTTCTGCATCAGCACCTACCAGGGTTATAGTCACCTGCAAGGCAAATAGCTGTTTGTCCCATTAGCCATTGTGCCCTGATTGTACCCTGCTGTATGTGGGGGTGTGTGGCACTGTGGCATCTATCGTCTGAGTAGAGAACCCGATGTAACCCAGGGAGGAGACACAGGGGCTCATTTATCATTTCATGTTTGTGTCTAATTCCCCGAATATACCCACTTTGGGGGGGTTAGCTGCAAATATTAAATGCCTTCAAAATGTATGATGGAGGGACCACGGCCGGAATCTCCTATACTATAATCTCCTACCCTGCCGGCAGTGGCATCATCCATAGGTTTCTATGGGGGATGCGATGCTCCCCAATGTATCAATAGCGGGCAACATGACATCAGTTCCCTGGGCTACCACCATTCTGACATGGCGGTAGCACATTGCAGCCTATGGGCTACTTACCGCAACGCCGGCGGGGCAGTGCGGCCTGCGCTAACCACGCATACGGCACCCGGCTGAGCAGTTTGCAGGGTTACGGTGTACCACCTATAGTATCGCATATGCAGTGTAACTCACACTCCCAGGATGGCTGCGTCCCCCCAGAAAGGTGGACAAAGGGTTAAGAGCAGGGGTCAGAGAAATATAGTAGTACAATGGGGAAACATTCACATTAATAAACGGAAAATAACACTGACTTGCTATTCTTCCTTTTTTTTTTTTTTTAACTGATCCATATATACATATGTATATAAATTTCTGTATGTGCTTGTATATTTATTACACATATCAAATATCTCTATATAGAAAAGGCTGAATACACCTCACCTCTAAGGTGAAGTACCACCTGTGACCACTAGAGGCCACTAAACAGGCCCAATTACTCCTTAGAAAGTAAAAGCAAAATTATGTTTCAAACTTGGAAGAGAGGGAGCTGTGAAGAAAGAGATTGGGGGTAGGGGTATTACCCGTCAACGGGACAGGCTTGGGTAGGGTGCTGAGCCATCAACGGGACTGGCTTTAACCTGAATATAACAGTTGCACAAACTGTATGCAATCCTGGGTGGTATGATCCCACCCAGATCACATTGTATATGGGGATAAAGGTGCCCATACACGCACCGATCCCGGCATGCGTTTTGTGCATAACTAGCACACATCGCATCGTATGCGTTGTGCATGCGATGCGATAAAAAGCTAATACAAAAAGTATGTGCAGCACATACTTTTTGTACTGTGCGATGAGGTGCCGCCCCATCACATAGCATCGCACCGCCGGGATCGGTGCGTGTATGGGCACCATTAGTGTAGCTGTACAGATCCTCATAGCCCACAGTACTGCCCCAACCTACCATATACTTTTATTACACATTATATTCCCAGAGCTATTTATCACATGAATACGGGTCAGACCAGTACAGTAGTACAACGGGAAACACTCACATTAGTGGGAAATAACACATCAGACACTGATTGGCTTGTCAGGCTTTTTATTGTTGACAACAACAGATTCATATAGAGGCCGCTCAGCGACCAAATGACTCCATAGACAGTGACAGCAAAATGATGCTTCACACTTGCTGGATATGGAGAGAGGGAGTTGTGAAGACAGAGATTGGGGGTAGGGGGATTACCCGTCAACGGGACAGGTTGGGTAGGGGGATGAGCCGTCAACGGGACTGGCTTGGGTAGGGGGATGAGCCGTCAACAGGACTGGCTTTAACAATGTTGCACAAACTTTAATGATTAGGTTTGATGCAATATAAACTGACACAAGTCAAATCAACTGTAAACTTTTTTTTTTGGACTCTGGCCGAGGGGGCGTGGCCACGGCAGCTTGTGAGTGAGGTAGGGAGGTCGATGCCGGCTCTCCTCTTATTCTAATGATCTTAGCGGCCCCTACCGCCTCTCTGCCCGCTGATATGCACATTTGAGACGGGGAATCAGTACCCCATAACCCCGCACAAAGTACCGGTCTAGAGCATGGTCCTGGCGTGGAGAAGTCGGGCGGCGTGAGTAGAAGTAAAGCCGGGAGCCGTGACCCCAGCCGGGTCTCATCTCGCGGGAATAGCTGCTGCCGGAGGAGGTGTGTGCGCAAGTGGTCAGCGTCACACGCTAGCCGGAGCAGCGTGCATACAGGAGACAGCCGGCTGTTTGGAAGTACCTCTGCCGTTTTGCAAAGTGAACCCGCGGCGGATATCCAGACTCTGGCAGCGCAGGACTGGTGGCTTCTCCTGCTGCCTCTCCTGACTCCGTCACTGGTCACTACAGATCTGGGGAAAAAACTAACCAGCGTGCCCGCTTACCCCAGCATCCGAGGCTGAGAAAGGTTTCCGGCACAGCTCAGTCGGCAGTGGACCCCCTTTTTGTTTTTGCCTGGTGAATGCTCTATGAACTAAGCTGAAATTGGCAAAAAGATATCAAGGAGGATATAGCTGCAGGGGCCTCAACAGCTCAACTCTGCTAGAACGCCGGTCATTATTAAACCAGCAGTCTGTGGGACCCATCTCAGGCTTCCTGAGTCACCCAGCCGGCAGAAAGGTACAGCTCCTATTACTTCCAGTGCGATAACTGTTATTGACTGTAAAAGTTAACTTAAAAAAAAAAATATAGTTAACTGAAAGTGATGGAGTGAGTGTCTGGTGCCGTGTACTCAAGCCAGCAAGAGACTTTTTAAAAAAAACAGCGGGACTGGGCGGCAGCTAACTTGGATTGTGAGCAGGGTTGTGAATCCCCTGGTAGGGGGTGTAAAATATTAAACAGAAGTTGAGACCATTGCGTGTACCCGAAGCGGCGTGGCGCAGTCCAGAATGGGCAAGACGGGCATGAATACAGCGGCCGCCCGTCTTGAAAAATATGCACGCACGCAAAATCAGGCGGGGAGCAGTTCGCAACCAAGTACCCCCCAGACAACGCCATCTAAAAGTACATCTGAACCTCGTCCAGCTGAGGTCACCCTGCAGCAGGTATTAGATGCAGTGAACACCTGCGAGTCCAGATTGCTAGAGCAGATAAACAAGGTGCAATCCGACATTTCATTGATACGCCACGATGCCCAAATCATTAGAGAGAGAGTAACCGAGACAGAAAACAGGATTTCCACACTGGAGGATGTAGTGGCCCCTCTCAAGAGCCAAGTGAAAGTCCTATCCGGACAGATGGAGGATTTGCGTACTAAAATGTCGGATTTTGAAGGGAGGCTCCGCCGAAGTAATGTCAGATTTGTGGGGCTCGAGGAGCGAGCAGAGGGGAGCTCCCCAGAGAAATTCGTCGAGGACTGGCTGATAAAAGAATTTGGCAGGGAGGCCTTTTCCCCGCAGTTCTGTATTGAAAGAGCACACCGGGTCCCAACCCGTTTGGCACCTCCAGGGGGGCCCCCACGTACACTGATCGTTAAAGTCTTGAACTTTCGGGACCGAGACTGTATCTTGCGACTTGCAAGAAATAAGGCAGACTTTGGACATTTGGGCAAAAAAATTGCAGCCTTCCCAGATTTCCCTGTGGAAATTCAGCGTGAGAGAGCTAGGTTCAGGGAGGTAAAGGCAAGGCTCCGGGAGCTTAATTTGAAGTACTCTATGATGTACCCCTCTAAATTGAGGATTGAAGTGAATGGGGCAACTAAATTTTTTTTTTCCCCAGGTGATGTTGCAGAATGGCTGGATGGGTCGTACCCAGGAAAAAAATCACTAGCCAACCAGTAGTCCTTTATGAATAATTCAACTCGCGGGTGTGGGGGAGGGGGGGGGGGGGAAGGTTGGGAAAGGTACTGATATGATTATAAAATCCTGTATGAGGAGGGCCGGCCACGAGTAGGGTGGCCATTAATTAATTGCTCTCAGAGCCCTAGTATGGGGTGTCATGGGTGGGGATGGGGCGGGGATCCAGGTACGCCGGGGGTTACAGGTAGTACAGGGTGGGGGAGGGGGGAGGGGGGCAACATTATGTGTATAGGTAGTTGTAGTTATGTTTTTGTATGTAAAAATGGTGGTATGTATGTCAGGGTAAAGTCGAGATATATGAGGGAAAAGAAAGGGAGACGGCAAGAGAGGTCGAAAATGATTAAAGGGGGATATGGTTAAATTCGTAACCTGGAATGTACGTGGTCTCAATGACAAGGTAAAAAGGTCCCTGGTATTAAACCACTGTAAATCATTGGACGCGGACATTATTTGCCTTCAGGAGACCTACTTATGCGGTGATAGACTATCTGCTTTGAAACGTCCCTGGGTGGGTAATGCGTTTCATGCTCCGTGTTCCTCCTCATCTAGGGGGGTTTCCATCTTAGTAAAAAAATCAGTGGTGTTTGAATGTAGGGCAGTAAGGATAGACCCAGGAGGGAGATTTATTTTTATAGATTCCAGCATCAATCATGTAGGGTTTAGTTTACTGGGGGTGTATATTCCCCCCCCATTTTCTTATGAAATATTAAGACAGGCTGTGGATTTTACCTCCTCCCTTCCCTTGAACCATATCATTTGTATGGGGGATTATAACAATGTTCTTTCCCCTCAGATGGACAGATGGCATAGGTCTAGTGATGCTGTCAGCAAAGGGGGTACTAGATTTGCGGAATTTATTGAAGGGATAGGATGGTATGATCCCTGGAGAATTAGACATCCAGAAACCCGTCAATATTCATGTTATTCAGCCACCTATAAAGTTTTTTCTAGGATAGATTTGATCCTTGTATCAGATAGTCTATTAAATAAAATCATCAGTATAGACTACAAAGTACGTGGAATCTCAGACCACTCCCCGTTAGTTATGACGCTGGATATGTCGGAACCGACAGGGTATCGGTACTGGAAGCTCCAGCCATTCTGGCTGCCCCAGTTGAGTCAGCAGGAGATAGAGGAGGAAATTCTTGTATTCCTGGAGGCTAACGAGGGATCAGCACCCAATGCGGTCATATGGGATACACTCAAGGCCCATATGCGCGGAATATTTATTAAGAAAATCTCTCGCCTCAAGGGGCTGCACCGTGAGAGGGTGCGGGAACTTGAGGCGCGATCACTGGAATCGGAACATACATACCAGTCTAGTCATCTGGAGGCAGATAGGGTCGAATGGCTGAGACGGCAGGCAGAGTGGCTGGAATACCTGCAAGGTGTAAATTATCGTAGATTGGGCACTCGGGCGCATCAGGGGTACGCGGGCTCAGACAAAGCGGGCAAGTATATGGCCCTATTATTGAAAATGGATAGGCCATCCAATATCATACCCTGCATCCGTACAGACCAGGGGGTGAATCTGACATCTACTGTTAAAATCGTTGATGAATTTGTGGCACATTTCAGTAAAGTTTATCAATCGGTTCAGAGACATGGGAGGGAGGAAATAAAGGATTTTTTTACAGATCTGACTCTCCCCCAGGTGTGTTCGGATGCCAGGATAGCCCTAGACGCCCCGTTTACATCGGAAGAAATAGGAAATGTAATTGGGAACCTGCCTCGGGGTAAAGCTCCGGGTCTTGACGGGCTTCCGGGGGAGGTTTTCCAAAAATTCAGTAGCATATTAACACCCCGGGTGATGGCCCTGTGTCAAGGGGTAGAGCAGGGGGATGAATTACCGGACTCAATGAAAGAGTCTTCTATAGTTTTCCTGCCTAAAAAGGGCAAGGACCCTTCTAGCGTTGACTCATATAGACCCATTTCCCTGATGCCGACTGACGCTAAGATCATCGCGAAGGTCCTGGCAAATAGGTTAAACAACGTAATTCAAGATATTGTTCACCCGGATCAAACAGGGTTCATGCGGGGGAAGTCTACGGCAGTCAACGTTAGAAGGGTCTTTACATTTATCCAATATATGAAGGTAAAGGGGGGGAGGGCAGCGGTGGCCTCATTCGATGCAAATAAGGCATTCGATTCTGTCGAATGGGAATACCTGTGGTACACACTAGAGGCGTTTGGGTTCGGACCAGGGTTTGTACGGTGGCTAAAATTATTGTATAAAAATCCTAGAGCCAGAGTTTCCATTAATGGGCATACGTCTCGGCCATTCCCTTTATTCAGAGGAACCCGTCAGGGGTGCCCCCTGTCCCCTTTAATTTTCGCCATCGCTGTCGAACCCCTGGCCTGTCTCCTAAGAGCAAAAATACATCATTATGACCCCGGCAGGGACTTAAGATATAATATGGTGTCGCTGTACGCCGACGACCTACTGGTAGGACTGGCAGATCCAGATAAAGATCTCCCAGTAGTTATCAGTTCTCTGAGGCAATTCGGGGAAATATCTGGGCTTAATGTTAATTGGAGTAAATCCAATTTGTTATACACGGGTAACAGCAGTGGGGGTGATAATGGGGCACAAGAAGGGCCACTGGTAGAAGTCCAAGGGTTCACATACCTGGGGGTAAGGGTTTCGGCGACTGCAGAGGACTATTTACGGGATAATATAGGAGCAATAATCCAGGAAACCAAGTCAAGACTGAAGTGTTGGGCCAGACTGCCTCTCTCAATAATGGGACGGGTGAATATGTTGAAAATGGTAATTTTACCTAAGATACTATACCAGCTACAACATTCGCCCATTTTTATTAAAAATGAATATTTTGGTAATCTTGACAGTATAATGTCATCGTTCATATGGGGTAATAAACGCCCAAGAGTAAAATTAATGACGCTGTGTAGAACCCGGGAGAGTGGGGGTCTGGCCCTCCCTAATTTTAAGAAGTATTACTATGCGGCCCAATTGGCACATCTAAGGGCATGGGTGAGTCACGAGGAACAAACCTTAGAACTCGGCAAACTAATTAGTTGTATCGACTCTAGAGCGACGCCCCTTCAGATACTACTAGCTGGCCCCTGTAGGAGGAATTACCCCCCTATTGTTACTCAAGCCGTTAAAATCTGGAAAGCAGTTAGTAGGTTGGAGAACTGGCAGGGAGTGGATCCCGAAGCATCTATCATATTCTTCCCATCAATGAAGGAGTTGATGAGACAGCAGGGGGGGAGAATGTGGGAGCAATATGGTATCAGTGCAATAGGCCAGTTCTATCTTGATAGGGCCCTCAAATCATTCTCTCAGCTCCAGGCGGAATATGAGCTACCGCAGTCCATGTTTTATAGATTTCTCCAACTGCGGAGTGCTCTAAACGGATGGGGTAGAGAGAATGATGGATGGTTAAGTGAGACTCCCGTTAAGATGTTCCTTAGGAAGATATCAACGCGGAAAGCGGTGGCGAAACTTTATAAGTTCCTCTTCGCATGCACGCAGGATGATGGACTCAGCCAATTAAGATTGAGTTGGGCCCAAGATATATCTGAGATAAATGAAAATAACTGGCCAATAATGTTAGCCCTTCCCAAAAAAGCAACAAATTCCACTAGGGTGCAACAGGTCCAGTTTAATATTTTACATAGGACATATATGACTCCGACTAAATTAAAGAAGATAGGAGGTTCGGACAACGACAGATGTCCTAAGTGTGGGGCGAACGGGGCCACATTTTGGCACCTTATCAGAGAATGTAATAAAGTTGCCTGATTTTGGGACAATGTAGGTATGGCCCTTAAAGATCTGGGGGTGACACAAGCCGCTATATCGGATATCAACTATATTATGGGGTTGTGGCAGGAGGAAACTGGCACTAAAGAATTTCGCTCTTTATTGACGCAACTTGTGGCACTAGCTAAAGTTATAGTGGCACGTTGCTGGATGGCGAAAGAAGGTCCGTTGTTTACAGAATGGACAAATCTAGTGAACACTAATTTTGAGCATGAGAAATATTATTATGCCTCCAAAGGCCTTAGCACTAAATTTTATTCAATATGGAATGTGTGGCACCAGTCGGTATATTATCAATTTAAGGGTTAGTGAGGGTGTTAAATATATATTGTGTATTTTTTGTAGCATAAATAATTGTGGGGACTAGATCTCCATTGATCACTGTTTAAGGGGACTCAGGTGGAGTCCAAAGAAGCACTTAGGGATGTAGTTGAATCCGAAAGGATAATATTTTGTTATGTATATCATAATGTATTTAGTATATTTGGGAGCACAGAACATGGGTTGTTTGCTTTTTTTTTTTTTTTTTTTTTTTTTTTTTTATAGTGGTATAGATATATGGTATCATAGTACAGTAGCCAGATAGCATGTCCATTATATATTGTGCGAATAGGAATAAGATTCGTCAACAGTTTAGCAGACAGACACCTGCCCCACCCGGGACTCTGTTCGTAGTGGCTATCACTAAAACCAGCAATTAGTAGAAAGTGCTCTAAATGTAGTATCGCGCTAACATTTGTTCGTTTGTATGGGTAGTGAGGTATAGGCCCTAAAGAGAGAAGTCTTGCTTAGACAATGGTATTGTGTTGTGTCAGTATATGTCTACTAAAGTCGCAAAGAACATATTTAACGAAATTGATAGGTAGTAATAAAATCCCCCTCAGAAGGATATCTTAGAGGGTCCGTTTACTAAGTCAGATGTATCCTCATCTTATAGCGTAAGTCCCAAAATGTAGAAAAAGAACACAAGCCCTGACTAAGTATGTGTATGTGAATGTAGTGTAGTTGTGTCTGATGTGTAATGTAATGTATTGTATCTGTTATTTTGTATGTATTTTAATAATTTGGAAAACTAAATAAAGACTCAATAAAAAAAAAAAAAACTGTAAACTTTTTTTAAACAAGTTCCCAGGTTACGGGACAGCTGATGTTAAGGGCTCAGTGAGTCCGATGTCCAGGTTATATATACATGCTGGGCATCTCGTCTTCCTCCTCCTCCTGCCATAGGAAGCCAACATCTATGCGTGTCTTGTAGATCATCCTATAAAAACAAACGTTGATCAGTGACTGTTATTGTAGAGACACAAACGTTTGCCATGTACAAGTCATCTCATTATTCCCTGGCCTGCTGCTATCTGGCGCCTGCACCATGTTACTGGCCCTTACTGACTACATTTATCCATGTGATTCCTCTTTGGACCAATAAGAGCGCTGATACTGTGGGTGTGACATGACAAGGACGGCCCCCTACAGGAAGCCCAGTGTACAGTGATGTGAGATCCCTCTAATGGGGCCACACACCGAGCGATTGTGGCCTATTTTCTAAGTGATCTGACTAGATTGCCTAGAAATGAAGCACGCATCACTGTGTGTGTGTGGGGCCCATGGCGATGCGTGGCCCCATGTGTCGCTATCACCGGGAGATGCAGATCCTGCACGCAGTATATATCTGGTCATCACCTGCGTTCTCTCTATTGAGAACATGGGCAGTGACAGATCACTGAGGTCTGCTGAGAGTGAGAGATCTGTGCTTAGTGATCTAACCTCACTACGTGTGTGTGTAGGCCCCATCATTTACATGGCTTCATTTCTCCTATTACATTGTTACACTCCCTTAGTATAATGCAGGGTTGCCTACCCTCCTGGAATGGCCGGGAGAGGGGAAACCCTCCCGGAGAGCTGTCTGACTCCCGCGACCCCCCCTTTGGTGGAGAGGGCAGCCAGCAAGTAGACAAGTATGGTATAATGATATATACATGTCATACTAGTAGGATACCAGCCCATCAGCGCTGTGTGAGAGAACCTGTGTAGCGGCCCCAGCTGCAGCAGATATGGAGATACCATATATACATCACAGCATGTGTGTAATGCTGGGTACACACCAAAACGATTTGGATTGGATGCAAATTGTATGCAAATCAGATCGTACGATTTGCATACGATCCGATCCCCTCTGTATTCAGATGAATGGATCTTTTACAGATCCTACCTGCAGCAGGTAGGATCGGATTCGGATCCAATTCAGATCCAACCAAACGATTTTGACCAAATCTGCATACAATCAGTCTGAATTGGATCCAGATTGATGGGATTGTGCCAAAATCGTTTTGGTGTGTACCCAGCATAAGACAAGAGACCTGAAATCTACCCCAGCGACCAGAGCAGGGAGGACGCGCGTATTGTGCCGGCAACCTACCCTGGAGAGGAGTCACTGCTGCTCACTTCTTCCATGCTCCCAGAAGAGGCAGTGCTGCTATCAGTGGCTGTTTCCGAACAATAACTGCTGTTATCGGATAGGTCCTCACGCTCAGGACAGTCACTGCTGGTATCCGCCAGGTCCTCGTGCTCAGGACAGTCACTGCTGGTATCCGCCAGGTCCTCGAGCTCAGGACAGTCACTGCTGGTATCCGCCAGGTCCTCGCGCTCAGGACAGTCACTGCTGGTATCAGAGAGCTCAGTAGATGTAGTATCATCTGAAAATGAGAGACAGAATCCAATTGGTTGCTATGGGCAACAAAACCTCTTTTCATTGTAGTATTTGTACCCCGTACTGTCTATGGGCTCTATGTAATAGGATGTGAGTTCTGTGATGGGCGCAATCTCCTCTGTAGTGCGCCCGAACATAGCAAGAAAAGTGATCAGAAACAAGCAGCCCATACATGACACCTGGGGGAAACTTACCATCAATCGGGAAGTAGGAGGCCACCACTTCATGAATAGCTGCTGCCACCGCTGCTGCCACATAAGCCTCTCGCGCCACTTTAGCGTCCAACTTAGATGACGGTTCATCACACACAATGGCGCAAGGCACGGGGAGCTGCACGCTGGTGGGGTGCTGCACTCTGGTGGGGGGCTGCACGCTGGTGGGGGGCTGCACATTGGTTGGGTACGTGGTCGTTCCCTTCAGCCTCGCAGACTTGCCAGGCTGTAAGGAGCAGAGGAAGAGACATCATGAGCTGTGACTACAGAACTCTCCACAGTACAAGCACTTTCTACCATGGAAGCAATAGAACAGATCAGGGCAGTGGAACCAGCTGTAACTTCACCATTGTGATTTATAATTTATTGGTACAGGTTGAGTATCCCAGATCCGGATATCAGTTATCCGAATTATTCCAAAAACCGTGGGTCTTTTTTTTTTGAATAGTTCAAATACCCCCCCCCCCCCCCCCCCGGGAACTCGCGCAATGCCCTCCTGGGACCGCTGGAGACGCCGGAGATGAAGCTGATGGCCTGCCATGGACGCCGGAGGACTCCATGGACGCCGAGCGACCATCGGGGACCCACCAGGGGACAGGTAAGTATGTTAAAAAAAAAATAATATTCCAAAAACCGTAAAAAATTCCTTATTCGGATTGCTAGTGGTCCCGATCATTTCGGATAAGGGATACTCAACCTGTATAACTATTAGTACCGGCGTCAGCAGTTATAATAAGTTTATAGCAATGTATAATGACTGGGAGAAGGTCCGCTCAGCTTTCTTACTGTATATTCAATAAGTTTCATATACTGTCTGTAATATGTAACCATTGTGAAGCTGCCCATACACGGTCCGTTGTGGACTGGCTCTGTTCTGTACTATGTATGTACAAAAAGTATGTCCTGCACATACTTTTTGTACTAGCTACGCATCGCATGGCATTCAAAAAGGCATGCGATGCGTGCTATTTTAAGTCCCAAACGGATCCGTTAAACACACCGTGTATGGGCAGCTTTAGTGTTATATTTGCTGGAGAGGGGAAGTGACCATGTCCCTAGGTACCCGGGGGTAGGCACTAGCGCACAAAGGGGGGTACCCAATAACTAGAACACCTCCCACCCCCTGATTTTGTTTTAAACGTGTGCTTGGGTCGGTGATCAAAGCCCCGCCCCTCACAGCATAACGTCATGAGTAGCGGGTCTATGGTGAGGGGACCTGTTACTTCTGGCATTATGGCAAGAATGGGCGGAGCCTAATAATGCAGACTGTCTGGACCTGACATCTTCACCTGCGCTGCAGTAACAGTGTGTGTGTGTGTGATCTCTTTATCCCCCCTGACCCACTCCAGAATGCACAAAATGCTCTGTTCTTGGACTTCTCTCTTAATTAGGGATGACCATCGGTGTAGTTGCCATCGATGGCGATATTGCATGTAGTCATTGATGGTAGCCATCTACAGTATGTAATTGTGGTTTCACCGAATGATGGTCATCCCCTTTATGTGAGAGACTGGCTCATGGACCAATCAGTACCAGGGGCAGGGCACCACAGGTGTTATGTTGCACCATTGATGAAGGCAAACCATCTGATTCTCCCCCATCAATGGCAATAATGTGGTGTTCTACATCAGCCATAAACCATCAATCACAATGAATCATCGATGGTTGTTGGCCATCCTACTTATATTTTAGGATTACTATCACCTTTCTAAACAAACAACTAGTTCAACCAGGTGACAACAATCAAAATATCAGAGGGAAGCCCAGGAACAGAGCATTGTGTCCCTCCTGGAATGGGTCATGTTAGGAGAAACCCCCCGCTTACATCCTGCGTTTCCCCTGGTATGAGAGTCACCAGCAGGGGTGCCAGATCATCACTTTAAGTGCACATATGAATTACACAGGTCCCAGGGGTCAGAGTTCATACCAATTGTCAATACATCCGATCTGCAGTTATATTTTTGTAACACAGGTTCTGGGGCTAAACGTGACTGCTCATTGGACATAATGACACCTGGGACCTGTGTAATTCATATGTGCGCTTATTACAAGGAAAGATCTGACAACCCTGGTCACCAGGGAGCATGGGCAGTTAGTGGCAGTTAGTGTCAGGCAGGAGGCAGCTACTGGCAGGAGAAGGAGCACACTGCACACAGCCAAAAATGTGAGAGGGGGTCACCAGGGGGAACCTACATGTACGACAGCAGCAGAAGTGCTGCTGAACTACAAAGCCCAGAAATTTGGGGAGATGGACGCTTCAGTACTGATAATGTGAGAGCCTGAGAGGCTAATGATGAAACGTGAGTGTTACTACACAACATGCCCACATTATGTGACACTGCTGCCTGGGAATTGTGCAGGGGAGGGTACAGGACAGGTACATAATGGTGTAAGTAATACACCGCAGGCCCTGGGCTGGGGAGGACCTCGAACTGGAATACATCTGTTTGTGAAGGAGTCTGTGCCCATGTTACTGTGATACCCATAAGCACTGCACCGCGCTTGAATTCCCCCCTCCCCCCCTTAGAGGTGAAGAGCAGTGTTACCCTTTTTGTTACATGGATGTTCAAAGAAACCTATTTAGGCTACAGAACTGGACAAATCACCCTAAAATCTGCCCAGAAACACCCAATATCGGATGAGCTCCTCCCTATTGCGGCCTCTGTATCCTCTGCCTGGTTATATTTATGGGTTGTACATTGCACATACACTTACCTTCCTGCTGGGTGCAGGGATGCACATTTTGCTGCAAAGACAGCCCATAATTTCGCAGGTAACTGCTAAAATTCAGAGTAATACAGTAGGTAAAGCAGGAGAGAAAATATCCGCTTCTTCACCTGATGCTGCCAGAAAGTCCTCTGACACAGAGCCTTTGTGATGTCATAGTGATGTCATGGGACAAGATGGCCGCCATTCAGCAAAAATGTAGTAAAAGTCTCCAAATTGTGTTTAGGGATAAGGGGTGCAGAACAGCGCACATCCCAACTGTCCTGATTTAAAGGCCTCAAAGGGGAACAGGGAAATGTACAAATAATCACCTTTTGTCTGTGGATTTACCTCCAAACCTATGGATTTACTATTCAGCGGTTTGGAGAGTAATTGGCGGGTGGATGATGGTGATATGGAACAATTTTAATAAAAATTAGTTTCTTATAATGCAGGAAAGTTGTATGTCCTATTGACATACACACAATGTTATTTTGCATGTTGGTAATTTTGATATTTTGATATATTTTGTGGGTAAAAGGTAATTTCCAATTCTTTCTCCAGTGTTAGATACTGAAATATATCCAGTAATACCCACTAACCAAAACATAACACTCATCCACTCACCTCTATATACTGATAAAACATTGGGATATGTGCAACAGTTTTACCATTGGCAAACGCAGCACAGAGGTAGGGAATAATACAGTTACTATGAGGGTGATGGAGAAAGGGGGCATAGCGCGAGGCCTAGACCCCGTGACTGCCTCCATGAGCCATGACCCCGCCCCTATGAGCTCTACCCCACCCACCCACCCACCTTTTTTTTTTATTTATTTTTTTTGTGCGCAACTATGTTGCTAAGGAAATGACAAACATTATTAGTGGGGGCCCAAACTCATTGCCCTCCAGCTGTTGTGGAACTACATGTCCCAGCATGCCCTGCAACAGTTTCAGCAATCCATTATATAAAATCTGTGGCAGAGCATGCTGGGACATGTAGTTCCTCAACAGCTGGAGGGCCATGAGTTTGACACCACTGTTGTACAGGGAGAGATTAATTGCTGCTTTTTATGTGGGGGCCCTTTCTGTGTGTGGCCGATCCTGTCGCTGAAATTATTTGTGCATGTCCTGTTTACTATAGTACATAAGGGTGGGTGGGAGCATCCAAGGACATTTCCATCTTGTACCCCCCCCCCCCCCCCCCTTTTTACCCTCTTCTATCATGTGCTCTTTGGGGCCTAGTATTCAAAACAACTGCAGTGTCACTCCAGCAGGGGCGAATTAATATTCTATGAGGATGTACACAACAATGAAGGGTTTCCGTGGGTCAAATGATGCGAATAGTGCCATTTTAGCCCCGCCCCCGCAGTGCAATGCCTGAAAAACAGCATTTCCTGTCGAGGGGTCGTGGTTAAAACGGAGTGATCGCTCTGGCCATGCCCCCAAACAAGTAGCCACTGCTGTGGCCCCTGCCCCCCTGAGCTGGGTAAGTATCTTATCTCTAGAGCCATGTTGTGCGGGGAGAGTAATTTCCAACTTGTTTTGTGGGGGCCCAAACAAACTACAGATGCTGTGACCTAATCTCACACCTGACTGCATGGTTGGAATTTTTTTTTGGGGGGGGGGCTTCCTTCCAGTGTCACCGTGCGAGTAACATCATAACGACAACGTCTAGGGAAGAGCGGGTGGAGAATGGGGCAGGCAGCCACAGCAGCGGCCCAGGAAAGGGGAGAGGCAGTAGCTGGGAGCCGCAGCACTGGCCAGCAGAGCACGGTGAGTATGAATGGGGACGATGTCAACGTTATGACCTATCTCTGGGGGCCAGATTCTCTAAGCTTCAAAAGTGATAAAATGCAGTGTGATAAACAGCCAGCCAATCAGCACCTGCCTGACATTTTTCAAAAACAGCCTGCACTGTGACATGTCAGACAGGAGCTGATTGGCTGGCTGTTTTATCACTCTGCATTTTATCACTTTTGAAGCTTAGAGAATCTGGCCATGGGGGAGAGCTCAGCAGAATCTGTGTGGCCAGATAGATTGAGTTTCCCTGCCAGGCTGCCATTGATATTACTGCTGGAAGGATTTTGGGAGGAAGGAGATCTGGTGCTGATGATGGTGGGAGAGGGGGGGTGGGGTCTGTCATCTGAAGGAAGGGTCCTGACTGCCAGCTCCTACTATGACGCAGTGACACTATCTGTAGAGCCAGTTTGTACAGGGAGAAATTAAATGCTCCTCTCTTTGTGGGGGCCCAAACAAACCAATCATTTCAACCACAGTCGTGTGGCAGACCCTGGCACTGAAATGATTGGTTTGTTAGTGTGTATGTCCTATTTCCGCAACATAATGGTGGGCGGGAGGGCCCAAGGACATATCCATTTTACACTTCCTTTTTTTTTTTTTGGCATTATGTGCTCTATGGGGCCTAGGTTTCTAAAACTGCCATCCTGTCTGCCACTGCAGTGCCACTCCGAGATGGGCCACTTGTTTGTGCCGCTTAGCATAGTCATCCAACTACCTCGGTGCAAGCTATTGGCCTAAAAACAACATTGTGAGCTGTCAGGTATTCAGAATAGATTGGAAATTAATGGTTAAGGTACTTGTGTATTTGCAGGGCGCCCAATTTGCATACGTACGGCAACGTAGGAATATTTTCCTTAGTTCATTTTTAGTGCACCCCTGCCTGCGCATCGCATGCCATTTGCAGTGCGGTGCGATGCGATTTTTCATTGTATAAGCACCCATGCGATGCGATGCGATGGTACTTCATTTTAAAAGCACCCATGTGATTTTATCGCGTGCTATTTTACACACCCCCACTATCCACGTCACCCCGAAGCGTGGCGAGCGCACACTGTTACCCGTCCTCCGGACCTTTTCATACCCCCACTATCCACGTTGGCCTGGAGTTTATTTTATAAAGTGTGGCGACCGAAGCGAGCCACCGAGCCCCGCATGGGGACGTGGAATACATGTGAAGTAATCTGCGTCCCCTCGCCAGACTTTATAGAATTAACTCCACGCCGACGTGAATATTGGCAGTATGAAAAGGTCCGCCACACTTCGGGTGACGTGGATAGTGGGGGTGTGCAAAATAGCACGCAATAAAATCGCTTGGGTGCTTTTAAAATGAAGTACCATCACATCTCATCGCATGGGTGCTTATACAATGAAAAATCGCATCGCACTGCAAATGGCATGCGATGCGATCCGCAAGCAGGGTGCAGTGATTAAACGAACTAGTGAGATCGCATCGCACTGCACGAAAACATGCCATGCCATGCGATTTCACTATGCAGAATAGCCCACTACGCCCTGCAAATACACAAGTACCGAGGTTAATAATAGGGGATGCGGTCAATTTCCCGGCAGTCGGAATCGCGACCGCTGGAATCCCGAAACTTTCTCCCTCCGTGGGTGCCAGCTGCATGGCGAGCGCAGCGAGCCCGCAAGGGAGGGCGATCATGTCTCCCCCCACAGTGTTGCCATTTGGCCATGCTAAACTGGTTGTAGTGCATGCTGGGATATGTAGTTCAACAGCAAATATAAAGCTTACACCTATTGCTGTCATCTACCTCCAAACCAGGGCATAAGAATCTGCCTTGTGGGCATGGGCCACAAACCTGTTCCTTACGGTACATTAACCATGCTTGCCTTACACACGCCCTCTAATGTTTGTCCTATCCAGGGCTGACCTTAACATTAGGCCGCTGCCTAGGGTGTCAGGATCCTGGGGACTCCTCTGAATCAGAGTTAAGGGTGTCTCTAACATTCATCCTTGTTGTTCTGAATGCAGGCAGCGACTGTTCAACTTCTAAGACGCCAGCTACTGGAAAGTAGGCATTGATGTGTGGGTTGGGGGAGGAGTATACCAGGGATGGGGAACCTTTAACCCTCCTGCTGTTGAACTATCCATCCCAGTATGCCCTGCAACAGTTTTAGCATGGCCAAATAGCAAAACTTTTGCAGGGCATGCTGGGATGTGTAGTTCAACAGCCGGAGGGCCAAAGGTCCTCTCTCCCTGCAGTACACTGAACATTTGCCTAGGGTGCTGAGGCACCTTGCATCGGCCGTGGTCCTATCCCCCTTAGAATTCTCAGCCAGTCGTCAGCCAGTCGTCAGCCAGTTGTCAGTCTCACATCTGATTGGCTGAGAGAATTCCACTTATGGGTTTGATCCGATAAATGTAATGTGCAGCCCCTCCAATCCGATGTGCATCAGGTCAGCAGAGATGTCAAACACATCCGATTTCGGATGATTTCTCAACCCGTAAGAGTATGGGCAATGTAGGTGCAGATGGCTATACCATGCATCCATTAGGGATTGCCATCGACACATCTTCCATCGATGGTTCCCATTGATGGCAGTTTATCCTGGAACCATCGATGGCTATAAACCATTCTATCGACAGCCATCGATGGTTCCCACCATTGTCTACTTGCGCATGCGCAGAGGAAGAATGGGGCGGCCGCTGGGAGGTGCGTGCATGCGTGATAGAACTATACCTGACACGCTGGATAATGTCTCTTCTGCGTATGCGCGCGCCGCGCACGCACCCGGCTCCTGCTCCGACTTGGACTCGGAGAGGGTAGTATAGCCGGGCAGCTGGCCAGCAGGGGGGAAGAAAAAAATCGCCATCGGATGCCATCCATCGATGGCATCAAACTATTCGACCCTCGCCTATCGATGCCCAAAACATCGAACACTAGGTCCCGACCATCGATGTTTTGGGAACATCGATAGTCGATGGCCATCCCTAGCATCCATACTGTATATCATATGGCGTTATCGCTGCAGAGGTCTCTGGAGAAATTGTTACATTTTAAGCTACCGTACAATATAATTTTCAGGGATCTTTTGGTTTCTTTTACACTATTGCATGTATTTAAATGTCAGATCTGTTAAGCGCTTATGGATTCTATAAACACACTTGTCCCAGAATACGATCAATGCAACGTATAGATCAGCTGTTACTGATACGCTCGCAAGATAAACGAGACTCTTTAAACATGGCAGGGAATTGCAGCGTCCTCACAGGGATTGGAGGATCAGGCAATTGTCTTGGGCCACAAATCTTCGAAGATAGGATGGTCAATAGGAGACGAGTCCGCTGTGTTTTCCCAACAAACGAGGCGGTGTGTTAGAATTCAGGCTGCGATCGATACATCAAGACTTAGAGGCTGCATCAGTAATTAATACAGGGATACTGATCTATACAATGTACAATGTATAGCCAGAACCTGGAGCCTCTTGTATGTGTTTTGTTAAATAGTGAAGTTGCGGTAATCTAATGGTGTTGCGTATACCACCTAGGAACCTGAGATAGGCATGTGATAGCTGGGGTTTTATAAGGTGGGGAGAGGGGGGGGGGGGGGCTTAATTTTCTAAATTGCACCATCTATTTTTGCATCTTCTATTCTTTGTATCTGATGTGATGGATTGAATTGGACAGTGATAAAGTACCAGACAATCCGCTCCTGCCATGTTAGGGACTGTGATATAAAAATTACAGGAGTTGGTTGCTACGGGTTTCTTTGTACCCTTTGGTGGAAATTTTCTAAAATGGGATTTCTATTTCGCGTGGGATGTTGCTATGGGAAACCAATTAGAATCTATATATTTAGCACTGCATACCTCCCAACAGTCCAGATTTTAGCAGACAGTCCCAATTATTAGGGCCTGTCCCGCTGTCCCACCCGCGGCCGGCAGTGTCCCGCGGTGAGGGGGGGCTGTTGTGAGTCCCATCGCGGGCTGCTGAGCAGTGGGGAATAAATGCTGTGCGCATGCGCACAGCGTCTATTCCCGCAGCCAGGGGGCTGGGGGCTTGGCTAGAGGCTCACACAGCCTCTGGGTCATGCCCCCATAGTAAGATTTATCTTCAGATCTGGCTGGTTCGAACAAAAACATGGTTATGGATGAGTGACAGTTTGTCAGTTTTCCAGCATTTCCAAGCAAATGGTCAACTGTCATCTGCTCTCATCCATAACCATGTTTTTGTTCCAGCCAGATCTGCAGATAAATCTGTGTGTGTGTGTGTATGGCCACCTTAATACATTTCCCATTGGACACAGGGGCAAACGCAGGATTTTCAGAAGGGGGTCAGTTAAAGTATTATAGATAGACCAAATGTATATAAATAATAATAATAATAATTATATATATATATATATATATATATATACACATATATTATACACATACATATTCATACATATATACACATACAGGGGCGTCAACAGCAGTGTAGACCCCTGGGAATAGCAATGTGCCAATCCTCCAGCGGTAGGGGTGGGGGAAGCTTTGATGTCCCCCGAGTGGTAGGGGGTATTATATCAACCGCTCAGCATGTAGGGCCTGGCTCAGTAATTTCAACTAATTACCCCTTTGCTGTACAGATAATGGGAGATGGGGTGGGAGAAGGGGGCACTGGGCTGAATGAAGGGGCTCTGATACATAACTTCCAGGGTGGTAGAGTATATTTAATACGCAGAGGAGGGGTGTATAGTGGAGTGGGCTTGTTATTCATAATTTTCTGGTGGGAGGACAGCTTGCTTGACTGCAGATATCTCCAGTTCCCGGAAATAGATTTCTTAGATTTTAATGGAATTAAAAACTGGAGAATCCCACCTACCAAATGGTATTGGGGACTAGGAGATCAGATTTCAGGAGGCAGAGCAATCCGCCAACGAGTATATAACACTACATACCAGGTGTGTGGAGCTGGATCAGTAACCAGCTGCTGGAAGGCTGATATCTCTGGTTCTGGGAAAAATAGAGACAAGCTACTAGTGTCCATCAAAGAGGGAGAGTCCCAGCTTTTGTAATATACCCTCAGAAAAACTCTAAGTCAGACAGAACCTGAAATATCTGACTGGGAAGAGCAATTAACAGGCTTGGATGGGGACCACTGCTTTGAAGTCAGATATCTCCGGTTCCCAAGGGCCGATTTTTAAAATTCTTGTACCTATGGAAAGAGGGGACCCTCAGCTTTCTGCCTATGGCCCTTAGACTCCTGGGAGGGTTTCTGGGTACTCAGAAACACCCCCTGCGTGCGCTACTGAGAGGGCATGGGTCAGTTCGTCAACCCCCCCTTAGGTCAACATGCATTGGGTCGGGTCAACAGGCCTTAGATCGACCCCCGGAATAGGTCAACGTGGCAAACAGGGTTGGAAGGTGAACACAAGCATTAGGTCGACAATGGAAAGGGTCGACAGTTAAATGTTTGACATGAGTTTTTTTCATTTTCGTTCCGAATGTCGACACGGTCGACATGGGCACCGTCTAAGAGTACTGCATCCCCTTGCATGACTCGCTGCACTCAGCACACTACTTTATTCTCCCACCTCCCCTTAGCGGGCGGTAGGGCTTGAAATCCCGCCTGTCGGCACATGTCGGCTCGAAACAAAATGTGAAAAACTCATGTTGACTGTCGACCTTCCCATTGTCAACCTAATGCTTGTGTTGCCCTTCTAACCCTGTCGACCGTAGCCATGTTGACCTATTTCAGGTGTCAACCTGAGGCCTGTCGATCTTCACTGGTTGACCCAGTGCGTGTGGACCGTCATAGGGCCGACCTACTGACCGTGTTTTATTTTATGACCGAAGAAGTATAAAAGCTCCCAGCCGGGACTGACTGAGGGCCACATTATAGCGCTACCTGCCGACATGATAATATCAATGGAACAATGGTCTCTTCCAGCTGTATCATTAACATATGGTGAACAATAAATAACATGTTCCCTGACTGACCGCCTTTGCGTTCACTGATCCCCTGTCCTGTCCTCTAACTGCAGGAACATGGGATTATTTTTCAGGGCACGATTCTAAGAAAGTCTATGTGCGAAGCTTTAGGGAGAGGTAAAGGGGATGGCGATAAAGTACCAACCAAGCAGCTCCTAACCCATTCCGCAAACACTAAAGGTCATTGAGGTTGATACTCACCGCTGCCAATACGCAACAGCGAGCGATGGTGATGGCCTGCTTATGCGCATGTGCGATTGGACGCGGCAACTTGCATGGTCGTCGGCCCGTTCGAACGGAACGGGGGTTGTGGGATGGTGGACATTGGAAGCATATACCGTTACATGGACGTTTCCATGGTAATTCGGCAGGCAGCTGACGTCAACCGGGACCTCCACGCAGACACCCAAAATTTGTGAGGCCATGCCCCATTTTTGCTGCTTGGGGGCAGAGTGACTAATCACCGCTGTTCTGCATAGAGCAGCGACGGGCAGGGGGGACTCCCATCTGCTCCCACAACCATCGCAGGACTGTCCCACGAAAATCAGGACAGTTGAGAGTTATACATTGTACATGTCTCATTCAGTGTATATGTCTCCATGTTCCCTTCCTCCCAGTCACCTCCCCAGCGTCTGTATCATCCGTGTGTGTGTGTGTGTGTGTGTGTGTGTGTGTGTGACATTTGTTTCCCTTCCTTCCTTTGCCCGTCTCTCCCATGTCTCTCAAAATGGGATCTATTAATGAAGTAATGAAATTATTGGAGAAGGGAGCAAGTAAAGAAGTTTCCCAAGGCAGCCAATCAGCTTTGAGGTAACATTTATAAATTGCATTATATAAAAGTAAGTACTGTATAACAGTGGATTAGTTACAACGGACAATGTCTCCACTGCCCCATATACCTCAATAGGGCAGTCCATCCGTGGCTCCGCCCCCCAAACTGCCAGCGAGAATTCCCTATCCACTGCCACTGTTACAAACCAGATTTCCTTTCTTCTATACACTTGTCCCTTCTTTACCCCTTACCCTCCTCTTCATTTTCTGCTGAAGGCAATTGATTCCTACCATCCGATGATCAGAAGGATCAAGGAGAAACTGGAAGACGAGAGTACAAATGACCCAAGCCCAGGTCTGATGGAGGAGCCCAGTGGCTGGGCTGCAGTGTGTCCAGGAAGGTGCCTGAAGTACTATTTTGTTTCTGTATTTTTTTCTAAGGGTGCATGGCCACACCCCCCACAATTAGGCCACACCTCCTTAAAAGTACCTGGGCCCAGCCAGGCTCCCTACTGCCCTGACTGTAGAACAGTAATTATGCCGTTATCTTCTGTTTCCCTATTACCCACTGGTGAAAACCCTGACAGCAGTACAATTTGCCAGTTTGCGCCAGTGAAGCTACCCGTATAAACTGTGATTCATAGGGGGTGATTCAATTGTGGGGTACGCCCCCTTGGGCTGCAGTGCCATTGTTACCCCACTGATGGGATGATCGCTCCCATAGGGTCAAATCATCAATTGACAATTAAAATGCTTGATTTTCATCTGCAGTCATATGTATTACCTAAGTGAATAATGATTTTGGTGCCCCTTATACACAAATAAAGTTATACCACTATGTTGCTTTAAGTGTACTTTCTGTATAATTTTATCTAGAAACATGGGTTTTCAAACTATGGCCCTCCAGATGTTGTGAAACTACAAATCCCAGCATGCCTTGCCACAGTTTTGCTATAAGGGAGAGTTAATACTGTAGCAAGGCATGCTGGGATTTGTAGTTTCACAACATCTGGAGGGCCAGAGTTTGAAGACCCATGTTCTAGAACCACCTTGATAAATAGGCCCCTGTCAGTTCCTTAACTTTATCTGTGTATAATATTGTTTATTCCATTAGAGGGCGCCAAAATCTATCTTTGCTTAACAAAAAATTAGGCTTGACCAGTCACGCATTTGATGAGAATCTGTTTGGTTTACATGCAGTATATTGCACATGGGTGTATATAGTACAGGTTGAGTATCCCTTATCTGTATATCCAAAATCCGAAACATTCCAAAAACGGCGGGCTTTAGCATTCTCTTCAGCGGCATCTCCGGTCCCAGTGGTGCATTGAACAAGTGCGTGCTGGTGAAGTCACCGACGCACCCGCACACTCATGCAATGCACCCCTGGAACCGCTGAAGAGGATCCTGAAGGACAACGTGGATGCCGGGGGGCCATTGGGAACCACGAGGTGCCCAGGTAAGTATGGAATTAAATAAAATCATCAACAGTGACTCCACCCTGAAGACATCCAATACCCCAGCTGTTGGGCCTCCATATTTTAAATTTCCAGCTAACCTACCATGCTTAAAGTGGAACTATCTACGTTGCTTCCGATTTCTTTCTTAATCTGGACCCTATCAATGTATCCATGGAACTGAGAACAATATCACCTTAAAGCTGGACATTTCTGTTTATTTAAAGGGCCACACACCCAAAAATGCCATACCAACAGGCTTGGAGAACAAGGAAAATTATTTAAGAAATGTATTTGTGCATTTTTATTTGTTTTTCAAACTTCCGTAACTAATTCATAAGGGAAGTCGTCAGCATCCCAGCATTCAGTATACCAACAGCCGTCAGAACACCGGTGCCAGAAGTTCAAACGAGATCAGTGTACCGGGGTGGGTTAGGGTCAGGCAGGAATGTACGGGACCCAGGCAAACTGAGCCTATATGTTAGCAGTGTTGTGAGTTGTGTCCACAGAGTGCATTAGTACCATACCTCCCAACAGTCCCGATTTTATCGGGACAGTCCCGATTGTCAGGGTCTGTCCCGCTGTCCCACCCGCGGGCGGCAGTGTCCCGCGGTGAGGGGGGGCTGTTGTGAGTTCCCCCTGTCAGCTGCTAAGCAGCGGGGAATAAACGCTGTGCGCATGCGCACAGCGTCTATTCCCGCAGCCAGGGGGCTGGGGGCATGGCTAGAGGCTCACAGAGCCTCTGGGTCATGCCCACATAGCGGCAAAATGGAGGCGTGGCCTCGCGGAAGAGCCACGAGTATAGGCCACGCCCCCAAATTAGGCCACGCCCCCGAAAATTTCGGCTCACCTCCGGCGCGCAGCAGCAGCGTCCCGCCTGCTGAAGTACCAAAGTTGGGAGGTATGTAGTACTGACATTACAGGAACACAGTTTTTACAAGGACTGCTATAACCTGGCATACGCAGGTTACCGTATACCCCTTTCACACCAGAAAATGCAGGGACCCACCTGGGAATACAGCCCAGGGATCATGGTTACTTTATACCCCTTTCACACCAGAAAAGTCCCTGCATTGTCTGGTGTGGGGAGGAGGCGATCAGGTGGTGGGATGGCGGCAGAATGGCGGCGGAGGCAGTGGACAGTACTCACCCCGGGTTGCCGGTCCTCCGTGCCAATCGGGGATCCACACATGTGGCGGACGCAGATGACAGGTCAGACGGGTTGTTCCCCGGCCCAACCTGGGAATTTAGGCTGATGTGAAAGGGGTATTAGCTAGTATGCGTGAGTAACTATCCATAGGTTCAATCCATAGGTAACAATCGGTTGTTTGGTGCAACCCTGCACAATCAAAATAAGTTCTATTGCCACACTTTCATTATAACCCTTTGAGCGCCAAAATCTCTGTGGGAGATGATCAAAATATCCGCAAAAAAAATCCAGCATCGCTCACATTTGTTATATACATTCAAATAAAAAAATGTTGTGATTATATTTCCTATATTAGGTAAACATTACAGGCAGTGGCGTAGCTAGGTTTGGGGCACCCCCCGCCGTTAATGGGGGGGGGCACCTCCCCCCCCCATCGCCGCAGGCATACCTGTCTGTGCGTCCCGGCTCCCCTCCTGGCTTCAATTAATTCTATGCAGACGGACTACGATAAAATGGCCGCCCCCATACCGCAGACAGTTTCAGAGAACTGTCTGCTTTATGGGGCGGCCATTTTATCGTGGTCCGTCTCCATAGAATTGATAGAAGCCAGGAGGGGAGCCGGGACGCGCAGACAGGTAAGCCTGCGGGGGATGGGGGGCGCGGGCATTACTATAGGCTCCCACATGCACAGCGCCCCCCGCGACCGCAGGGGCTGCGGTGCTATAGTTACGCCACTGATTACAGGTCACTTGGCACTCAATGGGTTAAGATCATGTTGTTTAGTGGTTGGAAGCATTTCAACAATTACCCATCATACCCCAATGGTTGTAATCATAATCTATCCGTCAGGTATAAATAACCAGGGCCGTGGAGAGGGGAGGAGATGCCATGCCCTCATCCAGTAGCCACACCCCTTCATTTCCCCAGGGCACAGCAGAAATGTCGGCGCACCTGCTAATATGACATATCATTCAGCTTCATCTCTGTCTGTCTGGGATCTTTGGCACTTTGCAAATCAGTTGTATTGCAGTTGTAATGATAGTCACTTATAATATTCTTTATCTTAGTAGATTTTATGCAGTTGCTCATAAATGATGCATTAGTCAAACCAGAAATTCCACTTGCCACATAGTATGACCAATTGGTCATAGCTTTTCCAGGTAATTCTCTCAGGTGGGTGGATGTATTATATAGTTTCTATTATAGGATTATATATTTACATATTTGTATATAGTTCGTATACACTAACAGCAAATCAGCACTACAGAGTTATTACACTTGTATTATCTGATTCTCATTAAGGTACACTTCAAAGGGATTTAGAATTGACATCATTTTATAAGGCCTTGAATATGGGAATTCAATAGCTGGAAGTCTGTTAAAGCAATCCACACAAGCAGTAAATAGAGGTATCCTTATCTACAGTAATAACTTTATGTGCTTTAATTACATCGTCTGTTTATCCTCTAACCCTGAAATTACTTACTGTAGCAATTCATCGGCATACTGTATATTGAAAACTTTTCTTGGCATGAGAGGCATCAGTAAACCAATTAGGTAGCCCTGCGGGGATGTTTAGCTTCCATGGTCCATGTTGAGCATGTACAGATGGAGCAAATCCCATCGGAGCTGCTCCTGGTGATAGAAACGCCAACCGTCAGACTTCGCCATAAGCCAGAAGGGGGCGTGTGCACAAGACGCTCACATGACCCATTCAGATGGAGCCCTCCGCCGCCTCACCACCGCTCCCCCATCTCGCCCATAGCCCAAGGGGCTTGATTCAGAGAATTATGGTATACCTGTAGCTAAGCCTACAGGTCTCTCAAGGGGGGGGGGGGGGGGGGGGTTGCAGGCCACACCTGGGTCTCACCCTTCCATCGAAGCCCAGTGCTGCACTGCTGGTATTAGTCTTTAAGGACAGCCCATCATTTCCAGATGTTGGGAATGTCCCCGGAATGATGTAACAAGTGGGCTTCCCTCTATATTAGTGGGAGACTCATAAAAGGTCACACCTCTTTCTGCTAGGTGACACCCCTTTTTTCGGGGCCCATTAAGCTGCTTCCGTAGACACAACTGCTGGCTTTGGCATGCCCGGCAAATGTAGCCGACATGCCCTCATTTTCTCAAACGTTGCCAATCCCTGCCCTCGCAAACAGCTGAGATAAGACCTAAAAAGGATACCCCAAATGGAAATCAGATAGTTTAGATGCAAACGATCCAAAACTTTAGATAGCAGAACACTCAGGTCAGTGGCGGTAATGCTCTGGGGCCAGCTCTGCCCTGCCCTACAGGGAAAGGTGGTGGGTGACAGGGGAGAAGCAATGGGTGACAGCGGCAGAGGCTGTGGGTGACAGTGGCAATGTTTATGGGTGATAGAGAATTAGATGGTGACCGAGGAGGCAGTGTCTGTCAGGTAAATATGGTTTGGAATGTCAAAGGTGACCGGGAGAGGCAGTAAGTGACAGGGAGAGGTAGTTGAGAATGACAGAGGAGACAGGGAGAGGCAGCGGGTGACAGGGAGAGGTAGTTGAGAATGACAGAGGAGACAGGGAGAGGCAGCGGGTGGCAGGGAGATGTAGATGGGTGATATATAGTAATATACATATATGACTGTGTCACTAATTAATAGTGATGAGGTATGATTATTTAAAGATCTTAATGTTTAAACATAAAATATTTTCATTTATGCAGACAATAATATTTTACTTCAATTGGGGCAACATTTATTAATTCATGACACAAGTACACCCATATTGGCAAATGCCATGAGTTTGTACTATAATTGATACTTCTTTCCTAAATTATCAGTGCCCCAATTAACATACCGTATATACTCGAGTATAAGTCGACCCGAATATAAGCCTAGGCACCTAATTTTACAACAAAAAACTGGGAAAACTTATTGACTCAAGTGGGACCCTCACTCGAGAATAAGTCGAGGGGGGCTTTTTCAGCATAAAAAATGTTCTGAAAAAGTAGACTTATACTCGAGTATATATGGTACACATATTAAAGTCTGCATTTATTTAAATGTAATTAGTTTCAACACTGATACTCAAGTAATAAAATCTTTAAATAATTATTGCTCATAAATATTTGTATTATTCTGGAGGACCCTTAATTTAGTATTAATTAGTGACAAAGTAATATACATGCTGGGTACGGCATGCCGGCGGCTAGAAGAATGAATATTCTAAACCTCTTCCTCCCTAACCCTGCATACCTGCAGCCTACTCCCCCAACCACCCACCCACGGCCTAATGCTAACAACCCCCCTTAGCCCGGCTAACCCTGCCTCACAACCCTAATCCCCCCCCCCTCCCCACTGCAGCCTAACCATACACCCTTAGTGCCTTTCCAGGGGCGTATCTATACACACACCGCACACACTGTACCCATTTTTATAATACTGGAGTCCAGCAGCAGAAGCACATGCACAGTGGAGTATGAGAGCTCTAGTCTTCAGACTCTACAACGCAGTACAGGTTCGCACATGCGCAGTGGCATATGAGAGCTCTAGTGCTCAGACTCTACAATGCAGTGGAGGTTCGCACATGCACAGTGGAGCATGAGAGCTCTAGTGCTCAGACTCTACAACAAAGTGGAGGTTCGTGCATGCGCAGTGGAGAATGAGAGGTCTAGTGCTCAGACTATGCTACGCAGTGGAGGGTCGCGCATGTGCAGTAGGGTCTGAGCACTAGAGCTCTCAGACCCTACTGCTCCCGGTACATTGGGGTATTGATGTTCCTATCTCCCAAAAGGAATGTAGGTACACCAAGAAGCAGGGGGCGCAACGGATAAGCTGGTTGACTCGGGGTGGCTGCTACAAAAACAACAGGTTTAGTCAGACCTGGAAGAGGGATATAACAAACAAAAACAATGCAGCGCCTGTGGAATAGAAAAAATATTAAACGATTGGATTGATTTTACATCATTTTTTATATATAAAGCATAAATGAATGATACATTTTAATCAATTAAAGTATATATAATGACACATAAAACAATTTCATATATGTAAAAAGTGATAACCACACTAAATTGATTAAATGAAATATTTAGCATAGGCAGCACTGTTTAACATCATCCGTTCCTATGGATACCTGGAATGAATTTGGGGACTGGCTCAGAGTGTTATATATTTACCGTCCGCCTTCTCGGATTGGGGCTCGAAATGTCCTGTGAGTCACTGGCACACTTGAGTTCCTCCCCAGAAATTACCAAAAGTCTCTTTGAAGGTGCGGGAGGGTTTCAGAGTCCCTTGTTTGTAATCCGGGTTATGAATAATCATAAAAAGGCGTGGAGAAAATGACCACTTGCTGTGGCTTTGAGCTGTGAGGCCAAAGGAACGTCAGTCCATCCAGGCTGGTCCGGATAGTGTCCAAATCAATTGTAGGTGCTGCTGCTGCTGTTTCACTGATGCGTTTCGCTAAAAGATAGCTTTTTCAAAGGTAATACAGTGGTTGTGTGGTGCTTGCATTTTTATGCCCTACTGAATGTTATATTTAGCCACATATATTGGTTCCATGGACCTCTTTATAGGATTTATCTAGAAGCTCTTGTGGATATCCCCAAGATATAAATGCAGCGGTCATATCTGTGGCTTGTTTCTCAAAATGTCTGATGTCAGAACAGTTACTGCGGAGGCAGGTGTATTGTTCCATTGGAATGTTTTTCTTCTGGGGGGGGGGTTGACTTTTATAATGGAGGTAGGAATTGGTTCCTACTTCCGTGATGAAATTTGACGTAACTATGTGATTATCTGCAATGTGGAGATCTATATCCAGAAAGGAAATATGTGACGGGTGTGATGTGAAAGTGAATTTTAAATTAAATGTATTGTTATTTAATGTGTGGGCGAAATTTGTGCTGATAATAGATCCCCATCCCAAATAATAAAAAGATCATCAATGTACCTGCCATAGAGGACCAGGTTTACAACCCAGTCATCCCCCCCCCCACACACACACACACACACACACACGGAGGTCTTCAAAGTCTCCCATGTACAGTATAGGTTCGCATAACTAGGCGCAAACTTGGTCCCCATGGCGGTACCTATCACCTGTAAGTGGAATGCGTTAAGGAACAAAAAATAATTGTGCTGTAAAATAAACAGAATGGAATTTAAAAGAAAAGATTGGGTCTCCGCCGTTAGGTCACCATCAGCTTCCAGTTTTTTACAAATAGTCTGTAGTCCCCGATCATGTGGGATATAGTCGAGTACAGGCTCTGAACATCTAAAGTTATAAACCTGTATGTATTCTCCCAGGTGATGTTTTCAATAAATTTTAAGAAAGAGGTGGTATCCTTGATGTGTGACCTAAGGGTGGAGACCCGTGGTTGTAAGAAAGAAATCAACAAAGGAATAAAGATTGGTGGTAAGTGAGTTTATTCCAGAAATAATAGGTCTCCCTGGTAGTCAGGTGAGGAACTTCTAAATTTGGGGTAAATGATAATAAATGGGTGTGACGGGATGGTCAACAAATAAAAAGTGAAATTCATCTCTGGAAATAGTTCCCTCTATTTTAGCTTCATCCAATAGGTTGTATAATTCAGATATACAGTATATTCACTTGTAGGATCTTTTGTTAGTTTTCTGTAAAAGGCATTATCATCCAGTTGTCTTTTTGCCTCACTAATTTAATCCTCTCCATTTTGTAAACCCCCCCCCCTTTGTCTGCTACCTTTATAGCAAGACTTATATCCGACATAAAACCCTTCAAAGCTTTCTTTTCCTGGTTAATCAGATTGGACCTGCTTTTTTGTGGTTTCCTGTGACCGTAATATATAGGAGAGCGCACAGTCGCCCTCCCCTGATGCACTGATGGAGCCAAGCCTCTCCTTCACTGGGTCACATGTCTATTTTTCACCAATTGAAAAAATAAGAGAAATAATCCTCAAATGATTATACATATAAAGGTATTATTATATATGTTCCTTTTTTCACTTTTAGTCACTAAGCGATACTGTATGTACCTATTATATAGATATCTGCCTCCTCCCCACCGTAGAATATATATATTTTGTTCACTAGATTGGATTGACTAAGTATACACAGGTGTAATTGATCAACCCCATTCAGTAGGGTATAAAAATGCAAGCACCACACAACCACTCTGTTACCTTTGAAAAAGCTATCTTTTAGCGAAACACGTCATAAAAACAGCAGCAGCAGCACCTACAATTGATTGGGACACTATCCGGACCTGCCTGGATGGACTGACATTCCTTTGGCCTCACAGCTCAAAGCCACAGCAAGTGGTCATTTTCTCCACGCCTTTTTATGATTATTCCTAACCCGGATTACAAACAAGGGACTCTGAAACCCTCCCGCACCTTCAAAGAGACTTTTGGTAATTTCTGGGGAGGAACTCAAGTGTGCCAGTGACTCACAGGACATTTCGAGCCCCAATCCGAGAAGGCGGACGGTAAATATATAACACTCTGAGCCAGTCCCCAAACTCATTCCAGGTATCCATAGGAACGGATGGTGTTAAAAAGTGCCAATTTAGTGTGGTTATCACTTTTTACATATATGAAATTGTTTTATGTGTCATTATATATTTTTTCATTGATTAAAATGTATCATTCATTTATGCTTTATATATATAAATTGATGTAAAGTCAATCCAATCATTTAATAGTTTTTAATTCCACAGGCGCTGCATTGTTTTTGTTTGTTGTATCCCTACTGCTCCCGGCAATAGAAGGGGGCCTGGACAAAGAGGCTGAACACAGGCCTCCTCCTCTGTTAAGACGCTCCTGTGCCTTACCCTCCTCTTGTAGTGCCTAACCTTACACCCCCAGGCAAAATAACCCCCATCTCCCAAACCCCCTTTCGTTGCCTTCCCTCTCCTAACCCTAACTTGCCCCGAAGTTGGAGTCCCAGCACTATTATCCGGTCTTGTGACCTGTGTCGAGATTCTGGTGTCGGTATTCCAACTCCTTGCATCCTGAACGCCGTTATACCAAATGCTTCCTGTTTTATGTGGTTCTTTATTAAGGTGACCAACTTTTTACAATGAGGACGCAATAAATTGAAGGGAAAAAAATATTGTAAATAAAATTAACATTTTATTAATTCTAACAATAATACAGTATAATATGATAAATGCATAATAAAGTCCTTAGTGGTGCCCAGCCTGCTCCACCATCGGCATGCCAAAACACGCTAAAGAGTTCACTTCCCGCTGAACGAATACGCCGTCTGCAATTACCAGCGTCTGAGCCCCCCCCCTGCACTAAGCATCCCCCGGCCTATAGGCTTCTAACGCGACCCATAGGGATACCACCTTTGTGTTGAGAGATTCCTGGACAGTGACCCGCCCCTTGACACACCCACAGCCCACCCATTGACCCGCCCCCAGCCCTGCCCCTTATGTGTGTTTTTTTTTTTACATTTGCTTCAAATCTATTCTTGATTTTTCACACGGCAATGCCACATACACGTTACATCACGTCACATGCTGTAATGCCAATTACACATTATGCAGCATGCCGTGTTGCCCATTACACATTATGCCATGAATGGACAATTTTTTTAAAAATAGGGACAAAATGTATAGTGCGCGCACCAAAAATTTGCACCATAATGCCTATTACACATCACACATCCATATTATACAACATGCCATGATGCCTATTACACGTTATGCCAGGGCTCAACAACTGTTGGTAAAAGGAAGGATAAAATAGACAGTGCGTGCCGTAGGCGCGCACAAAAAATTTACACCATAATGCTTATAACACGTCACACACCCATATTATACCACATGCCATAACGACCATTTCAAGTTATGCCAGGGCTCAACAATAAAATAAAAAAAATAAGGACAAGAGGGAGAGTGTGCCAAAAACTTACACCAGAATGCCTATTATATGTCACACTACCATTACATTAGTATACTACATGCCCATTACACGTTATGCCACACATTCTAATGGCCATTACACGTTATCCCAAACACAACGTAATGCCAATTACATATACAGTCGGAGGACACGTGATATCATACAAGGAGTCAGTGACACTCACACACTGTGTCCATCCCGCCTCCCCCCTCCTCCCAGTGAGCGTCACGGTGGAGTGCCTGTCACTCATCACACTCAGCTGCAATTCAAAGACAAGGAGTAGGAGGAGACGGTGTCGTCGCCCCCCCCCCCCCCCCTCCACCTCGGCAGGGGGATCATTCCCGGACAATGTATAGTCCGGGCAGCAACCCTAGGCAGCGGGGACGTAGAGACAGGCAAAAGGGGCATGGAGGCAGAGACAAAAGGGACATGAAGACAGAGGGGACACGGAGGCAGAGAGAGATACAGAGACAGATACAGAGACAGACAGTGAGGGAACAGAGGCAAGGGCTGAGGGGGCATAGAGGCAGAGGGGGCATGGAGAAAGAATAAGAAGTTGCATGGAGAAACAGGAAGAGGGACATGGAGATAAAGGTAGAGGGCACATGGAGTCGGAGATGGGAGTATGGAGACATGGGGCAGAGGGGGCATGAAGACAAAGACAGAGGGGCATAGAGAAAGTAGCAGAATGGGCATTAAGAAAAAGGAAGAGGGGGCATTGAGACAGAGGCAGAGGGGGCAGAGAGACAGAGACGGGGGCACAGAGGCAGAGGGGCATGGAGACTGAGACAGAGGGGGCATAGAGACAGAGACGGGGGCACAGAGGCAGAGGGGCATGGAGACTGAGACAGAGGGGCATAGAGACAGAGACGGGGGCACAGAGGCAGAGGGGCATGGAGAATGAGACAGAGGGGCATAGAGACAGAGACGGGGGCACAGAGGCAGAGGGGCATGGAGACTGAGACAGAGGGGGAATGAAGACAAAGGCAGTCAGGGCATGCAGAATGAAGCAGAAGATGCATGGAGAAAAAGTAAGAGGGGACATGGAGACAGAGGCAGAGGGGGCATAGAGACAGAGGCAGAGGGGGCATAGAGACAGAGGCAGAGGGGAGCATGGAGATGGAGACAGAGGGCACAGAGACAGGCAGAGGGGACATGGAAGCAGAGGGATCATGGAGACAGAGGTAGAGGGATCATATTAACAGAGGCAGGGCGGGCATAGAGGCAAGGGCAGAGAGATGGGCAGAAAGATGGTCGCAGAAAGGGCACGGGGGTATGGAGTCAGGGGCAAAAGAGGCATGGAGATGGTGACAGGGTGCAGGGAGAAGAGGGGGCATGGAGTCAGAGGGGGCAAGGAGACATGCAGAGGGGCATGGAGGCAGAGAAGGGCATGGAGAAAGGGACATATGGGGCAAGTAGGCAGAGAGGACATGGAGACAAAGGCAGCAGGTGCTTGGAAGCCATGATACAGAGAAGCCTGCTTCTGCAGTACTATCCCATGCACCGCCTCTGCTGCCAAACACATATTTGCAGTTCTACCCCCCACCCCCAACCCACTGTCTGGGGACTGTGTAAACAACTCACCAGGGTGTCTGCATTCCAGCTGCAGACTACACATGCGGTGGGGTCATCTCATCAGTCCTACCGATTTGGACCCGATCCACTTAGCCCGCAGGAGGAGGAGCCAGAGTACACGTGACTGAGGAGTCAGTCAGTGACACACAGACTGTGTCCGTCCCGCCTCCCTCCTCCTCCCAGTGAGTGCCTGTCACTCGTCACACTCAGCCGCAATTCAAAGACAAGGAGTAGTAGGGGACGGTCCGCTCCGACGTCACGTGTGTCACCGCCCCACCCCTGGCTTAATTACGGCGTTAAATATTTACAGAGTGGGATGGGTGGCCGCCTGGCGCCCGCAGCCGCTTCCCGCATCAGTAGTAAGCGGTGCCGGTCGGGCGGAGGGAGGGATCATTCCCGGACAATGTATAGTCCGAGGAAGCCACCCATCCGGACTCCGGACGCCGGTCTAAATTACCGGACTGTCCGGAGTAATCCCGGATGGGTGGTAACCCACCGCCGCCCTACACGGACCCCCGCCAGCCCACAACGCGCCCCCCCCCCCCCCTCACCTGTGTGAGGACCTGTGACCTCCTCCTCCCTGCACTGATCCTCTTCCAGGTGCACGGAGGAGGAGAGCCAGCCCTCCCGCAGCAGCAGCCAGCAGCCGGGTAAGGGAGGGAGGGGGGAGCCGCCGGGACCCGCTGACTCACCGCAAAGGACAGCTCTTAATGTCATTTGCCATAATTATCGCATATGTTAGTGCATTTGCGATTATTATGAATGCGATGGGCGGTGATAGGGGGCGGAGCAAAGTCTTCTTTGTACAGTCTCTAATGTATTTATATCCTTCTGGAGATATGGCCTCCAGAACTGAACACAATACTCTAGGTGAGGTCGTACCAATGACCTATACAGTGGCATTATTACTTCTTTCTTTCTACTGCTGATACCTCTCCCTATGCAACCAAGCATCTGACTTGCCTTCTTCATTGCTTTGTTACATTGCCTACCTGCTTTTAAGTCCCCTGAAATAGTGACACCTAGATCCCTCTCTTCCTCAGTAGTTTCCATTATAGTGCCATTTATACTATATTTAGTCTTTGGATTTCTGAGACCCAAGTGCATGATTTTGCATTTTTTGGCATTAAACTGTAGTTGCCATTCTCTTGACCATTTCTCTAATCTACCTAGATCCTCAATCATTTGTTTTACCCCTCCTGGTGTGTCTACCCTGTTGCATACCTTTGTGTCATCTGCAAAAAGGCACATTTTACCCTCAATTCCATTTGCAATATCACCAATAAAGATATTAAAAAGCACCGGTCCAAGATCGGTGCTCCACTTGTAACCTTTCCCTCCTTTGACTGTACTCCGTTTACTACAACTCTCTGTTTTCTGTCCTGTAACCACGCTCTTATCCATTCAACTATCTTAGAATCCAATCCCAAGCTTTCAAGTTTATTTAACAGTCTACGATGTGGGACAGTGTCAAAAGCTTTACTAAAGTCTAGATAAGCTACATCTACAGCCCCACCTTGATCTATTACTTTAGTCACCCAGTCAAAAAAGTCAATAAGATTTGTTTGACATGATCTTCCCCCAGTAAACCCATGCTGTTTTGGATCCTGTAAATTGCTGGTTTTGAGATATTCTACAACTCTTTGTTTTAAGAGTGTTTCCATCAATTTCCCTACTACTGATGTAAGGCTCACTGGTCGATAGTTGCTTACCTCTTCCTTGCTTCCACTTTTGTGCAGTGGGACTACATTCGCTGTTTTCCAGTCCTCTGGGATTACTCCAGTAGCTAGTGACTGGTTAAATAATTCTGTTATTGGTTTTACCAGCTCCCCTTTAAGCTCTTTTAGTATCCTTGGATGTATCCCATCTGGCCCCATTGATTTATCCACTTTCAGTTTTGAGAGTTCTGTGAGGACTTTCTCCTCTGTAAATGTACTTGTCTCTCCTTCAGTTTTCTGACTATACTTGCAACTTAACTGTGGCCCCTTCCCCTCTCTTTCAGCAGTGAATACTGAGCAGAAATAATTTTTGGTACTTATGTAGTATCTGGGCTGCCGATTTTTTGATTGTATGCCTTAAGTTAAGGCATACAATCAGATGCGATGCGATGCGATATCGCATCGCATCGCATGCGACCATCGGATGCGATGACCCGATTTTTCCATAGGAATCAATGTTAAAATGGATTGAGTCCATTATATAAACCTGTGGCGAGCGTAGCGAGCCACCGAGCCCGAAGCGTGGCGAGCGAAGCGAGCCCCGCAAGGGGACGGTATTCTGTGTCCCCTCGCGGGGCTCGCTATGCTCGCCACGCTTCGGGCTCGGTGGCTCGCTACGCTCGCCACAGGTTTATATCCAACTCCATGCCCACTTGGATAGTAGGGGTATGAAAAGGACCCCTTTTTCCCATTGAATTCCATGTTAAAATGGACTCAGTCCATTTTAACATTGATTCCTATGGAAAAATCGGGTCATCGCATCGCATCGCATCCGATGGTCGCATGCGATGCGATGCGATGTACCCGATTTAGAAATCGGCAGCCCAGATACTACATAAGTACCTAATTTTTAATATTATCTGCTATTACATTGTCCCCTCAAGAAAACTTCCACTCTCTGTCTTCAGTCTAATTATTCCACTTTTTGTTTTTCTCCTTTCACTTATATACCTAAAAAAAGTTTTTCCCCCTTTACCCACTCACTGGGCCATTTTCTCTTCAGCCTGTGCTTTTGCACATCTAATTACCTTCTTAGCCTCCTTCTGTCTAACAAGATACACCTCTTTGTCCTCATTCTTCTACGTCTGCTTAAATTTCTTAAAGGCCAACTTTTTTGCTTTCACAATACTTGCTACTTCTTTTGCAAACCACATGGCTTTCTTTTTCTTGTGTTTTTCCTAACTCTTTTGACACAAAGTTCTGTTGCTTTTAGAATTGCACTTTTTAATTTTTCCCACTTATCCTGCACTCCTTCCAAGTTCTTCCACTCTGCCAAAGAATCCCTTACAGAGTTTCCCATCTCTACAAAATCAGCCTTCCTAAAATCTAACACCTTTGTTTTTGTGTGCGATGAGTCAGTCTCTGTCTTTATTTTGAACCATACTGCTTGATGGTCACTGGATCCCAGATTTTCACCCACATATATGTCAGATATTCTGTCACCATTTGTAAGTATTAAGTCTAATATTGCGTCCTTACGAGTGGGCTCCCTCAGCAATTGCTGGAGGGATGCTCCTTGCAAGGAATTCAGCATGTCCCTACTTCTGGTGGAACTAGCAACAGGCAGCTCCCAGTTTACATCAGGTAGATTAAAGTCTCCCATGATTATCACCTCTCCTTTTAATGCCATTTTATTCATGTCCTGCAATAGGCTCTAATCTAGTTTCTGAAATTATTCTGTTATTAGGATGGAGTTAAAAACTCCTCCCTAGAAAACAAAAATCCTGGCGCTCAATCAATAGTGGTGGTTAATTAGCTGAAAAAATGTGTGGAAATTCCCAATTAGCTGCAGCCAGTATCAAATGAGATCACCCGAGCTCATTACAAAAAAACAAGAATTACGAAGAATGATACTCGGCGCTGCCAATTGAAATAGATAGTATCTGCTGAGTGAATAAATTTGCGGACACACTGCTTGAATTTATAACAGTTTTTTTAAAGGTATAAAAAAGGGGGGGGGGAACAATTAGACAGTCACATACATATATGAGTAACAATTGATATCAATACATTGAGATAAAATTAAAAATATAGTTACAATCCTAAGTGAGAGGTCTCCAGTAATTATGCAGAGTAATATGAATTCTGCTGGTATATTTATACAGGTTGAGTATCCCGTATCCAAAATGCTAGGGACCAGGAGAATTTTGGATAACGGATTATTCCGTATTTCGGAATATTTTAATATTTCAAGGATGTATTTTGAAGTATCTTGCATTTATGCTGTATAAACACATCAAGCACATGAAATTCACACAAATATATTTTATTTGTTAAAAAACAAGGTTTCAAAACATGAAACAAAATTTGTGTACTTTTTCAGATATTGAATTTGAATGCCAAGCAATAATTTTCTTGTACATATATAGTGCCAGTTACAAATCATTCCCTCAGTAGTGCTGTTACAGATGTCCCCAGTGAGTTTTTAGCAAAAAAAAATTATTTTTTTACTTTCTGGAATGTATGGTTTTCGGAATAATTCGGATAACGGATATTCGGATACGGGATACTCAACCTGTAATAGTAGACAGTTCGTGTTAGTACACGGTTTATAAAGATAGGTGGATATTTAGCCACTGTAATTGAGTACAAACCAGTTCTTTTAGCGTGTATTGGACACGCAAGTGGCTTATGGAGGCAATTAAGGACCAAGCACGCATAAATTATCTATTGTCCAGATGACGTATTTTAGGGAGCAAAAACAGATGGTAATTGGTGGTAGTATGCTCACCTAATAAATGTAGTATCCAGTCCAAATGGAGCGCCGGTTTATTAAGCAGCCAGGGCTTTGTGATGTTAGAAAGCCGGTACTTGGTTGTAGCTGCGCCGGTTCTGGAGTTAGCTCGTGATAGTAACACAAGTAGTGCACGGTGTCCGTGCTGGCGGGGGTGATAAGCCGGCAGCACTTCCAATGCAGGAGAATGGTGTAGACGGGCTGTGCACGATGTCCGCGCTGAACGGCTTTGTGTGCCGACGGCGCTTCCAGTGCAGGAAACAATGTAGATAAGCGATGCGTGGTGTCTGTGCTGGGGGCCTGATGAGCCGGCAGCACTTCCACGGCGGGTGACAGTCGATAGCGTGTAGCGTGGTCCAACTTGAACAAACAGACAGGAGACCACACACTGAGCTTTTGCTCTAGTTCTAGTTCCTCTTCCTGATGTATCATTGTAGGTATGCTGCTGCATGTGTGTATATGCTGTGTGTGTCTTATATGCTGTGTGTGTGTCTTTGTGTTGTGTTTATCATGCTATATGTATGTTTGCAGGTATGCTGCATGTGTGTATATGCTGTGCATGTCTTATATGCTATGTGCGTGTTGTGTTTATGCTTGCTGTATGTGTGTGTATAGGATATGTTGTGTGTGGGTTTTGTGCGTATGCATGCTATTTATATGTCTGTAGTTATGCTGCATGTGTATGTATGCTATATTTATGTATGTATATTGTGTATCTGTGTATATATGTATGCTGTGCGTATATGTATTCTATTTGTGTGTATGCATACATGCTGTGTGTGTGTGTTTGTGTCAAGTTTATTGTTATCAGCAGAAGGAGAAACTCTCTCTGCAGATGAAATTGTGTGTGTGTGTGTGTGTATTTGTATGTATGATAAGACAAGGGGCGCCCCTAAAAATGACTGTGGGCCGGATGTAATAGCGTCTGCGTTCGGCGCCCCGTGTGGGATGTCAGGCCATCTCTTGCATTCAATTACAAGGAAAAAACTTGCCTTGTAAATGATTGTCCCTTTAAAAAACAGTCTGACCAGCCCATAGTCATTTGCTAGCCCCCCCCCCCCCCCCCCGTCTTAAGTACCCTGGCCCCATTGGTCAGGAGCTAAGCTGCGCATGCACCCACCCCTGCCCCCAGTGCCCACAGCAGTAACTACCATAACCTTGCCCAATAGGTAATGCCACTATCCCCCTGCACTGTAACTTCAAAGGTAATGTGGGTGCAAATGGGTGATGTTACCCTGAATAATAGTATCTAACAGTGCACATCAGTGGCGTAACTATATATATTGCGCCCCCCCGCCAAATTTTTTCGGCGCGCCCCCCCCCCTTCGGCGCGCGCCCCCCCCCCCGATATCCATTCCCATACCCATACCTGTCGCGCTGCTGCCCGGCCGCATCTGCGTCACTGTCCTGTCACTCGCTCCCGGCGCCGGCTCCTGCTGATAATGATAAGTGACTCTTAGAAAATGGCTGCCAAAACTGTCTGCAATACGGGGGCAGCCATTTTCTAAGTGTCACTTTTCATTATCAGCAGGAGCCGGCGCCGGGAGCGAGTGACGGGCAGTGACCACAGATGCGGCCGGGCAGCAGCGCAGCGGGTAACTATAGCACCGCAGCCCCCCAGGCGCCCATAGTTACTCTGCGCCTCCCCGCCATGGCGGGGGCTGCGGTAGCTTAGTTACGCCAGTGGTGCACATGTTTGTAGTAGAGATGTGCAGACTCGGATTCCGGAGATCCGAGCCCCCACGGACGTCATCATTCCGAGCCCGGTTCCGAGCAGCGCTCGGAGATTCCCGCCTGACTCGGGTCCGTCCGCGTGGTCAGAACATCATCTCCCGGCACCGGATTTCGTGAGGCTTTAAATAGCGGCTGCAGCGCCCGCCATCTTCACTCCAGTCTAGTAGTGGGTTGGGAGAAGGTGTGTTGGTGCTGCTGCTGGGGCTTAAACTTGAGCTTGAACGCAGTATTTTTATATTCACTGGGGCTGTCTCCCATTGCTGCTGTGTAGTCTAACTGTGTACCTGTAGTACTACTGTCTCCTCTGTGCTGGGGCCTACCTCTGGTGTGCTGTGCTGTAATATTATATATTATATTAATAATTAATTATATATATATATATATATATATATATATATATATATATATATATATATATAGTCCATTGGTGCTGCCTGCACTGAATCTGCCAGTATTATTTAGTTACTCAGTCCACTGTTGCCACTGGCAGTGCTACTGCCTACCTAGTGTACCTACCTAGTACATACTAGGCTGCTATATCTAATTTAATTAAAAAATAATACTTGTGCTGTGAGGGACTGTAAAAAATAATTCCATGCTGCTGGTGCACTGACGTGTGCCACTGAGTGCCACTGCCAAGCAGTACCTAATAATAAAATTAATTATTATAAATTCTGCTGGACATATCTACCTATCTTGTGCCTAGTACTGTCTTATCTACCTGTCTGGTGCCTAGTACTGCCGTATCTACATGTCTGGTCTGGGGCCCACTGCCTAATACTGCCGTATCAACCTGTCTGGCCTGGGGCTCACTGCCTAATACTGCCGTATCTACCTGTCTGGTGCCTAGTACTGCCGTATCTACCGCTGCAGTGCCACTCTTACATGAGTCACGTGTTTGTGCCGCACACTTGTGTGGCTTAGCATAGTTATCCAGCTACCTCGGTGCAACCTTTTGCCTAAAAACAATATTGTGAGGTGTGAGTTGTTCAGAATAGACTGGAAATGAGTGGAAATGAATGTTATTGAGGTTAATATGGCGTAGGAGCAAAAAAAAAAACCCAAATTCTGCGATATTAGCAGTTTTTATGCTTTTTTAACAAAAAATCAGAACCCAAGACCCAAAAAATCCAAACGCAAAACACTTAGGAGGTGTTTTGCCAAAACCCATTAGAACCCAAAACCTCAAGGTAATCAAAAACCAAAACCCGAAAAGTGGCCGGTGCACATCCCTAGTTTGTAGTGTGTGTGTACAATACGTGTGTGTGTGCTTGATGATAGATATATACATGGGGCACCAAAGACTTTTTTTGCAGGGGGGGGGGAGAAAAATTTATAGTTACGCCACTGCTGGTCGCCAATCACTGAAGCTCGCTGCCGGCCATCGTCTCAGTTTACAGCTGAGATGATGATTTTTTTGCTTGATTATTAATTCATATAATTAGGTGAAATGAGGTCACGGAATGTGTGTGGTTTCGTAACGAATTACTTGAGTACAACCTGATATCCAAGCTTGTTAATTCTTGCACAAATCCCTGGGAATTAGGGCTGCCCAGAAAGATGTCAGTAAAAAGACATATCGCACTACTGCCACCAAACATAATGGGCGGGTGAGAATAGATTAATTCTGAGCAGGGAGGTACTAAGACTGACATTGGAGCGTGACGCGCCAGCATTGACAGTAAAGGAACAATAAGGATATCATTCTGAAGTTAGGAGCCAAATATGATAGCTTGTGGCTTGTAAGTATTGGCAATGTTCTTGTGAGTCTACAAGAAGTCTCAGTAACATTACATGAACCCCTTAAGCAGGGCAGCCGAGTGGAAAGCCGGGGCCCCGGTAAAAAAAAAAAAAAAAAGGAGGTGTGGTCACCTACCTTGATTAGGCCACACCCCCAAAATGTTTACAGGGAGTGAAAGAAAACTCTAAACTCAGCAGCAACACACGCCTACAGCATGTACTGTGCTGACAGCAGGCTCAGCATGAGCTATCATGCTGTCAGTGAGACGCTCATGCTGAGCCTGCTATCAGCACAGCACATGCTGAAGGTGTGTGCTGCTGCTTCTGCCTGGGAGGGATGGAGGGGGAAGGGAGGGGTCGGATCAGGGCCCCTGCCGGGCCCCCTCCAGCAAGCCTGGGGCCGGTAATTAGTACCCGCTCCCCCACCCCTCTCAGCTGCCCTGCCCTTAAGCCCCATACGCACTATACGATCCTCGTTTCCACCGGCATCCGCGGTAGCAGGGACACATTGAGTGTACACACTGGATGAGAAAGTAAAAGATATCACTCAGAATGGCGATATCTTCATTTCTCATTAACTGTGTGTGGGGCATTTGTGTACTTTCTGCCATTCAGAACCTGTAATTACTTTATTATTATTATTATTATTATTATTATTTATTATTACATTTTATTAATAAGGCGCCACAAGTGTTTTGCAGCGCCATACAGAGGGCACATACAGTAGAACAGTACAAGGGGATGGAACATAACATTCCAGTATATAAAGAGCAAAACTTGAGTACAGGTAACAAAAAACACCACAATTCAAGAAACAATACAGCTTAGATGTATGTAGCTAGGGAGTAATCAGCGTACTATTAGGGTCTGGCAGCCATAGATAGAAATTAACCTTTACCAGTAAGAGAGTATACGGTCAAAAATGGTTGCTGAGTAAGAGAGAGCTGTAAGTAAAATGTGAGGTGGGAGCAGCCAGTGGGGGAGAGGAAGTATAAAAGATTGGGGGCAGAGTCCAAGGTGCAAGTAAAGAGGGGAGTGAATGAGATGAGGGAGTAGACTTCTATGTCTGTGGATGGGTGGATGGAAGACAGAGTGGGATAGATGGAGGGGAAAGATGATTCGGGTGCCGGACGGCTCCCCGACAGTCGGGATTCCGACAGTCATTCCTCCGACATCGGAATCCCGACTGCTCCCTCGTGGGGGTCCACGACCCCCATAGAGGGAGAATAAAATAGGTGCAATGTAGCCCCGCAAGGGGCTTCATTGCGCTCCCCACGCTGTGCAGTCGGGATTCCGACGTCTGACTAATGACTGTCGGAATCCCGACTGTCGGGCTAATATACCACACTCGATGATGGGGGGGCAGTAGATGGGGGACGGGAGGAGTCAGATCACCTAAATTTTGGATATGAACAAGGCGGCAAAATAAGTGGCAATGAGGGAGGAAGTGAGGGGAGGAGAAGGGGGATGAAGGGGATTGTTTAAATCTTCTAAGAGATGGCGTTGACTGGAGAACTGAGAAGAGACTTTGGGGGTTATTCAAGTTTGTTCGGTCCTTCGTGCATTCGCACGCAGAACCGATTTTGCACATCTGCACATGTGCAGACGTATGGTGTACGCACCCATGTCGGCATGTGGGGGGCGGAGAAGGGCGGGGGGCACCGGGCTGCCTCATTACCATATGAGAACGCCCAGCATTCCATGGGCATTCCCATGAGAACGCTGGGCGTTCTCATGGTAATGAGGCCATGACGCAGGAGCGGGGGGAGGGCAGATGATATCACCGGATGTCAACTGCCCGCCCATATCCATGCCAGCGTGCACGCATATGTAAGTGTCACTTATACATGCGTGTACCTTCCACATCTTTCGATGGTCACCGACATATAATTAATCAGTGTGAAAGTGCTCCCTTGAGAGTAAAATATCAGAGAAAGGAGAAAAAGAAAAAAGACTCTCTTTTTGTTGGGGCACTCCTAAATGAACTGTTTACTGTATTAACAAAGGAATATATTGTGTGTTGTAGGGCTGTACATATATTGGAATAGAAATAAATTCCTATCTCCTACAGAATAGATTGAGGCAGGTAATACAAGCTGCCACTTATACTCCTTTCCCACTGCGGCTCTTAAACGGTAAATTGCCATTTTTTTTTGCCTTTTAAAACGGGTAGAGCTGCAGTGTGAAAGCTCCAGGGTGCTTTAACCGTTTAACAAATACTGGTATTTGTTAAGTGGTTAAAAAGCTGTGTCCTACCCTTTTCAGAGCCTTTTTTTGGCAGTGTGAACGGCTCTTTTTCTATGGCTTGAAACATGTTCCTTGGGGGTTAAACGGGTTGAATGTGTGAATGGTATTACATGCTATTTAGAACGGTTTTCACCTGCAGTGTGAAAGGGGTTTGAAAGGGGTTTAATGCAGGCATGTCCAAAGTCAGGCCCGGGGGCCAATTGCGGCCCATGCTGTCATTTCAAGTGGCCCACAGCCTCCAGCTGGAAGCGGGCAGAGCATCAGATGTGCGAAGCACAGCACAGGACACTAAAGGTGGGGCCCCGGTGAGTGCGCCTTTACCTTGCTGTCTGCTGCTGTGAGGAGGTACAGTACCGGCCACCACAGTCAGATGTGTTTGGCGTCCTACCCCTGCTGCTGCAATCGTATATCACCCTACTCCACAATCACAGTGACAGCAGTGTTTGGGGAGGGGGCAGCAAGGGGGAAGCTTGCTCCTGTAACATGCAGAGTGGAGGAGGGCTGCAGCAGGAGCCCAAGCATCTCTTGTTCTTACAGTGCCTGCTTTGCCTCTCCTTCCCCTGGCTCACACAAGGGGCTGGGAAACATACAGAGATGGGAGGGGGCAGAGTGGGGGAAATACAGTGAAGGAGGGTCAGGCTGGGGGACATACAGTGAACGGAGGCAGTGATGGCCATTCAAAGAAGGGGGAGCATGGGCAGGCTGGGGACATACAGTGAATGGGGGCAGAGAGGGTTACATAGTGAATGGGGGTCATACAGTGAATGGGAGTCATACAGTGAAGGAGCGCAGTGCTGGTTTCAAAATACGTCGGATCCCCAGATTTTTTGTCCCCCGCATTTTTAGAACCAGGACCGGTCCAAGAGTCCGGGGCTGGTTTCACAAATATGGGGGACCCCTACGCTTTTTATCCCCTGTATTTTTGGAACCAGGTCCAGCTCAATGAGCCCGGGGCTGGTTATGCTCAGGAGGGGGGACCTCACGCCATTTTAAAAATAATAATAATAACTTTTACACATTTTTAAGACCGGACCATGCACAGATCTCAATGATCTGTGCGTGGTTCTGGCAAATTCGCCTGTCAGACCCTGGTCTGCATGTGTGGCGATTATTAGTAACATTTTCCCGTTTTTCGCATCTCATTAAATATGCGATTTGTATACTTTATAATGGGAAAACATCTGGATGCGAGATCCAGCATTACTGAAAATCGCACCATCAGAATGTGCGATTTCACTGCAAAATCTGCGTTTTTTTGCCATTTTTCGCATCTCATTAAATATGCGATTTCTGAAAAACTTGCAGAAAAAATCGCACAAATCGCATTTTTGCATCTCATTAAATGTCACCCAGAGGGTCTTAAATGTTTTGGCAATGTGAAAGCAGCAGATTCTTTAGGAAAATGTAACAATGTTTCAAAGAAGGCTTATAACACTGTAACAAAGAAGAATAACAACATAGTTCTCTGTCTGCTGGTAATTACCGGTAGTATTAGGATAGAGTCCAGATAGTCTGCTGGAAATTTGTATGATACGACCACAGCAATACCAGACTGTATAGGCAGATATAGAGTTTGCCTATATAGTGTTTAGTATAGAATTAATACCGTGTTACCTGTTACTTGTGGTATTTTCACATTAGTGATATTAGATTAGTTTAAATAAACATTAATTGATTATATGAAATTACTCAATTATCCCACTTATTGGTGTTTATAATAGAGGTGAGATGAGATAATTAGTTAAACAATGTTATCCTGATTAGACAGAAAGATATATCAGGATATATCAGCACATACAATTCATCACTCAGATATCACCAAAGTAAAGTTAACCAGCGAAAATTGTATTCATATATATTCTAGAGCAGGGGTGGCCAACCAATCAGAGGTGAAGAGCCAAAAAAAATCTGTTCTGATAAGACAAAGAGCCGATACCATACAAAAATGGGTGTGGCCTAGCTCACAAAAGGCCACGTCCCATTTTAAGTGGGTTGTAGCCTAGCCGGCACAATGCCATGTTTAATTTTTGTGTTCACGCCTTTGGAATGACGTTTGTAGGATCATGGCCTTGTGTCAAACCTGTTTTTAGCTAGGATGGGGTTGAGACAAACACATTGAAAATACACAATATACGTAATCTTCCCAATATGATACATTTTATTACCTTTTAACTTTCCTGTCATTTTTTTTACTAGTGGGACTTCTGACTTTTCAGATGAGTCTCTTGTGTGGCATTAGGTTTAGTAGCGACGACTTCAAAACACTTTAGTTTAACAAAAACTTTAGTACAGGTTGAGTATCCCTTATCCGAAATGCTCGGGACCACGAGCATTCCGAATAAGGGATTTTTCCGTTTTTTGGAATAATTTTTTTTAGGCATACTTACCTGTCCCCTGGTGGTGCCCCAATGGTACCTCGGCTCCCACATTTTCCCCCGGCGTCCACAGCAGGCCTTCAGCACCGTCTCCGGCATCTCCAGCATTCCCAGGAGTGCATGCCGCGAGTGCGCATGCGCACCGGTGACATCACCGGCGCAAAAGAGCACTCGCGCAATGCACTCCTGGGACCGCTGGAGACGCCGAAGAGGATGCTGAAGGCCTGCTGTGGACGCAGAAGGACTTAGTAAGTATAAAAAAAGGGTTGGGGGGGGGGGCAAACAACAAAAAAATCTAATTGTTCCAAAAAAAACACATTTTTTGGAATAATTAGTATACGGGATGTACGGATACGGGATCCTGTACCTGTAGTAGTTTTCAAACCTCAAGGAAAATATAAAAATTCAACAGATGCATTTTTATATATCTCCCTCTCTATACACACAGATGGAGCCAGTTTCGTCTATCCAGCCAACACGCCATACAGTATCTCGGCGTACTGTTCACCTAGAATGGGAAGCGCGTACATGTGAACAGGGCCAGTGCAAGGTTTATTTATAAGCGCCCTAGGCAACATTTCAGTCATGTCTCCCCCATCCATGCAGCACTCACCTACTTGGGTATCAGACTGCAGTCAACTGCGCTGCCTGTATCACCATGCAGCAGGAACTGTGTGCTGACCCTTGAACTTGCTGTCAATGCTGCCTCACAGCTCAGGCCGCTGCGGTGGTACAGCAGCAGGAGCCGGAAATGGCGTTCAAATCGTTGCAGAGCCGCCGGGACATGGCAGTGGGAGCACAAGAAGTTCCCGGCTGTCGCGCTAGGAGGACGCTGGCAGCAGCGTCTTCCAGCGACAACTACAGGCTAATGGAAGACTTCCTCCTAGCACTACAGTGCATGCACCGGCCTTGTGCTCTAACTGCCATGTCCCGGCAGATTGTGAAGGGAAGAGCTGCATGCGGCTCGCGAGCCGCGGGTTAGCTACCCCTGTTCTAGAGTCATATAAATTCCACGTTCACATATGTTAAAGATATCGTTCTGATAATAATTGTCACACTTTCTGTGTTTAAAGTACAATTAAATTAACCTGTTACACGGTATTGTCCTGATAGGACAGAAATATCCCAACTCCAATTGGACAAATTTTATAAATCCCTCTCCAAATTCCCTTCGCTCCAAAACCCTATACATATACTCCTATGATATTAAATCAAAGGCCTTATTGACATCCAGGCTTAAAAGGATGCCTGGATTATCCCTATCCCTCTGAAGTATATTGACTGCAAAAACTGTAATCCATGCACTCATTATATCACGCATTCACTATTGCAATAGCCTCCTTACCGGTCTTCCTAAGAAAAGACTCTCACCGCTACAATCCATTTTGAATGCAGCTGCTAGGCTGATCTTCCTGGCTAGACGTTCATCCGCTCTGTCAGTCCCTCGTTGGTTGCCTGTATATTACCGCATTCAATATAAAATACTTCTACTTACATACAAAGCCATCACTCTGACTACACCGACTTATATCTCTTTGCTTATCTCAAAATATATCCCCACCGACCTCTCCGCTCTGCACAAGATCTGCGTCTCTCAACCACACACATTACTCGCTCCCACTTATACTTGCAGGATTTTTGTTGGGCAGCACCCACCCTATGGAATGCCCTTCCACACACACTAAGACTCTACTCTAGCCTCCAAAATTTCAAGCGTTCCCTGAAAACTCAACTCTTCAGGCGAGCTTATTATATTCAAGACCCCCACACAACCTCCAGTAGCATTTATATCTAATTGCATCCCATCAGGACTGTCTAGTAATCTGGTGGGACTCCTATGTGATAGATTCCTATCCTTATGTATCCCTCCTATTATCCCTATAGATTGTAAGTTTGCAAACAGGGCCCTCCTACCCAGGGCAGGCGACAGGGGGGGTCAAGGGGGACAAGTGTGACGGGCCCCAGCAATCTGAAGGGCCCTAGAGCTTCCATGCCCCATCACGGCCACCGTCTGTTCTAGCTGGCCTGTCAGTGACCGTTGCGGCCCAGCCGTCTACTGTGTACCATCTGTGTGTGGCTGAGACTGACTGACTCACTGTGTGCCACTGCTGTCTTCTGTGTGTGTGCCCTGCCATTCGGCGCTTAGAGCCATCTACTCTGTGTGTGCACACGGCCTGGGGCTGCAGCCGCACAGCCGTACCCACCGCTGGCACTGTGGCCTCAGCCTCTGGCTTCTGTACTTTATAGCGCATGTGAAGGTCGTCTGTTCCGTCACTGTTCCTGCTCGTGATGTTCGGCATTCTTTTGGGAAAGTGACAGGCCAGCAGAAGGCATTAGCCAGGAGCCAGGCCAGCAGGACTGAGAACGAGAGAAGTCCGCACTTGAAAGCAGGATCTGGAGCAGCGAAAGGTTAAATGAAGCTCATGCAGAAGAGGGTTGTGTGGATTTGGGATTAGGTGGGGGCCCAGAAATATCATTGTACAGGGCCCCAAGATTTCTATTGCCAGCTTTGCTCCTACCTCCATGTTGGTTTGTATCTACCCAGTTTGTTTAATCACTGTTGCTTCCAATTGTAAAGCGCAACGGAATATGCTGCGCTATATAAGATGCTGTAAGTAATTGCTGCCACTACCATCCTAACCCCTTTTACCGAGTGACGCCCAGTCACAAAGCCCAACTGATGTTCTGCAAGGATTTCACCTGCTATGCGCTGGACCCTATTTGCTATTATTTTTGCCATCATTTTACAGTCGGTATTTAGGAGCGTGATTGGACGGTAAGGGGATTCACTTTGTGGGTCTTTGCCGGCTTTTAAAATTAAAGAGGTGGGGGGCCGAATTAAATTGGGGGTACAAGGGATTGTCATTCTGTAGATGTTTAAGTAAACTAGTTACCGGACCAATTATTTAATTCCGCAAAATTTTATAATACTCCATCTGAAACCCATCTGACCCAGGGGCTTTTTTTGTTTTAGGGAAGAGATTACCATCTCTATTTCATTCCTTTGTTATTTCTGAGTCTAAATAATCTTTGTGAATTTTTTTGAATTTTAGGGAGATTTATTTGCTCTAAGAGGGCCTCAACCATTTCCGGTTTGCATGTCTCCTCTGTATATAGTTTTGAATAGTAATCCTGCATTATTTAACTATTTCTTCCTGTGTAGTTACTGCTTGACTGCCCAGATGGGGCTTTAGTGCTGTAATATTATTTCGCCCTTTCCTCGGTTTTGTTAAGGAGGCCAATAGTCTACCCGGGCGATTGCCCCATCTATAGAATTGATTTTTGGAGCAATCCAAGGAGTACGTTGCCTGGTTTAGCAGATGACATTCAAGTAACTGTCTGTTCTGTTTATAAGTATCGAAGGTGTTAGATGATGGATTATTTACAAACTCCCTAAAGCTGGCCATACATCAGAAAGATCGATCTTAAGATCGATTGCGCTCATGATTGTGTACAATTTCCCTTGAAATCCCCGGCAGTCCTTGGTGGTTTTTGGACACACAATCTACACACAATCCATCTTACAATCAGTCATACAATCCATCTGCTGTATGATTGTGTATACAAGATGTGCACACAATCTGCATACAATCCATCATACAATCCATCTTATGATTGATTGTATGATTTGTGTACACAAGATGTGCGCACAATCTGCATACAATCCATCTTACAATCAATTGAGATTGTATGATTGGGTACAATATCTTTCTGATGTATGGCCACCTTAAATCTATTCTCCACATAATTTTGCCGAGCTTCATATTTTTGTTTAGTCCTTTTTTTAAACGTTTTATACATAGGCCCCTTAATACCGTCTTTGAAGTCTCCTAAAATAAATCGGCTCTACCACATGTGCAATATTATCTTCATGGAATTCTCACCATTTATTTATTAAATATTTTCTAAAATCCTCAGATTCAAAGGGGTATGTTGGAAACCTCCACATACATTTCCCCTTCCTATTACAGTATTTAGAGAGATTATGCGTATATGGATGATTGCATGGTCTGAGATTACGAACCCTTCTATGCCACCTTTATTCTTATACTTACTACTAAGGGGAGACGGTTACCCTGAGATTTACTCCATGCATGGAACAAACTGTCGACTTGAATGAATATTACAGAATGTATCTACTAACTTTTGACACTGCGGATTATTATAACGATATTAATGTATTTTGAACTTGATATTTATAACGTCATTATATATCGGAATACTATTTTCGCTGGCTACCGATACTTTTGCGATATCTGTAAGACTAATGACATGTGTTAACTAAATTGGAGTTTGGATATTTCTGTCCTATCAGGACAATACCGTGTAACAGGTTAATTTAATTGTACTTGAAACACAGAAAGTGTGACAATTATTATCAGAAAGATATCTTTAATATATGTGAACGTGGCATTTATATGAATCTAGTATATATAGAGAATCTAGGACACGAGGGCATGAGTATAGATTAGAAGAAAAAAGATTTCATTCAGCTAATAGAAAGAATTTCTTTACGGTCAGAACAGTCAAACTCTGGAACTCTCTTCCCAGAGAGGTGGTAACGGCTGGCTCATTAAGGGCCTTATTATAGTTCACTCTTTCTGACAAAATCCTTCTTAGATGGACAAAACCATGAGTACTGCAGGGGGGCAGATGTAAAATGTGCAGAGAGAATTAGGATTTGGGTGAATTATTTTGTTTCTGTGCAGGGTAAATACTGGCTGCTTTATTTTTACACTGCAATATAGACCTCACGTTGAAGTAAAACCCCACCCAAATCTAATTCTCTCTGCACAAGTAACATCTGCCGCCCTTCAGTGCACATGGTTTTGTCCATCTAAGAAGGATTTTGTCAGAAAGAGTGAACTAGAATAAGGTCCTATATGCGTTCAAGGCAAAGTTGGACAAACATTTACTGGATAAAAACATCCATGGGTACAAATAAGAAATATAATCTGTCTGTAAAATACCAGAACCTACCAAATCAGCAATGGATATCTATACCAGGTTGAACTAGATGGACGCAAGTCTTTTTTCAGCCTTACCTACTATATAACAATTTTTGCTGGTTAACTTTACTTTGGGGATATTTGAAAGATTAATTGGTACTTGTGAGTTATCCGGGCTGCCGATTTTTTCATCGCGCCCGAAATCGTGGACATCGCGTCGTGGCCGTTATAAGGAGCCGCGACGCGATGCCCGCGATTTCCCATAGACAGTAATGTTAAAAGACACGATGGACACGATTTCCGACACGATTTCCCATAGACAGTAATGTTAAAAGACGCGATGAACCCGATTTCCCATAGACAACAATGTTAAAATAAAATGACAATGTGAAATTGGCCAATATGGGCATTTCACATTGGATATGTTTTAAAAAAAAATGTTTCATGGCCCCCCACCACCGTTAACGCCACCCCGCTATTGACGCCAACCCGAAGCGTGGCGAGCGGCGGCGGTACGCGTCCTCCGACCTTTTCATACCCCTACTATCCACTAGGGCGTGGAGTGAGAATAGAATAGTGTGGCGAGCGCAGCGAGCCACCGAGCCCGAAGCGTGGCGAGCGCAGCGTGCCCCGCGAGGGGACGCGGACACCTGTGAAGCCCGCAAGGGCACGCGGATACCTGTGAAGGTATCCGCGTCCGCTCGCCATGCTTCGGGTTCGGTGGCTCGCTGCGCTCGCCACACTATTCTATTCTCACTCCACGCTAGGGATGCCAATCCCGGGGCATTTTTTCAATCCCGGAATTCGGGATTGAAAAATGCCCAATCCCGGGATTCCGGGATTGGCTTCCCTAATTAAAAAAAACCCGCCTCGGCCGCCCCGCATGTTTACTTACAGATGCGTGGAGCGGGTGGTCGAGACGGGGAGATGGAGCCAGGGTGGGAGGGACGACGTGGGTTGATGCAGCCCGGACTGGTCATCTCATCTGGTGGGCAGGTGAGCAGGCGAGCGGGCTGGTCCGCGCCGCGGTCTTCTGCCTGGTCCACTCAGCAGCAGTGCGGGTGGGCGGACTTGTTTTTTGGTGCCCGGCAGCCTGTGCGGCCTGCGCAGCGTGACCTCTGACGTTGTCACGCTGCGCAGAGTCGCGTTGCCCGGGACGGGAGAAGCCGGGCAGCTGCTGAGCACCAGCTCAGACGCTGCCCGGCATTAGACTGCGCATGCGCAGTCTAATCCCGAAATCCCGGGATTGGAAACTCCAATCCCGGGATTGAAATCCCGGCTTTTTGGGGGCCAAATCCCGGGATCCCGCCGATCCCGATCCCGGGATTGGCCACCCTACTCCACGCCCTAGTGGATAGTAGGGGTATGAAAAGGTCGGAGGACGCGTACCGCCGCCCCTCGCGGGCTCGCTGCGCTCGCCACGCTTCGGGTTGGCGTCAATAGCGGGGTGGCGTTAACGGTGGTGGGGGGCCATGAAACATTTTTTTTAAAACATATCCAATGTGAAATGCCCATATTGGCCAATTTCACATTGTCATTTTATTTTAACATTGCTGTCTATGGGAAATCGGGTCCATCGCGTCTTTTAACATTACTTACTATGGGAAATCGGGTCCATCGTGTCTTTTAACATTACTGTCTATGGGAAATCGCGGGCATCGCGTCGCGGCCCCTTCTAACGGCCACGACCGACGCGATGCCCCCGATTTCGGCTAAATCGCGGGCATCGCGTCGGTCGGGTGTCCTTAAGTTAAGGACAAAATCGGCAGCCCGGATAACTCACAAGTACCGATTAATTGTATGTGCTTATTAATTGGAGTCCTGATATATCTTTCATCTTTAACTAATTATCTCATCTCACCTCTATTATAAACACCAATAAGTGGGATAATTGAGTAATTTCGTATAATCAATTCATCTTTCTGGTAGGCCAATGTACCTACAAGGCCTACCAGCCAGTGACTATAAAAAAAAAAAGACATGGCCCTGCCCAGAGGCATGACCCCCCCCCCCCCCCCTCCTGTCTCCCACATAATAAACTTCTGTAATTTGGCAGAGTACCCAACGCTGCAAATACTCATCTAAGGTGGGCGCTTGTCTATAGCCATTGTGACATCTGTTAAAGGGACAAGAATGGGCATACCTTCCAACATGCCCCTCTCCAGGAGGGGCACAATGCTCTGCTTCTGAACTTCCCTCTGAATGAATAACTGCAATCACCTGTGTTGAAAAACGCCTTTCGTATCAATCACCCTGTTCGACACAGATGATGGCAATTATATATTCAGAGGAAAGTCCAGAAACAGCATTTTGTCCCTCCTGGAGAGGGTCATGTTGGGAGGTATGAGTGGGTGCTATCTTTTGGAGTATAAAAATTTCTGGGTTGTTTTTGCACTCCACTGGGGGAGGTGTGGCATATTTGTGATATTCATGGAATTATGGTAATGAATTGTGTTGTGGTCTGTATTCAGTCTCAAAGGGGGGTAGGATTTGGGGTCTGTGTTCAGTCAGAGGGGTATATTTCTTAAGCTCGGTGAAGTGATAAAGTGTCTGGATTTTATCACCGTCCAATCAGCTCCTACCTGTCATGTTTCAAACCAAGCCTGTAACTTCACAGGTAGGAGCTGATTGGCCGGTGATAAAAACCGGACAGTTTATCACTTCATCGAGCTTAATAAATCTACCCCTCAGTGAGGGGAGGTGGGGTATTATTTAACATGTGGAGGTTTGTAGTTTGTCACGGCAACTTAGAGTTCTGGAGAACATTACACTACTATGCATATTGAAACGAAGAATTTCCACACAGGAGTAGTGATGTGTTAAAGAGATAATGGGCGAAATGTAATAGGCTGCGATTTTTGGACGAGTTCCAAACTCGCCAGAAATCGCACCTTTAAAAATCGCATTTTTTTACGCTAATTCGCATATGTAATGAGATGCGAATTAGTGGCAAAAAATGCGATTTGCCGCGATTTAGGTCGATTTTTAGTCCTGAAAATGTGTGCATTTTCATATATGCGATTTTGGTTGTAAAAAAAAAAAAAAAAAAAAAACGGCGTGCGGTCCCCCCCCTAAGCATAACCAGCCCCGGGCTCAAAAAGCCGGTGCTGGTATCATAAAATCAAAGGAACAATCAAGTTGGGGTTCCCTGGATTTTATAAAACCAGCACCAGGCTCAAGGTCCGGCGCTGGTTCCCAAAATACGGGGGACAAAATGACTAGGGGTCCCCCGTATTTTAAGAACCAGCACCGGACACAACCAGCCAGCAGGGTAATGCCACAGCCGGGGGAAACTTATTATATAAGCTCCCGCGGCCAAAGCATTAACCCCCTGGCTGGTCAGCATGGGCAGGGGTCCTGGGGAAGTGGGGACCCCCCGAATGAAGGGGTCCCCCCCCTCCAGGACTTACCAGCCCATGCTGATAGTCCGGGGCTGTCCCCGATGCCCCTGGCCGGTGGGCATCGGGCTGATGACTTGTGTAAAAAAAAGAAAGAAAAATATTGTTTTACACTGGCGAACTATGAGTCCCAGCAAGCCTACCCCGCATGCTGGGACTTGGGGAACCACAAGTCCCAGCATGCGGGGCATTAAAGGGCCCGCTGGCACTTGTATTTCTGCAGTGAAAAAAATAGTGCACAAAATCACACTGACACCCTGTAAAATAAAACTTTAATACACACAAAACACACACACACTGATACTTACCTACCTTGAGCCCGTAGGTCGGTCCCTGGATCCTGGGTCCGTCCTCCGGGGCTCCAGGGCAGAAGAGTCCGGTTCCGGAGCCTTGGTCCTGGTTCCGGGGCTGGTCCTGGGGTTCCGGGGCTCCTGGCGTGAAGAATCCGGGGTCCGGGATCCGTGGTAGTCCCCAGGGGTACCTAAGGAGGCAAATCCTACTCACCTGCTCCCCGGCGGCGACCTCCGATGACAGCGCTGCTCCAGACTGGTACCCGGCTTGAAGGACTTTGGCCGGCGCTGAGATGTTTCCTCTTCGCCGTCTCTGCACAGAATGATTTCTCGGCCAATCAGGAGCCGAGAAAGTCGGCTCCTGATTGGCCAGAAATCATTCTGAATACAGACGCCGACGAAGTAACATCTCAGCGCATCTAGAGCAGAGATGTTACTTCGTCGGCGTCTGTAACTCACGTTAGAGTAAGTTGGTGTGAAGCACATCAAGGTTTCTTTAGTGTTGTGTCTTGTACTTGCTTGAAGTAGATGTGGCTTTTTATGTGGGCTCCGAAGAGAAAAAAAGAAGAAATACGGTTTGTGTAGATGTGACGTGTATCACGTATATGGAAAAAATGTGTGAGGGGCTAGATTAGCGTACCTCACTCACCAGAAGTGTAAAAGATATACATATATAAAGGTTTCTTTAGATTTGAAATGTGGGCGTACCCCAACTCACCAGTTAAATATTGGCTGCCCACTCCACTCCAGCACATCTTGAGAAAGGTCTCTGACCGAAACGCGTTGATGCCACTGGAGAGGAGTGAACAGCCATCACACCTTGGATGTATGTATCGTTTTTAACTTGTATTGTTTTTACACCTGATGGTGTTTTTGTTTATTTGGACTTATTTTTTGCTGCTTGGTACCCGTGGTGGGTCTCATTTGGTTTTATGGATATCCTGGAATAAAAGTTTTTTCTACCTTTTCAACACTTGGTCGATTTTGGAGAGAGATTGTGTATGAGAATAAGGCGTTTTTCTGTGTACTATCGCTCAAAAGAAACCGTTATAGGCTTTGAGCCGCCACCTAAAGTGGTGAGTAAGGTATGCCATTGTTGTATGGTTTATCTTCCATCTAATCCATTCATAAAAAGGATATCTACACATGGGATATATGCTTTGTTTTGTATGTATCTGGAACGAAATATGATGAAAAGCTGTGAGGTTCCAAGTCTCTGAAAGTCAAAGAAACCTTTATGAGTGGACTGCCCTACACACAAGTGTGAGTTGGGGTACGCCCACTTTTTTTCCTCTCATATATTTTAGCTAGAGCTCAAAATCAGCTAAAGGGTGAGAGACAATATTTTCTATATATTGTTGCCATCAGACCCACCTTCTGTTTTAAAATACATCGGTGCAAATTCTGATATATGGTACATCTGATTTCTTCCGAGATCAATTGGAAACGAATCACGACGACACACATAAGGAAAAGAACAAGGAAAGATACCTTTATGAGGTTGACACCATCTATATTCCTGTGAGTTGGGGTACGCCCACATTTCAAATCTAAAGAAACCTTTATATATGTATATCTTTTACACTTCTGATGAGTGAGGTACACTAATCTAGCCCCTCACATATTTTTTCCATATACGTGATACACGTCACATCTACACAAACCGTATTTCTTCTTTTTTTCTCTTCGGAGCCCACATAAAAAGCCACATCTACTTCAAGCAAGTACAAAACACAACACTAAAGAAACCTTGATGTGCTTCACACCAACTTACTCTAACGTGAGTTTGGTACGCTTACTCTAAAAATCACTCTATCCATATTCGACACATTAATAATTGTAAACTAAGGACACAAAGAAGTAATCTTTTCCTTTTTTTCACTTTATTTCTTTATCACGAATACCGATCCATTTGAAACGGACACTGAACCAGAGTGGAATTATATGTCAAGATAAGGAGGACTATACTCCATCATATTTCCAAGTATTCTCCTGTTGCGCCGTATTGTATATCAGTTCCAATTTTTTCTTGTACACAAGTAATATAGATGTTCCGGCACTGTAAAAGTGAATAATGTTTTTTTAGCTGCCAAAATCAAAACTAGCTCAGCCAGTATTATCACTAAAAGGACATGTGGGTGCTCGTCACACATTCTCCAAAGCAGGATCCCAGGTCCGGGAAAACTACATTTTTAATAATTTTGGAATCCAAGCCTGGCAGGAAATCCTGAGTCACTCAGAATCGTGAAGTTCGGATGGACTCCGTTTTCAGAAAACCAGAAGACCAAAGTCCCCGATTGTGTACCAGGTGGAAAAGGTCAGGTTGCTGGACCTGGAAAATATATAGATGTACAGTACTGTAATTGACTTTTATATACAAGTTATTTTTGGTACATTAGATAATGTACATTATTATGTAGATCTTATGACACTGGATTATAAAAACTGGATTTACATACATGCCTTATAAAACAGGATTTACATACCATGCCAGTTAGCTGGACTAATAGTAGCAACTACACAGAGCGATACCGCTGGAACGGCTGGGATAGGGATGGCTCGTGGGAAAGCCGGTATGCTGTGTGGTGTACATTGTTAATGATGATGATGTTTGGATGGGAGTTTCCTCATCTGTGACTTGTGGAATCGATCCAAACACTCTTCATAAACAACAAGACAGGAGCGACGCATCACTCACCTACCTCTGACTGGCTGGAACCAGAACAATTCTCCTCAAAGTCAGGAGTTAATGCAGTGCTGGGGATGACGTGGATATCCAGTCTGGCATGGAGAGGCTTTCCTTTAATGGTCCTATATTTCATCTGTGTCCTGGGACTGCCAGGTGAGATGTCCTCCTCTTACCTAACGATATATACAGACATTTTGGGGTCATTTACTAAGATGGCAGTTATATTTTACATGAGATGTTGCTATGTGCAACCAATCAGATACTATGTATTATCTTCTAGAACAGGCAGAGGCGAACTGCAAACCTCCAGCTGTTGTGAAACTACACATCCCATCATGCCTTGCCAGAGTATTGCTATTAGGAAATGTTAAAACTGTAGCAAGGCATGCTGGGATGTGTAGTTTCACAAGAGCTGGAGGTCCGAAGGTTGCCTATCACTGTTTTAGAAGGTGCTAAATAAATGGATTCTGATTGGTGTCCCATCCCATGTGAAATAGAACTCCCATTTTAGTAAATCCCCCCCTTTATGTGGCTGTAATACAGATGGCAGCTTACTGCTAAGCCTGGAAGAGTGATACAGTGCAGAGAGATACACTACCACCCAATCAGCTTCTGTCATGTTACAGGATGTATTTGAAAAAGGACAGTTACAAGCTGAGTAGTTGGTAGTTTATCTCTCTCCACGTTATCACTTTCCATGGCTTAGTACAGGAATGGAGAACCTTGGCACTTCATAAAACTGTAGCAAAGCAAAGGATGTGTAGTGCAACAGCTGGAAGGCCAAGGTTTCCCATCACTGGCTTAGTACATCTGCCCCAGAATACAAAGGTATTTCATTTTGTTAGGGTTTTATATATTGTCATGCAGTCAGGGCCGGTGTAAGGCTTCTCACAGCGGCGTAACTATAGCACCGCAGCCCCCGCCACCGCGGGGGGGGCGCTGTGCATGTGGGGGCGCCGGGGGCTGCGGTGCTATAGTTAAACCCCCCTCAATCCCCCGCAGACTTACCTATCGCGCTGGTCCCGGCGGCTCCGTTCTTCTGCTGAGGACCACCACAAAATGGCCGCCCCCATATAGCACACAGTTCTCTGAAACTGTCTGCTGTATGGGGGCGGCCATTTTCTGGTGGTCCTCAGCAGAAGAACGGAGCCACCGGGACCAGCGCGATAGGTAAGGCTGTGGGGGATTGAGGGGGGGTTTGCATGGGAATATGTAGGGAAGTATGCCTCAAGGGAAAGTATGGAGGTGAGGTCTTAGAAGTTCCACAGCAGACACCTGCATTAAGTACAGCAAAGATCCTCATGGACATCCTTGATTTTTTTGATAGGCAGACTTGATGGCGCCCCCCCACATCCTGGCACCCTAGGCAGCTGCCTAAAGCTGCCTAATGGTAGAGCCAGCCCTGCATGCTGTCAGTACTGCTGAAGTGAAGAAGAGAGGAGGGGAAGCTGCTGTAGGGACATAGACATATATGTGTGTAAAGGGCAATTACTGTGGGCATGATGTGCATAAGTGATACTACTGTGTGGCATACATGTATAAGGGGTACTACTGTGTGGTGTAATATGAATCTGAGGCACCACATGCGTATGTGTAATGTGAATATGATAGTGCTACTGTGTGGCATCATTTGAATTGAGGGTACTATTGTGTGACTATCCCCGTGTGTGAGACTACTGTCCCTTTATAAAGTACGGGGGAGTTAAGGTACAAATTTTGTAGTTTCATTGGGTACCGAAAAACCTAGCACTGGCTACGCCTAATGTATGTGTGTGTGTGTGTGGGGGGGGGGGGTTCTGGAGAGGAGTTCCACTTCCTCTCCAGAACCACTTTAAGTTCTGCATATGAGGATCGCAAAGGGCAATTCACAGGGAAGATTTGGGCAATGATTGAAAGATTCAGGGTGAAATGTAAGATTTTTTTTTGCACAATGTTTTTCCAATCGTTGCCCTGTCCTGCATTCTCCCAGCATTGTCCAGCATTTGGATGGCCTATGAGTTTGTGAAAAGGATCGAGGATCGCTTTTCATAAATAATGAATTCTGCTTTCTTTCAATACTAGTCAAACAGAAGGAATCTCAGCTAGAGAGGCAAGAAGGGCTGTTTCATATGTACTGGGAGTGCACAATGCGGTAACCAATCCACCTCAACAACCACCTCACACACACGCAAACACACTTGGAAGATTGAGGCTCTCCTAGTTTAAAACTGTGGTTCTGGGCTTTGATATCACAGGCATATTGCCAGTATTGATGAGCACTTGTCAACAACTCCACATGAGGAGGAGGCGTTCGCAAAATACAAAGAATCAATCAAAACTTGTAAAGGGGTAATCAAAGCAGCTAAAATATTATATGAAGAGCCACTGAAAGCAAAACCAACCCAAAGAAGTTTTTTAAATACATAAATAGTAAACGTTTAATTAAAGAAAACATAGGCCCACTAACTGATACTAGTGGAAAAAGTGTTACTGAGGACAAAGGAAAAGCAAAACTGTTAAATGAGTTCTTCTCATCAGTATTTACTAAGGGAGAGCAGACTGTGGAACGAACATTTACCACAAACGGGACAAATAAGCCAGATCTCATTGTGGATTTCACGTCGAAGGAAATAATACTGAGGCTAAGCAATCTCAAAACAAATAAATCACCAGGACCAGATGGAATTCATCCGAGGGTATTAATGGAATTAAGGGATGAACTAGCTACCCCCCTACATTATATCTTTAGCAAGTCACTATCGTCAGGTATAGTACCAAAAGATTGGAGAATAGCAGAGGTAGTGCCAATATTCAAAAAAGGAAGTTCCCGCTAATTACAGACCCGTTAATTTAACATCAATTGTGGGTAAACTATTTGAAGGATTTTTAAGGGATGGTATCCAGGAATATTTAGATCATCACCGTCTACTCAGTACTAACCAACATGGGTTCGTGAAAAATCGTTCATGCCAAACTAATCAACTAGGGTTCTATGAAGAGGTTAGCAAAAACCTCGATAATGGAAATGCTGTAGATGTGATTTTCCTAGTCCCACACAAGAGATTGATTAATAAAATGGAGAACCTAGGATTGGGTGAAAATATCTGCAGATGGGTAGGGAATTGGCTATGTAATAGAGAACAAACAGTGGTTGTGAATGGTGCCGTATCAGATATGATACTGGTACTAAGTGGAGTGCCCCAGGGTTCTGTTTTGGGGCCCATTTTGTTTAACATTTTTATTAACGATATTGGGATAGGGTTACTCGCAATGTATCCATCTTTGCGGACGATACAAAACTTAGCAAAGTCATCAAATCATCAGAAGATGTCACCATGCTTCAAAATGATCTTGCAATTCTAGATGAGTGGGCAAAAAAATGGAAGATGAGGTTCAATGTAGATAAATGTAAGGTTATGCACCTTGGGAGACACAACCAGTGTGCAAGTTACAACCTTAGCGGAGAGGAACTGGGTAATTCCAAACTTTAAAAGGATCTAGGAGTCCAAATAGACAGCAAACTGGGATGTAGTGCCCATTGTAATGTAGCTACAAAAAAAGCCACCAAAATTCTGGCATGTATTAAGAGGGGAATGGAAACTAGGGACTCAAGGGTAATTATGCCACTGTATAAAGCATTGGTGAGACCTCACCTCGAGTATGGAGTGCGGTTCTGGGCCCCACACTATAAAAAGGACATCATAGAATTAGAAAAAGTCCAAAGGCGAGCAACAAAGCTTATTAGGGGAATAGAGAATTTAAGGTACGGGGAGAGATTAAGCAATTTGGGACTATTTACATTAGAAAAGAGACGTTTAAGACGTACATGCTCAACATGTACAAGTATATCAAGGCCCATTATAAGGAACTGTCACACACCCTCTTTTCTACTAGAAAGGAATCTAGGACACGAGGGCATGAGTATAGATTAGAAGAAAAAAGATTTCATTCAGCTAGTAGAAAGAATTTTTGGTACTTCTGTACTTTCACGGCGCCACTAGAAATCGCGGGCTTCGCGGCCATTGAATGCACTAAAAATCGGGTGCGACGCGATGCCCGCGATTTCCCATAGGGACCAATGTAAAATTTCTCAATTGACCCGATTTTACTGTTCAATGCCTCAATTGACACGATTTTTCCATAGGAAACAATGTTAAATGGCCCACAGAGGCCAAATAGCCACCCTGAAGTGTGAAATGGCCCCCACAATTGTTAACGCCACCCCACGATCAACGTGAACCCGAAGCGTGGCGAGCGCAGCCACGCTTCGGGCTCGGTGGCTCGCTGCGCTCGCCACACTATTCTATTCTCAACTCCACGCCGACGTGGATAGTGGGGGTATGAAAAGGTCGTAGGACGCGTACCGCTGCGCTCGCCACGTTTCGGGTTCACGTTGATCGTGGGGTGGCGTTAACAATTGTGGGGGCCATTTCACACTTCAGGGTGTCTATTTGGCCTCTGTGGGCCATTTAACATTGATTCCTATGGAAAAATCGTGTCAATTGCATTGAACAGAAAAATCGTGTCAATTGAGAAATTTAACATCGGCCCCTATGGGAAATCGCGGGCATCGCGTCGCACCCGATTTTTTAGTGCATTCAATGCCCGCGATGACCGCGATATCCTATCTGTCCTAATCTAGTGGCGCCGTGAAAGTAAAGAAGTACCGAATTTTTTTACGGTCAGAACAGTCAAACTCTGGAACTCTCTTCCCAGAGAGGTGGTAACGGCTGGCTCATTAAATGCGTTCAAAGCAAAGTTGGACAAATATTTACTGGAGAAAAACATCCATGGGTACAAATAAGAAATATAATTTGTCTGTAAAATACCAGAACCTACCAAATCAGCACTGGATATCTATACCAGGTTGAACTAGATGGACGCAAGTCTTTTTTCAGCCTTACCTACTATGTAACTATGTAACTATGGCCATTATACTGGTTGGTGCGGATATTTCCGCGTGCGTTCGTTCCGCAGATGTTTTGTGTCTGCGCATGTGCAGAGGCATATCTGCGCATGTGCGAACGGGACATATGTCCAAAATCTGCATGAATTGTTTACACTATGAACAGGGGAAGGAGAGGGGCGTGAAGGGCTGTTTGGCCTCATTAACATATGCATACGCCCCGCGTTTCATGGGCGTTCCCATGAAAACGCTGGGCGTACGTATGGTAATGCGGCCGTGACGCACGTGTAGGGGGTGGACATATGACATTGCCAGATGTCAGCTGCCCGCTTAGATCCCTGCTTTTGCACGGAGAAATGCCAGAGTGGTCTGAGCTCGCGGGAGCTGCCTGACCGCTCGGTCCTGCATTCGATGGTATGCGACCATCGAATGATGGGGGAGGTTCCCAGAGATGGAGGAGGTGTATACATGAGAAATCCACTCGTGCTCCGTGTGGTCAGCGGCTTACCGCATTCGGACGGAGTGAGCAATCCGTACAGAAGGCGGGGTTTAGGACGCACGGTCCTGGCCGGATATACGGCCACACAGACCAGAATAAGGCCCTATGTAACAAAATGTGAACAGCCAGGACAGGGGTGTATCTGGACCATCCACTTTGACTGGCAGGATGATAAATCTTGGTGTTGTCTCTATAGGAAAAAAAAGAACCCAAGTTCATCAAAAATCCTGCTCCACCAAATGACTGACTCCTAGAGGAGGGGTGGGGGCCTAGTTCAGTGGAATATAAACAGCGATAATCATCATTAAGTTAATAATGAAAAATATCTCAAAAATACCAAATCATTATTGAACATTTAATCTTGGCTCGCTTGAAACATCTCCTTGGGCGGCATCACTTACAGTATATTATTAACACATTGGTATGGACTAGCCCTGAACACACACAAATTTTGTTATTTTTACACACTGCTGCAAATCACTGTACTTTGGCACACACCAAAAAATATGTTGCAGGCACGTGTGGACTAAGAGAGGGTTAATTCTGCATTGCAGACAGTAAAACAAACACCAGTGTACGCCAAGGGTTAATGCTGCCCATATTAGGAGCTCTAGTCTGTACTGTGGGCAGAGTGACTAAAAACTAGTGCTTGCTTGCTGCTCCTGCTCTACTATCAACTGATCGTGATCCATATAGACTTTAAGCGCTTATATCATGGGTCCTCAAACTGCGGCCCTCCAGATGTTGTGAAACTACAATTCCCAGCATGCCTTGCCACAGTTTTAACACTTCCTTATAGGAAAACTGTGGAAAGGCATGCTGGGATTTGTAGTTTCACCACATCTGGAGGGCCGCAGTTTGAGGACCCATGGCTTATATTATTCATGCAATGGCATGTCTTGGGACTGAATACACACACAAGTTTTACAAAAAAGGAAAATACTTTTTTACTGTTTAGCAAATTTTCAAAAACTTTACAATGTGACTCTCACAGCTCTTATTATGAATGGGGTATCACAGCCTGGCCTGGAACACACAAAAATTTGTATACAGTATATCTGTTTTTATATTTATTTTTAAAACAAATTACAACTTCACACTGCTACTTAAAGTGTTCATATTACTTATGCAGTGGTACTGCCTTCCCATGAACACACACAAGTTATTTTTTTTTGTTTTGTTTTTAAATTGAACACACACAAGTTTATATTCCTTTTTTTTTAAACACTGCTGTGAATCACTGCGCTTATATTATAGTAATGGTGGCACACTAAGAACTTTTTGCGAGCATCAGTGTGCATCAACAAAGGGTTAATGATGCACCTGTCTCAGGAGCTCTAGGCTGCATTTGCAGGTAGTGACAAAACAACACCAGTGTGCACCAAGGGTTAGACAGTATTAACACTAAAGAGACACATGCAGTGGTGCAAGTAGAATTTTTTTCTTGGTGGTACTGATAGCCTCCACCAAAAATGGGCATGGTCATGTGTCATCAGGGGGCGTGGTCACACAAAGCTAGAGGAGTGACTAAATGACAATAGAGGCGTGGACACAGGAGACAGGGAATGAGAAACAGGGAATGACTGGGGGTGGGTTGGCTCTTGCTTGGGGGAGAGCCAGGCAGCTTGTGCTTACAATAGTGGAGACTGCTCTTCATGCTGTCGGCGCTGCTGATGCCAGTCAGTGTGACAGGCTAAATCAGCAGTAGCCGGTAGCTGCATACAGCACCAATCATAACGCTGGGTGGGCGGGCTGCGGATGCATTATATTTAGACTTAAAATGAAAATAGAAATGACAGTGTATCAGGGGTAAGTGGTACTGCGTACCTGCAACATATTTCTTACAGGTACTCCGTACCACGCCGTACCCCCTTACTTGCAACACTGGACACATGAGTGATACAGTAGTAGTTTACTTTTATATGCAGGTTATTTTTATAACACTAGATACTGTACATTATAATAGGTCTTATGAAATAGCAGAGAAAGCTTAATAAAACTGATGTACAATACATAGGATGCCAGTTAGCTGGGTTAATAACATACGCTCCACGGAACGTACAGCTGGAATGGCTGTGAGAGGGATTGCTGAAGGGAAAGATGGTATGCTGTTTGGTGTACAATGTTGATGATGATGATGCTGTTTGGATGAAGTTTACGCATTTGTGATTTGTGTACTTGATCCAAACGGGTTGGGATCATTTGGTCTACAGCATGATGGTTGATAGTCAATAGGTCAACATGGGAAAATGTCGACATGGGTCTAGGTCGACATGGGAAAAGGTCGACATGGTTACAGGTCGAAAGGTCATTAGTTTGACAGGTCGTTAGTCCGACAATGTCTAGGTCGACAGTCAAAAGGTCGACATGGGGTTTTTCACTGTTTTTTGACCTGAATGTCAACACATTGGACATGGACACAGTTTAAAGTGCACCGCATCCCCTCGCATTGCTCGCTATGCATCGGGCACGGTGCCTCGCTACACTTGGCACACTATTTTGTTCTCCCACCATGCCCTAGTGGATGCTAGGGCATGAAATATTGCCTGTCGGCACATGGCGGCTCAATAAAACTGCGAAAAACCCCATGTCGACCTTGTGACTGTCGACCTAGACACTGTCGAACTAATGACCTGTCGAACCAATAACCTTTCGACCTAGAACCATGACCACCTTTTCCCATGTTGACCTTTTCCCATGTCCACCTAATGGTGTCGACCTAATGACTGTCGACCATCATGCTCTAGACCAAATGACCGCATCCCATCCAAACAATCCCCTGCAACCACCACAAACACACACCTGCTAGTGCCATTAGAAATTGACTGAGGAAATTGTCAGCCCCGTCCTCTTATTCTTTTCCCCTTATCTCTCTTTAGCCTTGTTCCCTTGTTTCTGCAGCTATAGCCCCACAGTGTATCTCCAGCTACAGCCAATATGATGGCTGTTTCTCCTTCATGTCAACCACTGGCAATCCATCAAGCTTTTGCAGTGGTCAAGAAGATTGTATACATCTGGTCTCATCCGCAATGTGGTGTCCACATCCACAGACTTCCCCATAGTGTTCTTTTACTCAGGTCTCTTGTCTGACCCACAATTACCTCAAACCTCAATGACCTTTTGTTAACTTCTGTCTGAACTCTTGAAACTCCATCTTAGGGAGCAAGGGGGGGGGGGGGGCTAGCAGGGGTGGCGGGGCAATACGTTCCAACAAAACAAATGGCAACTAAAACCGGTATCATTAAAAATAAACATATGTAGTAGGGAGGAGAGACATTTTTTCGAAAATGATCATGGCTGTCCTTTGCAATGCAGTGCTGTCCCTGGACCATAGGCTTCTATAGAGTATCGCCAACAGATGCTGTCGAAACTCCTGCAGCACTGACGCGACATGCGGGCATTAGAGCAGGCAAAAAAATGCAGTGAAAACCTGCTAACAGGGTTTTTACCGCATTTTCACTTTTGAACATCTCCCACCTAATGGTTTGCAAGGGAGCAGAGATGGCCATCGATGATTCAAATTCATCAATGGTTTATGGCCGATGTTAAATACCTTTGCCATCGATGTGAAAGAACCAGATGGTTTCCCTAAATCAAGGTAGCAGGACACAGAGCATAGCTCCGCCCCCCCCCCCCCCCCCCCCGGCAACCCGGATTCCCCGCCCCCACATTATGATAGCCCTTTGGGCCAGTCAATGAAAGAGAATGGATAACCATCAATAGCTAAAACTATCGATGGTTGCCCATCACATAGTTTTTAACTATCGATGTCCAGATGCAGAATTGCCATTGATGGCAACCATCGATGGCGACTGCATCGATGGCAATCCTTACAAGGGAGCCCAGAACTAAAATTGAAAAGAGTCGGAAATTTTCTAGCTTTTCAACACGGCAACACAGGGTATAATTTACGCAAAAGCAAATGTGACTAATGTACAGAGTATTACAATAAGGACGGAACACGTATATACAGCGAATTATACCAAAGCATTAACCTATTACAGGAAGCATTTAATGATATGGGAGAGGTGGTTATTTAGAAAATGTAAGCTACGGCTGTTGGTGGCCTATTATGATTAAGGTGTTAACCATAAAGTCATCAGACAGTCAAACAGAAAGTATTTATACAGTACGTCACAAAGCAAAGAATCCATCCTGACATAGGGATGGCGGACATGCACATGACTTTGTTACTCATAATAATAATGTTATTTACATAGCACCTTTCTCCTAATAGGACTCAAAAGCCTTTCAGTATATATAGTAGTAACCACAAAGCTGAAATCTCAACCCCAGATGAGTTCTGGGAGATTCTAAGGGGCCCATTTATCAAGTAATATTTGCATCTAAATCCCCGAAAACATCCGTTTATGGGGGTTAACCGCAAAAATTAAGTATCACCTAAATGTATTAAAGGGGGACCGCAGCAGGAATCTCCGATCCCTGCTGCGATCCCCCCTGCATCGCTGCCGGCCGCATCCCTCATAGGTTTCTATGGGGGATGCGAAGCTGCCCGATATATCAACATCGGGCAGCCCGGCTTCGCGCCCCTGGGCTATCGCCATTCTGATATGGCGATAGCCCATTGTAGCCTATGGCTACACATCGCACTGGGGTCACGGGGTCAGTGCATAACCGCGCATGCGCAGACCCCCGCCCGGCTTCCAGCTCCAGGCATCGCAGGGACAGCTCTTTTTGGAGCCCTGTCCCTGTGCCCTGGCCGGTAATACATTCAGGTGATATGATCGCATTTTACAATGCGATCCTCGGCGGTAATATTCCACCCAGATCGCATTGTAAATACGATCTTGATAAATGTGCCCCTAAGTACTGTCAATAGTCCATCATCTACAGGTCACATTAAGCAAGCAGGGCAGACACTGATTCAGGTACTTTTGGGCTTTGGTCATGAAGGACTTTGAATGACAGTAAGCCAATCTTGAAAGGGAATGGGATCGTTGGATAGACAGCAACTAGGTCTAAAAGCATTAGGTCGACACCACTAGGTCAACACGCAGGAAGGTCAACATGACTGAAGGTCGACATGGGTTAGGTCGACAGGGTCATTAGGTTCACATAAGCATTAAGCAGACATGGGGTTTATTTAAATTTTTTTGTCCCGAATGTCACATGCGCACTGAATCGAAGAACCGCAGGCAGTCGCCAGGCTTCGGGCTCGGTGCCTTGCTATGCTTGACACAATATTTTATTTTCCCGCCGCACCCTAGAGGATGGTAGGGCAACAAATACCGCCTGTTGGCACATGTCGGTTCCAAAGAAAATGTGAAAACCCCCACGTCGACCTGTTGACTGTCGACCTTCCCAATGTCGACCCAATGCTTTACCTAATGGCCATGTCGACAATCAGTCATGTCGACCTTCCTGCATGTTGACCTTCAGTCATGTTGACCTAGTGGTGTCGACCTTGTGACCATATCCCCTTGGAAGTGATTTGCCATCTCACAGGTAGCCAGAGAAGGGTGTATAGAATGGATGTTATGTGGCTGGAATCAGTGCCATTATTTTGCTAGGAAACCATGGTAGAGGAGATTGCTGTAGTGATGATACAAATACATGTATGACTATAGGCAGATCATCTTGAGGAATTAAATGATTGATTCTGGATATGTTCCTCAGATGAAAGAGGATGAGATGTACAGTACTAAGCTTGAAAAGTGATCAAATGAAGAGTGATAAACCACCAACCAATCAGCTCCTTCCTGGCATTTTTCAAGCCTGTAACATGACAGAGGTGCTGATTGGCTGGTTGTTTATCACTCTCCATTTTATCAATTTTCACGCTTAGAATTAGATTTTTTTTTTTTGCGTCTGATGGTAAAGTGTCAAGCCACCATCCAAAACAATGCTAAGATTGCGCACAGGATCATTGTGTAGAGTTTTGAACCTCCAAGTGTAAGTCCTTTTGGTTGGCTGTGCTGCACTCATGTCCTGTGACTTATCATAAGGACCTGTCAAGGATTGGAATATATTTTGAGATATGTAAGGCAGCATGGAGACACTCTTGAAGATGCGTTGGAAGCGGGAAGAATGGGCAATCGTAAGGCTCTGAGTTGTGATGACTAGACTGCTGGGGTGGTCACCTCAGTCCAGGCCAGGGGAAGAAGGTTGCATCAGAAGCAGCCACCCAAGACAAGACCTAGCGTATACATGGGTGGATGTTTGGACATTTCATCAGTATCATTTCTTGTCCTCTGTTTATCGGCAGGTGCCCAGTCTCAGGAGATTCAATGTTACACTTGCACAGATCAAGGAGAAGGCGGCTGCTCACCGGAAAACGCTGTGAATGTTACTTGTGCCGCGGATTACAATGTGTGTGTCGAGGTCCTTACTGCAATAAAGACAAGTACGTATGTAGTCAGGGTTCCCTGGGGAACCTTCAGATGTGCATTTGCTCTGTGTCTCTGGGACAGGTTTTGCATTTGGTGAATATGACCTTCCATAGTGCTACAAGCTCCCAGCTTGTCTGCCGCTGCCTGGACGCCGCTGCCCGGACCATGGGGTCTGGGCAGTGGCGGCTGGGAGCTTGTAGCACTGTTTGCCGGGTGGCGTGGCGGAAAGCGCTGATGATTTTGAAAAGACTGGATGGGCGCTGATTGGCTGTGTGTCCGGCCAGTCTTTTCAAAATCAGCAGTGCTTCCGGCCCCCCACCCAGCAAATATCGCACCGCTACAAGCTTCCAGTTGACGTTGTCTGGATCCCCGCCACCCCCAGCAGCTCCCCGGGGCAGTGCTGTCTTCCTCATTGGTAGGGCCCCTAGAATCCTTGTGCCCCATGCCACCTGCCCATTAAGCCCAATGGGAAAGATGGCACTGCTTCCATACAGGATGGGGTCTTGGTGCATCAGAATGTAGTTGGAGTAGATCCAGGACATATAATAAAGTACCAAGCATCTCAAATGCTGGTGGGTCACATCCTATGGATAGACACCATGTGAGGACTTATCTGAGTTTTGCTGATACCACTTTGTTTCCATATTACTAATAAAAGTCTTGTCGATCAATAGGTCATGAAACCCTCATTGTCCTGAAGAAAAGCTGTGGCTCAGGTGACCCAATGTTTCTGGAAAAATCCATTTTATTCCACGGGATCAGCTTATTCTTGCAGCTTAATCAGTGCAACACCAGCTTGTGTAATAGTGACACGGATCTGAAAGACTATGAACTTGTGCCCGATGGTAATTATTAATAATGCATACTCTCTACCATATGAGCAAGCCTGTGTCCGTGACATGACGTTATCACGGCAAAGGTTAGTGATGAACTTCAGCTATTGACATTCCCATTATACGCAGAAATCTGATCACACTACGCACCGCAATGTGTGTGACCATGTTTCCACCAGCCCTGCCCTCTCACACCTGATTCTGGCACAGCATGACTGACATGAGGCGCAGTCTGGTGGCCGTGAGCGGACCAGCAGTCTACTGGCACGTTGACATACAGACAGGCACACAGACAGACAGACACACACACCAAAAGACAGCCAGACACACACACCGACAGTCAGACCGACAGACACATTGACATACAGACAGACACACCGACAGACAGACACAAGACAGGACACACAGACAGGCAGACACACCAACAGACAGACAAGCAAACAGATACACCAACAGACAGGTACAACGACAGACAGACAGACAGACACAACGACAGGCACAACAACAGACAGGCACACAGCAGACACACTGAGACAGACAGACATACACACCTACCTACTTAAATGACACTGAATCCAGGCTATTCTGAAAATTAAAAAACAAGAAGATACTCCCCAGAGGACAGGTTTACAGATCGACACCAAGCCTAATCCCCAATAACCCTGAGTCTTGGGGCTTATTGAATAGCCCCCGGCGATTGAATTTGCTACAATAAATGACCACAGCTAATTGAACATTCCTCTCTATGGTGATTCCCCAGCAGACACCTACCTGAACTAGTTACCACTAATTACTTCTTGCTTGCCAGGTAAGCCCTACAGCAGTTCTCGTGGTTACTGGATATGATAGTGGAACAATGCATTCCCCTTTGCAAATTTATGTACAGTAGGGGCTTCAGGGTTCCATTTCCAATGTCCATTCCAATCCTGAGCACGTACAGTCCAGTACATGCTCAGATGTGGCCTGCATGCAATTGTGACACCTTGCCATTTTCTAATAAAAGTCAGTCTACAAGGGGAAAAAAACATTAGATGGTCAGCGCACTCAACCATCCGAGGCAGCTATCTGGGCACACAACATAGGGTACAGTTGGCAGGATGTGCATTTAGTAGAAGTAACATACAGTAAGGGATTATAGGAAATTTATATATACATTTACACCTCCTCGTACCTGTCCTATATAGTTTACACCTCCACATACTGTATATGTCCTACATCATTTACACCTGTCCTACATCATTTACAACTCCACATATATATCCTACATCATTTACACCTGTCCTACATCATTTACACTTCCACATACCTGTCCTACATCATTTACACCTTCATGTACCTGTCATACATCATTTACACCTGTCCTACATCATTTACACCTCCACGTACCTGTCCTACATCATTTACACCTCCACATACCTGTCCTACATCATGTACACCACCATATACCTGTCCTACATCATTTTCACCTTAACATACCTGTCCCATATTATTTACACCTCCACATACTGTACCTGTCCTACATAATTTTCACCTCCACATACCTGCCCCACATCATTTACACCTCCACATACCTGTCCCACATCATTTACACCTCCACATACCTGTCCTACATCATTTACACCTCCACATACCTGTCCCACATCATTTACACCTCCACATACATGTCCTACATAATTTACACCTCCACATACCTGTCCTACATCATTTACACCTCCACATACCTGTCCTACATCATTTACACCTCCACATACCTGTACCACATCATTTGCACCTCCACATACCTGTCCTACATCATTTACACCTCCACATACCTGTCCCACATAATTTACACCTCCACATACCTGTCCTACATCATTTACACCTCCACATACCTGTCCCATATCATTTACACCTCCACATACATGTCCTACATAATTTACACCTCCACATATCTGTCCCACATCATTTACACCTCCACATACATGTCCTACATCATTTACACCTCCACATACCTGTCCTACATCATTTACACCTCCACATACCTGTCCTACATCATTTACACCTCCACATACCTGTCCTTATCATTTACACCTCCACATACCTGTCCCACATCATTTACACCAATTTGGTACTCAATTCCAATCATCTGGTATCGTTATTCATTACTAGCGCTGCTCAACTAGCCCTATGCCTGTCCTTTTTCTGTTTTTCCAGTGGGGAGTGACTACCCCCACATTTGAGCAACTGCTTTTTTAGGGTCACAGTCTCTGTGTAAGCGCCTGAGTATTCCCAGTGAATACCCTTTTGTTGTATCATTTACACCTGTCCTACATCATTTACACCTCCACATACCTGTCCTACATCATTTACACCTCCACATACCTGTCCCACATCATTTGCACCTCCACGTACCTGTCCCATAACATTAACACCTCCCCCTACCTGTCCTGCATCATTTACACCTATCCTACATCACTTACACCTCCACATACCTGTCCTACATCATTTACACCTGTCCGACATCATTTACACCTCCACTCACCTGTCCTACATCATTTACACCTCCACATGCACTGTCCTACATCATTTACACCTCAATGCTCCTGTACCAAATCGGTTACATCTCCATGTACCTGTACTACATCTTTTACACCTCTACGTATCTGTACCAAATCATTTATACCTCCACTTACCTATCCCACACCTTTTACACCTCCAGATACCTGTCCTACATCATTTACACTTCCATGTACCTGTCCAACATCATTTATACCTCTACGCACCTGTCCTACATCATTTACATCTCCACATACCTGTCCCACATCATTTACATCTCCACATACCTGCCGTACATCATTTACACCTCTATGTAACTGCCCAACACTATTTACACCACCACGTACTTGTTCTACATTTACACCTCCACATACCTGCCATACATCATGTACACCTCCACAGACCTGTCCTATATCATTTATAACTCTATGTAACTGCCCCACACTATTTACACCACCACGTACTTGTCCTACATAATTTACACCACGTGGTACATGTACCATATAATTTATAGTTCCATGTACTTGTCCTATATCATTTACACCTTTGCGTACCTGTCCTATATCATTTACACCTTCGTGTACCTGTCCTATATCATTTGTAGAATTACCAGGGCAAGTTACAGAAGGGTGGAATACTAGGATTCCTAATGTGCAGCATTTCAGATTTTTTTTTTTTAGATCAGAGAGTAGGCCCATGGGCGTCACTATTAGTGGTGCGACTTAGTTAATATCCACTTATGGAACATGCACCAGTAAAGATGAGGGGAGGGGGCAATGACTTCACTGATAAGATTGCATAGCCTCATATGTAGGGGGAGTGACCTCATAACCTGAACACCCGTTGTGTCACTCTGGGGATGCAGGATTTGCGTGGCTGCCCCTAGAGACTACATTGGCTGTAGTGCAGGCTCCTACACTATGATAGGAGCCATGCTGCTGTAACTGAAGAGGAGTTGGCAATATGGCGTCACCCCTCGGAGGCCCGCACACCTGTTGTGACAGTAGGCCAAAGTTCAAAACCAATTTCAATTCCATGCTTTAGCCATACTCTCCTACTTCCATTTGGGAGGAGGGAGCAGCCATGTTCCTAAGTAGGCGGCATGGAAGTGGTCTGAGGTCATAGCAACGTGATTGCATCATTATTACCCAGCCCTAAATGGGGCAGGCTAAAATGACTATAAACTTGTAACGACCCTCTACATTAGTGTAAACATAAACATTGGTCTTTTTATACACTGGATACAGTAATAATATTTATTACTGTAGATGATCTGTATTATAGGCTTTATCAAACATAAATAATATAAATAAGCGGTTAGGAAAAGGTTAAACACTGCAATAAATCAATACACAAACATACAGTAATAGAACCAGTACTGCACTTTCTAAGCTCACATTCTCCCACCCCATGGTAAGGCTCCTGTCTCTTCTTCCTGGCAGCTGCTCTCTGGTCCAAGAAAACTTGATAGAAGCTGCTACCACTAGTCATGCGCAGCTGCACCGCTCTATCCCCTACACTGCATGATGTGGCGGTAGCAGCTCTAGTATACCAATGCTATTGTTGTCATAATATGAGCAACTTTTCTGGCAACCCCTCCCCCCCCTTGCATTTGCCTATGCAGCTGGTGGGATGATGTGGAAGGAGTGCCCCCTCTACCTGGGTTATGGCAGACTACCTCAAAAAGCATGAGTCTCCCGCAACTTCCGGGAGAGTAGGTAGGTATGTATACTGCCCAACTGGCCAGAAGCGTCTGCAGTTGGCAGTCCAGGGGCCATGTCCCCAGAGCATTGAAAACAGGGGCGTGGCCTTGTGGGAGTGACGTGATTTACAGGCTACGCCCCCCTTATTGTGGAACCTATGGAGGCTGTGGTGGTTAGAAATCCTGGGGATTCTCATATTTTGTGGAGTTTACCCGAATACCGTGGATTTCCACAGTTTCAGGGTAATAAATATGCCCCATAGGGACTAAAACTAGGCTTTACATATTTGGATTTAGAAATACTTTCCCCCCATGAAGCTATATAGAACTGAACTATATAGAACTATGCTGCATTAGGGTCAGATTCAGCCAGCCTGCCTTCAAATGTGTCCTTGAAACTAGATATTTCACTCTTCCCTGCCACCCCCTCCTAACCCTGCATTCCCCGTTCCCCCTCCTCTGCTTACCCAGAGCCCCTCTAGCTGGGGAGCATGTGCCAGCAGGGCCCTCACCTCTACACAATTAAGCTAATTGCACTCTGTAATAATGTACTTGGGTAAAGTCATAAACTTGTTTGTATCAGTCTGCACATACTGCATCTTGTTTGTTCTGTTCCCTTTGTATTGCTGCTAAACGCTTATGGCAATTCATACATAAAAGATGATAATAATACACGTTTGACAACACACCTGCATACAGAAATCCTCTGGGTGAGGGTGACACTGAGGTAGTGTCACCGGTATAGATAGGTTTGGGAACATCTTATTCTTGTGTGATGACATCATTCCATACATACAGTACTTACCCTCTCGAAATGGCTGGGAGGATCTCGAAAATCGGGTCCTCCACCTGCTGCGTAGAGGCTAGAGGAGTGATGCAACCAAGCGCACCCCTCCACTGCATCCGTCGGCACCTACTGCCAGCTCAGCAGCCTCCCGTCCTCTAAGCTGCGTCAGCCGCCACCCCCTCCCCCCCACCCGCACACCATTGTATGTCCCTCATGTCTTCCCGCCTACTCCGCTATCAGGAGGCCAAACCCCAGATTGATGATTTTTGAATCTCGAGTCCCATAATTGAACACATGGCCTGGTATTGGTCACTGTAGTTTCGGTGCTTCCCTTAAAATGATATTTAGATAACTACAGGTTGTGCCCCACACAATGGGAAAACATTTATATTGTACATTTACTGTATGTCATGCTTCAATAAAGAAAAATAATATTTAAAAAAAAATACAAAAGAAAGTCAGCATAAAATCTAATACTGTATTCAAGCAATGCAGCAACACCAGGGGCGAAATGTAATAGGGTGCGATTTTTGGACGAGTTCCAAACTCGCCAGAAATCGCACCTTTAAAAATCGCGTTTTTTTACGCTAAATCGCATATGTAATGAGATGCGAATTAGCGACAAAAAATGCGATTTGCCGTGATTTCGGGCGATTTAAAGTCATGAAAATGTGCGCATTTTCATATATGCGATTTTGGTTTTAAAATTATTATTTTTTTAAACGGCGTGCGGTCCCCCCCCCCTAATCATAACCAGCCCCGGGCTCAAAAAGCCGGTGCTGGTATCATAAAATCAAAGGAACAATCAAGTTGGGGTTCCCTGGATTTTATAAAACCAGCACCAGGCTCAAGGTCCGGCGCTGGTTCCCAAAATACGGGGGACAAAATGACTAGGGGTCCCCTGTATTTTAAGAACCAGCACCGGACACAACCAGCCAGCAGGGTAATGCCACAGCCGGGGGACACTTATTATATAAGCTCCCCCGGCCAAAGCATTAAACCCCTGGCTGGTCAGCATGGGCAGGGGTCCTGGGGAAGTGGGGACCCCCCCAAATGAAGGGGTCCCCCCCCTCCAGGACTTACCAGCCCATGCTGATAGTCCGGGGCTGTCCCCGATGCCCCTGGGCGGTGGGCATCGGGCTGATGGAATGAGTAAAAAAAAGAATAAAAACTATTGTTTTCTACTGGCGAACTATGAGTCCCAGCAAGCCTACCCCGCATGCTGGGACTTGGAGAACCACAAGTCCCAGCATGCGGGGCATTAAAGGGCCCGCTGGCACTTGTAGTTCTAAAGTACAAAAAATAGTTAAAGAAAACACACTGACACACTGAAAAATAAAAGTTTAATACACACATAACACACACACTGATACTTACCTACCTTGAGCCCGTAGGTCAGTCCCTGGATCCTGGGTCCGGGCTCCGGGGCTCCAGGGCAGAAGAGTCCGGTTCCGGGGGCCTTGGTCCTGGTTCCTGGGGTTCCGGGGCTCCTGGGCTGAAGAATCCGGGGTCCAGGATCCGAGGTAGTCCCCAGGGGTACCTAAGGAAGGAAATCCTACTCACCTGGTCCCCGGCGACGACCTCGGCATCCTCTCCGGTGGCAGCGCTGCTCCCATCTGGTACACGGCTCGCAGGACTTTGACAGGCGCAGAGATGTTTCCTCCTCTGCATCTCTAGTCAGAATGATTTCTGGCCAATCAGGAGCGAGAAAGTCGACTCCTGATTGGCCAGAAATCATTCTAACTAGAGACGCCGAGGAAGAAACATCTCTGCTCTACATGCGCAGAGATGTTTCTTCCTCGGCGTCTGTATTCAGAATGATTTCTGGCCAATCAGGAGCCGACTTTCTTTTTAATTTTTGTTTTAACTCTTTTTTTTACAACCGAAGCATGCACAGATCTCAATGATCTGTGCATGTTTCTGTAAAAATCGCCAGCAAGAAGCTGGTCTATTTTTTATGCGCTTTTCGGGAAAAGAGCCCATATGCGACTTTAGAACTCGCATCCTATTACATATGCGAGTTCTATAGTTTCCTATGGGAAAACATCTGGATGTGATTTTCAGTGTGACTGAAAATCGCATCTTTTAAATGTGCAAATTCACGGGAAAAAATGCGCTTTTTCCCGCGAATCGCACCCTATTACATGTGGGATTTTTAGAAAAATTGCGATTTTGGCAGTTTTGGACCAAATATCGCAAAAGTCTAAAAATCCCACCCTATTACATTTCGCCCCAGATCTCTTAAGATTACTATCACTGCTCAAAATTACCTGACTATTATATCAAGGTCTTAATGCTATCTAATCACTTGTATCATATTATATGTACACTTGTCCACACAGGGAGATGATATCATTGTTTGTTGTACAATACTTCCCTCACTAAAAATTCAATAAAACGTTTATATATTAAAAAAAAAAGATATTTAGAAGTACTTTACATTGATAAATCCCCCCAATCTGGCTGCCCTAGAAACATAGAATGTGACGGCAGATAAGAACTACTTGGCCCATCTAGTCTGCCCCCTTTTTAAACATGTTACCTCAAACCATATTTGATCCTTATTTTTTTGTAAGGATATCGATATGCCTATCCCAAGCATGTTTAAATTGCACTACTGTATTTGCCTCTACCACCGCTGATGGGAGGCTATTCCACTTACGTACTACTCTTTCTGTGAAGTAATTCTTCCTCACATTTCCCCTGAATCTTTCTCCCTCTAGTGTCAGTGCATGTCCTCGTGTTCTGTTGCTCCTCTTCCTGTGAAGAATGTCTCCCACCTGTACCTTGTTAAAACCCTTGATATATTTGAAAGTTTCTTTCATTTCCCCCCTTTCCCTTCTCTGCTCTGAACTATACATGTTGAGATCTTTTAGTCTTTCCTGGTACGTTTTGTGATGTAGACCATGCACCATTTTAGTTGCCCCTCTTTGTACAGTCTCTAATTTATTTATATCCTTCTGGAGATAAGGCCTCCAGAACTGAACACAATACTCTAGGTGAGGTTGTACCAATGACCTATACAGTGGTATTATTACTTCTTTCTTTCTACTGCTGATACCTCTCCCTATGCAACCAAGCATCTGACTTGCCTTCTTCATTGCTGTTACATTGCCTACTTGCCTTTAAGTCCACTGAAATAGTGACACCTAGATCCCTCTCTTCCTCAGTAGTTTCCATTATAGTGCCATTTATACTATATTTATTCTTTGGATTTTTGAGACCCAAGTGCATGATTTTGCATTTTTTGGCATTAAACTGTAGTTTCCACGCTCTTGACCATTCCTCTAATCTACCTAGATCATCAATCATTTGTTTTACCCCTCCTGGTGTGTCTACTTTGTTGCATATCTTTGTGTCATCTGCAAAAAGGCACATATTACTCTCAATTCCATTTGCCATATCACCAATAAAGACATTTAAAAGCACTGGTCCAAGTACAGATCCCTGGGGTACTCCACTTGTAACCTTTCCCTCCTTTGACTGTACTCCGTTTACTACAACTCTCTGTTTTCTGTCCTGCAACCACACTCTTATCCATTCAACTATCTTAGAATCCAATCCCAAGCTTTCAAGTTTATTTAACAGTCTGCGATGTGGGACAGTGTCAAAAGCCTTACTAAAGTCTAGATAAGATCAGAGGTGCCGATTTATGTTTTTGCTGGTGGGTGCTCAAGCCTGTTGGGACTCTGGAGTTACGGGCACGTGGGTGCTCATTAATTCCTGTGGGTGCTCGGGCCCTTGAGCACCCACAGAATCGGCACCTATGGATAAGATACATCTACAGCCCCACCTTGATCTATTACTTTAGTCCCCTGTCAAAAAAGTCAATAAGATTTGTTTGACATGATCTTCCCCCAGTAAACCCATGCTGTTTCGGATCCTGGAATTGCTGGTTTTGAGATATTCTACAACTCTTTGTTTTAAGAGTGTTTCCATCAATTTCCCTACTGATGTAAGGCTCACTGGTCCTGCCATAGCTGTAACTGGCACCACGGCCCTTATTCTGGTTGGTGCGGTAATGTCCGCGTGCGTTCGTGCCGCCGATGTTTTGTGTCTGCGCATGTGCAGAGGCGTCTCTGCGCATGTGCGAATGGAACGCACGTCCAAATTCCGCATGAAATGTGTACACTACAAACAGGGGGTGGAGAGGGGCGTGAAGGGCTGTTTGGGCTCATTACCATATGTTTACCCCCCGCGTTTCATGGGCGTTCCCATGAAAACGCTGGGCGTACGTATGGTAATGCGGCCTTGATGCACGTGTAGGGGGCGGACATATGACATTGCCGGATGTCAGCTGCCCGCCCAGATCCCTGCTTTTGCACGGAGAAATGCCCATGTGGTCTGAGGTTGCGGGAGCTGGTGGAGCACTCGGTCCTGCATTCGATGGTCTGCGACCATCGAATGCAGGGGAGGGGAGGTTCCCTGAGATGGAGGAGGTGTATTTAGGAGAAATACACGTGCGGTTCGTTCGGACAGCTTCTTACCGCGTTCGGACGGAGTTGGCGATCCGTATGGAAGGCGGGGTTTCGGACGCACGGTCCTGGCCGCATATTCAGATCCGGCCGCACCGATCAGAATAAGGGCCCATGTTTCAATTGCGTTAGTTCCGGAAGGAACGCTCTTTCCTATTACAAGGAGTATCGGAGTGCACCTCCAGCAGCCCTCTCTATGCACATGTGTGAACCTCCAACCGGAGCAACATAAAATTGGTTTGACACTGTAGTATTCCCCTACGAAACTTGCAGTGAGTTGGTTATGAATAGACACAAGGGGGGGGGGCTTATGGGGGTCTAAAAATGCGGTAAAAACCCCATTATCAGGTTTTTACCGCATTTTGGCATGCTCTAAGCATCCCCTGCCGGGATACCGCGGCGGGGGGCATCATTAGAAAAATCTGGCGATGCCCCATAGAAGCCTATGGCCTTCTAACGTGACCCACTGCCGCCCCGTACCGACCTCCCCTCACCTGTGTCCGGGCAGCACAGAGCTGTGCTGCCTGGACCTCCTCCTCCCTGCACTGTACATGCTCTTCCGGGTGCAGAGAGGAGGAGGAGTGCCAGCCCCCCTGAAGCAGCAAAATTAGCCAGGTAAGAGAGGGAGGGGGGAGTCGCCGCTCATCACCGGGTCACCGCAAAAGACAGCTCTCTCAGAGCTGTCTTTTGTCATAATTATCGCATATGTTACAGCATATGCGATAATTATGTTAGCGGTAGCCGACGATGGACGGCGGTAAGGGGGCGCGGATGTTAGAGCATCTCCCCCCCTTGTACTTAATCTCTCTCTCCCTCTATCCAAGACTTGGTACATAGACCCCTTGTTGAGTCGGATGATCGCCATGTTACATATAGATATATTATATTTAGGATCTTGTGTTATGCACGTATTTGTCTGACAAACCTGTTTTAAAGCTTATACTGGTGATGTGGGGAAATGTGTTCCTGGCATTGTAGTCCATTAATAACTCTGCTGTTGTACATCTCTGTGCTGCAGGTAACATAACGTACGTGCCTAGTAATGAACAATGCTACAGCTGTATCGGAAAAAGCGGCATGGACTGTTCCCCATCCAGTTCTCCTGTCGTGACCTGCTACAATGACTACGATCACTGCTTCGAAGGGAATGTCACAATATCCATTGGTAAATACTAACGTATTGTAATGTCACACATATGAGTATGACAGCTTGTAACTGGGCCGTATGTCAGAGGTCACCCATGACCTTATTCTACATATCCTTTACATCTGCTCTGTAACTACCCTTGTACTTGGCTTGTACAGTGCCTAGAACCTGCCGCAGAGCCGGACAGTGCTTCCTTAAGGACCCCCATACACTTGTCAGATTGGGCCCGATTTTACCCGATTCCAACAGATCAGGCCGAGAAATCAGGTGAAATCAGCCCAAATCAGATGTGTTTGACGTTTGAGTTGGAGGGCAGATGGGCAGAACATAAGATAAGTCGGGATTTGACCCATCAGCACTGCAGTTCATCGTGGGAAATCTCAAAACTCCCATTCATATGATTGGGCGCCCGCTAAATTGGTCTCTGGCACCTTTTTTTGTCATCCACTGCCGCTCTCCATCACCCTCTATGTCTGGGGAGTGGGTGAGGAGGCTGGCATAGGGGAAGATGGGCGAGGAAGCATAAATGATAAAAATGATGGCAAGGCTAGTGGATATGGCATTTCCTTTGAGGCTATGCCCTTGTTGTAAGGCCACACCCACTTTTCCAGGAGTGCACACATGCCAAGGGCACATACAAATAGCCCTGCCCCCCCCCCCCTTCTCCTGTCATGGTGGTCCCTGTTATTTTGTTTTAGATCCGCCTTTGCCTGCAGTGTTGCTCTGTGGTGTAGTGGTGGGGTCACCTTGTGGATATAGAGTGGTTTAAGAGAAGAATTGCGAGTGTATAATGTACAGTACCTGACTTGGTCTGGTGAAAGATAGGTGTATGAATTACACTTATGGGTAACATAAGTGATGGCTGTATCGAATCCTTATGGCTAGAACTGTTTTCTTCTGAATCTTGAAATTTTGTGGGAAAATGCTGGCTAACAGGAAATACAAGGGGGGAGTTACACAATATTAAGTACACTTGGAATTGCAGTGACAGGCGCTGAGGGGGAGTTGGGAGCCTGATTCAACTGCTAAGTCCCCCAGTGAATTCGCTGCTGAGAGGTACATATGCCCCCCTGTGCAACTGCTAGTGCCCCTCAGTATACCAAATGACCCCCCACCCTCAGTACTCGCACCCATGGTCTTGTGCACACATGGTCTTGGATGGAGAGACAATTGATTAGCAAAAAGAAACTGCATTTGAAAGGGAAATGTATGGAAGCAGTCAAAATAGATTTGTAAAATACCACACACTGATGTGACCAACTAAATGCTGTAATAACACCAAAGACAAAAAATGTTAGGATAGTTTAGTTGGGAAAAACAAAATGACACGCTCACTAAAATCCAGGTTACAGGAGAACACGATATTCCACATAAGTATAACTGACACAGTCATCACGTCTATCCCAGACCAAAGTGGGTCATTTTATTAGTCTCCCTCATGAGCTGGCAATATATGATAGAAGAACCTGTTTCATTTTCTGCCCAGAAAACGACACGACGGCCGTTCCCATCAAGAGCTGCTCCACGAGATATCGCTGCGCTATGCAGACGACAACCTACGGAAGCGCAACCTTTGAAATCAAAGGGGCCTGCTGCTCAAAGAAGCTCTGCAACAGGAACATCTCCAACCATACCCAGATCGGAGAGATGCCATACTTATTACTCCTCAACGAAGACAATGTGGACATGGTGGAGATGGAAGTACCGCCCCCATGGATAAACCTGGCCACCACGCAGGCAGCAACCACAAGTGGCACCACGAAGGGGGGTGAAGGAGTGGGACCTGTCCTCAACAGCACCATGGCTTCGGTTACTTCCTATGCCGCAAATACTTCCTATGCCGCAAATACTTCCTATGCTGCAACTACTTCCTATGCCGCAAATACTTCCTATGCCGCAAATACTTCCTATGCTGCAACTACTTCCTATGCTGCAAATACTTCCTATGACGCAAATACTTCCTCTGCTGCAACTACTTCCTATGCTGCAACTACTTCCTCTGCTCCATATACCTCATTTGCTTTCACACCGGCTTCTTCAGAGCAACCGTTTAACGTGGCTCCGAGCCTCACCTACTCACCTTGGGTTATTCTCATTGTAGTTTTGCTTTCATGATCCTGTACAGCCACCTCCTGCTTCTGCCGATGACTGTGTGTTTTTTTAATACTAGTTTTGTGTTTCCAAATAAAAAATATTTTGTTAAGAATCTCAATTAACAGAATGTTGTGCTTTAAATGACTCATAATAATGAGAGGTTTACAATTTGGTATTTCACTTACCTTCTGGTCTTAGAGCCACAGTAGACCTCATGGGACCTTAGATAAGATACCGGTTTGGGGCACTGTCCTGTCCACTCCCCACCTACCATAAATAATATATCCTGCAACATTCAATCATATCTTCTCCTATATATTTGCCCAGATCTGTCACTCTGTGAGTGTGTGTATAACATTGGGCGGAGTCATAGAGTGACAGATGGGGCTAATAGCCTATCAGCACAGCACTGGCCTTCCTCCCTCTCTGTCACTGTTACTGTCCCAACCTATGGCTCTCCCCACTGAGATGGGCCGATGGGGGCAGGGCTAGAGGGGATTTGGCCAGGGGGCGGAGCAACAGGTGGCTGCTATTGCTGATGCTGCTTCTTTTTCAGCATGAGGGAGAGGAGAGGCTGCTGTATTCCAGGCCCGCCCAGCCAGTCTGCCCTGCACTCTGCAGATATTGTAGGTCAGTGGTGTCATACTAATGGCCCTCCAGCTGTTGTGGAACTACATGTCTCAGTATGCCCTGCCACAGATTTTATATAATGTATTGCTAAAATTGTGGCAGGGCATGCTGGGACATGTAGTTCCACAACAGCTGGAGTTTGACACCACTGCTGTAGGTAGACTGAGTGCTGTATGTGTGCATATATGTGGGGCAGTTAGTGTAAGGCTGTGGGGAGGGGAAGGGTAAGGCCGCAGGGTACGAGGGTTAAGCACTAGCAGGGAGGTGCAGAACTAGCCTGCGGGGGGGGGGGGGCAGGGGCTGGATAGAGGGTTAGGTACTGCGTCACTGTGATAGAGTGCAGGTCATCGGGTGAAGTAGTGGGTCAGTGTGATAGAGCGCAGGCCCCAGGGTGAAGGAGTGCACCAGTGTGATAGAACACAGACCACAGGTTGAGGGAGTGCGTCAGTGTCATAGAGCGCAGGCTGCAGGGTTAAGAAGTGTGTCACTGTGATAGAGCGCAGGCCCCAGGGTGAAGGAGTGCGCCAGTGTGATATAGCCTAGGTCTCGGGGTCAGCGAGTGTATCAGTGTGATAGAGCACAGGCTGCAGGGTGAGGTAGTGCGTCAGTGATAGAGCGTAGGCCCCAGGGTGAGGAAGTGCCTCAGTGTGATAGAGCACAAGCCACAAGGACAGGGAGTGTGTCAGTGTGTTAGAGCGCAGGCCGCAAGGTGAGGAAGTGCGCCAGTGTGATAGAGCGCAGGACGTGAGGTGAGGGAGTGCTTTAGTGTGGTAGAAATTTGGCCCCAGGGTGAGGTAGTATGTCAGTCTGATAGAACGCAGGCCCCAGGGTGAGGGAGTGCTTCAGTCTGATAGAACACAGGATGTGGTGTGAGGGAGAGCGTGAGTGTGATAGAAATTTCGCCCCAGGGTGAGGAAGTGCGTCAGTGTGATAGAGCGCAGGACGTCGGGTGATGGAGTACGTGACTGTGATAAACGGTCAGCTGACACCTTCTTCTGCCCATATCCACCTTCTTTCTGTCACTGTCCTAGCGAAGGACTGTGTGAACGCTTTCTTCGTACAAACCCCTCTCCCAGCGGTGATCCGCTTTGTGCAGGTACAATGCGCATGCACATTATAGTGCTTATGCATGCCCAGTTTGGACCTGATTGCAGCCGTACGATCAAGTCTATATGGCGCCCTGTCTAAAACCATTATTTCATGCAATAAAGGTGTTTACAGGTTAAGGGGGCGGAGCCCATTAGGACAGTGTGAAGAGCGCCTGCGGGGCATGATGAATCACCTAATATTATATATATATATATGTGTACACACACCAAGCACCGTTCCCAGCTCCAACAGGCGACAGGAAACAGCAGCAGAATTTAAGTATTAAAACTGTAGTTTTGTTGGACCTCAATGGCTCGTTTCGGGGCTACAACCCCTTTATCAAGAGGAATATTCTGATGTCGGCCTAATGACTATCGGGCGGTCTTTCCACACCCATGTCTGTCTCCATAGAAATTAGGCCACCCACCAAAGGGGTATGGTCAGTCCACTGAATACTAGCTCATAACATTAACCAGGTAGCTGTAGATAAAAACTGTGGCAGATCCAAGATGGGTGGGGGAGCATCACGGCGATCGCCTCCCCCAACGAAACACTTCTCTCCTGCTGATTACCACTGGATGCTATATAGGAGTGCAGCAGCACAGGAAGGGAGCTGGAAGTGATACTGCTTAGTGACAGCAACCTCCCTGTGCCAGACTGTGCTAAGCTGCTGTCTCTGCTATCTCCCTGCCTTATGTGCTGCTATATAGGGGGCAGAAGAAAAGGGGTACCAGGAAGGAGGGGGGTAGAAGCAGGGCCGGCTCCACCACTAGGCAGCCATAGGCATTTGCCTAGGGCGCCGGCCACTGGAGGGCGGCCACTTGGAGCAACCCCTCCCCCGGATCAGGTGAGCGGCTCCCTCTCTCTTCCCAGCCCCCCCCCCGGAGCGAGACGCTGCTCCAGTACCTCTCTCTCTTCCTTCCCCCCAAGAAGCGACGCATCTCCCGCCGCTGCCCCACCCCACCCCACCGTGGAGCGCGACGCTGCTCCAGTCCCTCTCTCTCTTGCCCCCCATCCACGTGGAGCGACGCATCATTCTCCCATCCCGCCGGGGCTCCCACCCCCTTCCCGTCTGGGGCGCATTGCACCAGCACTTGGTAGAAGAGACTGGGTCCAGGCACTATCACCATGATTGCCTCCAACCTAGCAATATATGAAAACTAATTGTTTGGAAACTGGGGGACATACAGTAGAAGGTGAGGTTGAGGGACACTGGGGCATGATAAAGGTGAAATACATAGGGTGTGAGGGCGAAAGACATTGCAGATGAGGGGGAGAGACAGGCCTTTATGAGGGTAAATGACACATGGGGAAGGAGGGTGGGAGACACAGGGTTGGATGATATTGAGAGACATAGTGGGTAGGAGGGTGAGAGACATGGTGGGGTTGGATGAGATGGAGACACATGGGGGATGAGGGTGATAGACATAGTGAGGTTGGATGAGACTGAGAGACACAGGGGGATGAGGGTGAGAGACACAGTGGGGTGAAACTGCAGGTGAGGGTGAGAGACAGGGATCTATGAGGGTAAATGACCCATGGTTATGAGACACAGTGGGTATGAGGGTGAAAGACATGGGGTTGGAAGAGATTGAGAGTTGGTATGTGGGTGAGAGACATGGTGGGGTTAGATGAGACTGAGAGACACACGGGGGATAAGAGTGAGAGACACAGTGGGGTTGGATGAGACTGCAGATGAGGGTGAGAGACAGAGGTCTATGAGGGTAAATGACTTATGGGTAATGAGGGCTAGACTCACAGTGGGGTTGGATGAGACTGCAGGTGAGGGTGAGAGACAGGGGTCTATGAGGGTAAATGATACATGGGGTATGAGATTGAGAGACACAATGGACATGAGGGTAAACGACATGATGGGGTTGTATGACATAGAGAGACGCAGTGGGTATGAGGGCGAGAGACATGGTGTGGTTAGATGAGACTTAGGCTGTGTGCACATGGTGCAATATATCGTTCAGCAATATATTGCTGAGCAATATATTACTCAGTGTCCCATTTTCATCAGCAACAAGAGATGGTCACTGATGAAAATGACACACTGCCGGGAGAAGAGGCAGGGGAAGTCGCTGGTCGGAGGAGCATGCTCCTCTGACCAGCGACCATTAGGGGACAGAAAATGGGAGCACACCCCCGGCGATTTATCGCCACTGCACACTCCAATTGATGGCAATATGGTCTCTCAGCGACCATATTTCCAGCGATAAATGACCATGTGTACACAGCTTAAGAGACACATGGGGGATGAGGGTGAGACACAGTGGGGTTGGATGAGACAGAGACTAGGGATGGCCATCGTTGCCATCGATGGTTGCCATAGATGGCAATTCTGCAACAGGCCATCGATAGTGCTAAACTATGCAATGGATGACCATCGATATTTTTATATATCGATGGTCAGCCATTGTGTTTGATTGAATGGCCTGTGGGCCAATCAAAACACGGGGGCGTGGCTTCGCGGGTGCCGGAAAATACTGAAGAAAAAAAAAGCTAAACTTCGTTTTGCTGTTCCATCGATGGAGGGAAACCATCTGGTTCTCCCCCATCGATGGCAAAAGTATTCGACATCGGCCTCGAACCATCGATGATTTCGAATCATCGATGGTCGATGGCCATCCCTAACAGAGACGCAGTGGGGTTTGGATGAGACTGCAGATGAGGGTGAGCGATGGGTCTATGAGGGTAAATGACACATGGGGAATGAGGGTGAGAGACACAGTGGGGTTGGATGAGATTGAGAGACCCAGTGGGTATGAGGGTGAGAGACATGGGCCCTTATTCTGGTTGGTGCGGTAATATCCGCGTGCGTTCGAGCCGCCAATGTTTTGTGTCTGTGCATGTGCAGAGGCGTCTCTGCGCATGTGCGAGCAGGACGCACGGCCACATTCCGCATGAAATGTGTACACTACGAACAGGGGGTGGAGAGGGGTGTGAAGGGCTGTTTGTATGTGTTTACACCCCGTGTTTCATGGGCGTTCCCATGCAAACGCTGGGAGTACGTATGGTAATGCGGCCATGACGCACGTGTAGGGGGCAGACATATGACATTGCCGGATGTCAGCTGCCCGCCCAGATCCCTGCTTTTGCACGGAGAAATGCCCATGTGGTCTGAGGTTGCGGGAGCTGCCTGGCCACCTGGTCCTGCATTCGATGGTTACATAGTTACATAGTAGGTAAGGCTGAAAAAAGACTTGCGTCCATCTAGTTCAACCTGGTATAGATATCCATTGCTGATTTGGTAGGTTCTGGTATTTTACAGACAAATTATATTTCTTATTTGTACCCATGGATGTTTTTCTCCAGTAAATGTTTGTCCAACTTTGCCTTGAACGCATTTAATGAGCCAGCCGTTACCACCTCTCTGGGAAGAGAGTTCCAGAGTTTGACTGTTCTGACCGTAAAGAAATTCTTTCTACTAGCTGAATGAAATCTTTTTTCTTCTAATCTATACTCATGCCCTCGCGTCCTAGATTCCTTTCTAGTAGAAAATAGGGTGTGTGACAGTTCCTTATATTGGCCCTTGATATACTTGTACATGTTGAGCATGTCCCCCCTTAAACGTCTCTTTTCTAATGTAAATAGTCCCAAATTGCTTAATCTCTCCCCGTAGCTTAAATTCTCCATTCCTCTAATAAGCTTTGTTGCTCGCCTTTGGACTTTTTCTAATTCTATTATGTCCTTTTTATAGTGTGGGGCCCAGAACTGTACTCCGTACTCTAGGTGAGGTCTCACCAATGCTTTATATAGTGGCATAATTACCCTTGAGTCCCTAGTTTCCATTCCCCTCTTAATACATGCCAGAATTTTGTTGGCCTTTTTTGTAGCTACATTACAATGGGCACTACATCCTAGATTGCTGTCTATTTGGACTCCTAGATCCTTTTCAAGTATGGAATTACCCAGTTCCTCTCCGCTAAGGTTGTAACTTGCACACTGGTTGTGTCTCCCAAGGTGCATAACCTTACATTTATCTACATTGAACCTCATCTTCCATTTTTTTGCCCACTCATCTAGAATTGCAAGATCATTTTGAAGCATGGTGACATCTTCTGGTGATTTTATGACTTTGCTAAGTTTTGTATCGTCCGCAAAGATGGATACATTGCTGAGTAACCCTATCCCAATATCGTTAATAAAAATATTAAACAAAATGGGCCCCAAAACCGAACCCTGGGGCACTCCACTTAGTACCGGTATCATATCTGATACGGCACCATTCACAACCACTCTTTGTTCTCTATTACATAGCCAATTCCCTACCCATCTGCAGATATTTTCACCCAATCCTAGGTTCTCCATTTTATTAATCAATCTCTTGTGTGGGACAGTATCAAATGCTTTAGCGAAATCTAGGAAAATCACATCTACAGCATTTCCATTATCGAGGTTTTTGCTAACCTCTTCATAGAACCCTAGTAGATTAGTTTGGCATGAACGATTTTTCACGAACCCATGTTGGTTAGTACTGAGTAGACGGTGATGATCTAAATATTCCTGGATACCATCCCTTAAAAATCCTTCAAATAGTTTACCCACAATTGATGTTAAACTAACGGGTCTGTAATTAGCTGGATCTTCCTTTTTTCCTTTTTTGAATATTGGCACTACCTCTGCTATTCTCCAATCTTTTGGTACTATACCTGACGATAGTGACTTGCTAAAGATATAATGTAGGGGGGTAGCTAGTTCATCCCTTAATTCCATTAATACCCTCGGATGAATCCCATCTGGCCCTGGTGACTTATTTGTTTTGAGTTTGCTTAGCCTCAGTATTATTTCCTTCGGCGTGAAATCCACAATGAGATCTGGCTTATTTGTCCCGTTTGTGGTAAATGTTCGTTCCACAGTCTGCTCTCCCTTAGTAAATACTGATGAGAAGAACTCATTTAACAGTTTTGCTTTTCCCTTGTCCTCAGTAACACTTTTTCCACTAGTATCAGTTAGTGGGCCTATGTTTTCCTTAATTAAACGTTTACTATTTATGTATTTAAAAAACTTCTTTGGGTTGGTTTTGCTTTCAGTGGCTATGCACTCTTCATATAATATTTTAGCTGCTTTGATTACCCCTTTACAAGTTTTGTTTGATTCTTTGTATTTTGCGAACACCTCCTCATTCAAGTTATTTTTATAGAATTTAAAGGCTCTGGTTTTATTGTTGATAGCTGACCTTACTTCTTTGTCCAACCATGGTGGCTTTTTTTTGTTGAATTTACCTTTAGTTACTTTAGGAATGTATTCAATAGTTAGTGAATCAAGCACCTTTTTTAGAGTATCCCACATTTCCTCTGCATCTTTTCCCTCCATAACCGTTTCCCACCCAATTCCTGTTAGGGCTTCCCTGAATAATTCAAAGTTCGCTTTTCTGAAGTTTAGTATTTTTGCAGATCCTTTTTGATGTAATTTACTGAAGTTGATTTCCAGTGAAACCATATTGTGATCACTATTCCCTAATTGTTCAATTACTTTTGTGTTTGAAACTAAGTCTGTGTTATTTGTTAATACTAAGTCCAAGAGCGCCTCATCACGAGTTGGAGTTTCTACCTTTTGTGTAATAAACTGGTCTTTAAGTAAGCTTAAGAACCCATTGCTTCTTGCTGATTTACCTGTTTCGTTTTCCCAATCAATGTCGGGTAAATTAAAATCCCCCATAATTAATACCTGACCCTGATTTGATGCTTGTTTGATTTGGTTTAAAAGAAGAGACTCTTCCCTTTCATTTATATTTGGTGGTCTATAGCATACCCCTATTATAAATTTGTTTTTTGGTTTCTTATTATTGTCGGTTATCTCTGCCCACACTGTCTCCGAGTTGTCGTCTTCCAGGTCTGTGCTCATATTTTTCTCACATGATGTTAAGTTATTATTTACATATAGGCACACACCCCCGCCCCTTCTATTTTCCCTGTCTTTCCTGTAGAGTGTATATCCCTCCATGTTTAATGCCCAGTCATGCGACTCATTACACCATGTTTCTGTTATACCAATGATGTCGTAGTCATCCCTACTGATCACCGTTTCAAGCTCCCCGATTTTACTCACTAAGCTTCTTGCATTAGCCATTGCATGGTCTGCGACCATCGAATGATGGGGGAGGTTCCCTGAGATGGAGGAGGTGTATTCATGAGAAATACAGGTGCGGTCCGTTCGGACAGCTTCTTACCGCGTTCGGACGGAGTTGGCGATCTGTATGGAAGGCGGGGTTTAGGACGCACGGTCCTGGCCGCATATTCGGATCCGGCCGCACCGATCAGAATAAGGGCCATGGTGAGGTTGGATGAGACTGAGAGACACACAGGAGATGCGGGTGAGAGACACAGTGGGGTTGGATGAGACTGAGAGACACAGGGGGATTGAGGATGAGAGACAAGGGGGGGTGAGGGTGAGAGACAAGGGGGTGCAGTGTGCGGTTGTGATAACCAAGGGATTAGATGATGGTGAGAGACTCAGGGGGAATGAGGATGAGAGATACAGGGGGTGACGAACAGGGCCGGACTGGCCATCTGGCACGATGGCCTTGTGGGCCGCTTTGTGCAGAAAGCTCTGAGAACTTTCTGCAGTATCGCTGAGCCCACCCTGTTGCCTCAAGTCCTGTGCACCGCACAGCTCCCCCCCCCCCCGCGAGAACAGGGGGAACCAGTGCAGTGACGTCACAGTTGAAGACAATCTGCAGGGGACCCGCTGTCTGGCACCCGGGGAGAGACGCGATCTGGACTGTGAGTACGGAGGCAAAACTACGCAACGCAGAGACCGGACGCAGCACAAAACAGTGAGTTGTGACAAACCTAACCACACACCACTCAAGATACGGAGCGGGACACCGCAGGTTAATCTATGGGCAACATTGACACTGAGCACACGACTATTTGTAACAGGAGAGGACATAGGCAGAATGCCTATGAGATTGTAAAGGGGTTCCCATGAATCGCCTGAAGCCTGCCTAGTCTCCCTCCTAGTTCTAAGAGCTCAAAACTCTAATCTGCATGCAGAAAGACATTACCAATTACCCCACAAGTGACACCCTACTTAGACATAGGAAGCAGATGGGCATTACGCTGTGTTCCATAATGTGTAATGCCTCCTATTTGTGAAGCCACGCCTCCTTTTCATGAGACCACACCCCCTCTTTGCAGCGCAAGGGTCCCTCCTACTGTGCATGGGCCTGTGTGCTCAAAATGCCAGGGCCGATTTCTGGTCCCAGTCCGGCCCTGGTAGCGAAGATGAGGCACAAGCGGATGAGCTCATGAGTGACCAACCTGTACCTATGGGGGAGATATGGGGGCCCCAAAAACAAGAGTGTGCTGACCACAAGTTTTCTATTGATTCAGGAGGTTGCTGTGGTTCAGGATAAAGCACCATTCAGTATTGCAGATTCAGAGCTATATAGGACAAGTGAGGAGATGGCGCCATCCAGTGCAACAATGGTGAAATACAATTGGAATCATACAATAGGAAATCAAGTCTCCTCGTGTACCAGAAATTAAATCAAAATATGGTCATCACTTTACATCCTTATCAGTGCTCATTAGCTGTATAAAGACCAATTTGCCCCATAAAGTAACATTTTCCTTTTTGTCTGGGCTCATGACAATACTATGGAGGTTATTCAGGTTGGTGCGTAAATTTCCGAATTCTTTTGGAGCGGTCCGCACGCCATGCTGTGCGGACATCGTACGAAGAAACGCCCACCGGACCTCCCCATACGGACGGACTCCCACTAGAAGAACAGGGAGTGTTTACGGACGACATCCAAACCTTGCGTGTGCGGTGGACACACACATATTCGGCACGGTCTTACAGCGTTTGCACGGTCTTACCGCGTCAGAACGGACGGGAACCTGCCCGTACGCACCGATGCAGTGTATTTTCGCAAAACTCACCACTATTATCTGAACTCCGAAATTGGTCACATGACCCACTTATGCAATTAGGCAACCTCATTAAAAAGTGTTTGTCTGGAATTGAAATAAATTAAATCCTAATAGATACTTAAATACATTACTACCACATTCGGTACTTGTTTCCTAGCACGGCCACAATCGCGGCCATCGTGTGTCATTTTTAGTGGTATACGACGCGACCGACGCGATGCCCCCGATTTTCCCATTGAAATGCATTGAAAATAGTCGGTCGCGTCGTATGCGGCTAAAAAACCCTTAAATGGTCCAGACGCGATGCCCACGATTTCCCCATAGGAAACAATGTTAAATGGCTCAATGTACCCGCGACGCCCCCGATTTCTCATAGGGAACAATGTTAAATACCTCAATTTCACCAAATCATCATAGGGAACAATGGTAAATGGGCCAGAAAGCCCCAAAAACACCCCAGAACAATGAAATGTCCCCCCAAAAGTACTTTACGCCACCCCACGATCAACGCGAACCCGAAGCGTGGCGAGCGCAGCGAGCCCGCGAGGGGCGGCGGTACGCGTCCTCCGACCTTTTCATACCCCCACTATCCACTAGGGCGTGGAGTTGAGAATAGAATAGTGTGGCGAGCGTAGCGAGCCACCGAGCCCGAAGCGTGGCGAGCGTAGCGAGCCCCGCGAGGGGACGCAGATACCTTCACAGGTAAACGCGTCCCTTCGCGGCCTTCACAGGTATCCGCGTCCGCTCGCCACGCTTCGGGCTCGCCACACTATTCTATTCTCAACTCCACGCCCTAGTGGATAGTGGGGGTATGAAAAGGTCGGAGGACGTGTACCGCCGCCCCTCGCGGGCTCGCTGCGCTCGCCACGCTTCGGGTTCGCGTTGATCGTGTAGTGGCGTAAAATACTTTTGGGGGGAGATTTCACTGTTCAGGGGTGTTTTGGGGGGTTTATGGCCCTTTTAACATTGTTCCCTATGATGAATTGGGTAAATTGACCCATTTCACATTGTTTCCTATGGAAAATCGGGGGCATCGCGGCTAAATTGAGGCATTTAACATTGTTCCCTACGAGGAAATCGCGGGCATTGCGTCGCGACCATCGCACCCGATTTTTTTAGTGCTTGCGATGGCCGCGATGCCCCCGATTTTTCCTCACGATGCCCACGATCATGATCGTTGTGGCCGTGCTAGGAAACAAGTACCCCACATTCATAACAGACATTAACCCTTACATCATGTGAAGTGCTATATATTCATTGTCACCCCTTTATCTAGGTTTTATGTATGCATATTATATCATAATTGCACGTGAAATGCAATATTCTACAATGTGCTAATTATTACTAACACATACTAAAGGAAACTTAACAACAGGTATAAACACAGTGTGTGTGTGTGTGTGTGTGTGTGTGTGTGTGTGTGTGTGTGTGTGTGTGTGTGTATTTTGTTGTTTGGATAATGTTAATTGCTCTACAATTATAGTACATTTGTGTATTGCAAGGATCTGCAGACTACAATAACATACATCTATATACAGTATGTACCTTTTGCTACTTACAAATATTCTAAACAATTTACACATATACTGTTTAATATCAAAAAAACACACAGACAACTTCTAACTGTAATCAACAATTTATTTTTTAAACAAAATATTTTAACGTAAAAAAGTGGGAAAAAAAATTCAAAGCAGGAGGTCAGTTAGGTCCTGCAGATCGGCCAGGACCAGGTGCAGGTGTTCCCTGAGTCTCAGGAGGGCCCCACGTACACCCTCATCTGCTTGGGTAGGCTCATCTGTGGGTATGTTAAAGGGGGTAAAATTAGTAATGATAATCATGAATACATTTAACATAGTCATACATAAATCTAATAAATGCAAGGTGACAGGTGTGTGTGTGTATATATATATATATATATATATATATATATATATAGATAGAGAGAGAGAGAGAGAGAGAGAGATAGAGAGAGAGAGACATATATAAATATATATGACACATACATCTATACATACATGCATACATACTAAATGTAAAGCCTGTTTTTGTCCCTCTACCCTTTACTCTGTAGAACACCTCACAGTCATAGTGCTCCTTCTGAATCCCAACCCACCCATGACTAAGCTATGAGAAGCATGTAATGAGCTCCACCAATAACAACTCTTTAAAAACCGCTCAGTGTCTGTTCTCTGATGCAATGTGGCATGGGACTTAGTCAACTCTCAGGAATGCACAGTACATTTGTGCAATCATGGATGGCTTGGCTGCTGATGGTCTGCTCCATAAATCATTGTCATAATGCCAGGTAGGTGAAGCTGCAGCACTAACCCACTCCCATGCACAAAATCATTATTAAGACAAAATCAACCAACAATTATGTTTGCAAAAAAACATGCAAACCACAGGGGGTGGCTAGCTAGAGGAGGGCCCAGGGGCACTGACCACTTGTGACTCCATTCTAAGCCACGCCTGTCCATACTCCATTTATGCCATACTTAATCTAGTTTAGAAATATCAATCAACTGTAAACTCTATTCACCTATATGAGGCTACAGATTGTACGCTTGCAGCAGACACATGTAACCCTTAGATGAGCATGACATCCCTTTAATCCAGGATACAGATTAAGTACACAGGTTCAGTGGCAGTTAAAATCTAGCTGAAAGCCATCCCCAGAACCTGTGTAATTAACATGTGTCCAGGATGAAAGGGATGACTTTGACACCCTATCTAACCCCTAAGTGTGTCTGTTGGTACCTAGTTTGTTTTATGACTTTATACTATTGTAAAACACAATTGAATCACCAGTGCTACATAGCAAATAGTAGTCTAAAAAATGAATAATGATGCATTATGTATACATACCACTTTCTTCCACCTGCACCACCTCACAGGCCTCCTCCTCCTCCGGCTCCACCTCCTCCACTTCATCCCTGGCCTCCTCCACCGCCACCACCTCCTCCTCCACTTCCTCCACTTCCTCCGCCACCTCCTCCACTTCCTCCGGCACCTCCTCCGCCTCCACTTCCTCCGGCACCACCTCCTCCACCATCTCCTCCGTCACCTCCTCCCGGGCCTGCCCCGCCTCTGCCTCCTCCCGGGCCTGTCGTGCTCGATCCCGTGCTGTGTTGGAGAAAAGAAACATTAGTGCCAATTAGGGGTCATTGGGGCAGATGTATTAAGCCTTAACAAGCAATAAATGCAAGGGTGATAAGTAGAGATAAATGTCCAGCCAATCAGCTCCTTACTGACTTTTATCAAACACAGCCTGCAACATGGCAGTTATGATGTGACATCTGGCCCATTGTATTAATCACAATCAATAATCCTATAGAATTACATATTATATCCACATGACTGCATGTCAAAGAGGAAGTAGCACACATATAATGTACGGCATGTTAAACTCATGATCAGCCAGTTTACCTTATTGACTTAAAAAAGTTCATGTAAGCAATCATGTAAAAATGTCCATTTATTGTGTAAACACTCACATTGAGCAATCCTGCCCCTGATTTGCTGGAGCAAATCTGGCTGTCGCCTCCTGAGGTCTGACCTTCGCTGCTCCAGCTGGGTGATGCTCCTCCGCACCTGGGTGCGTGCGAATATGCGGCGGCGGGCCGCGGCATAAGCATTACGCTTCTGCCTATTGGTGATGAACGGCCCCGCACGGCCCAGCCTTCTCTCCATAACGGAGACCAGTGTCCTGAGCTCCGCATCAGAAAAAGGGGCTGCTCTGCCATAGGCCGCCATCTTAGCAATGGCACAATACAACCAATCATGTCCTGTAATTAGTTGTTCACAGTGAAATTTTATAATAACTTTATTGATCATTTTAACATTAACAGCGTGTATGCGCCACAACAAACGGCTAAAACATCGCATAGCCAAACAACACTTGCTGTAGGTTGGCATCGCTGCGCTAACCTTGGCAGTACTTAGTATATTCCAAACAGACAGGGTGAAAGAAGTTTGAAAACCAATGTAATCACCAAACATGGCAGAAAACAACAGGTGAAATAGTGTGCCACAATATACAGTTACACATACCTGTACAAGGTACTACATTAGTCAGCCTTAGTGGTCAGAAAGCAATACACCACTAACATACAAAACAGTGCTTTACCTTTTCCCTTTCCCATGTGCCATTTATGTACCTAGCATCAAGGCAATATTTATAGGCCTATCACATGTGATTTGGATGCAAGCAGTGATTACTAATGCATGAGTTGTGGACTGGATAACATATGGAATGGGTTAGTGTCATTTGTTGTACATACCAAACAAGTGCACAGTACAAATGAACATTCACATATAGATTGTATGTCTGGCCAAAGTTGTAGGTGTTTATTGGTGTTCAAATCTGCCAATAAGTACAAAATCAGACTTTGAAAGTATGCCTGGTTTTGTACTTTTAATACCAAATCGATGTCTGACAATCCCAGAGCGCTTATTGATGAATGGTTATCTTCTCAATTTTAAGTGTGTGTACCCAAAAAAGAAAAGAAGGAACCAATAGTGTGATACTGTTAATACTAAGCAGGTCACATGTAAATGCAAAGGAGATCTGCTCGTACCAGAAGGTTATGTCTACTATGTTTGTAGACAATAGTACTTGTTTGAGGGGAATCTGGGTTCCACCAAAGGATCCACCTCTTCTCATAAATCCCGAGTTGCAGATATATGCTCCAAAGGATGAGAGAAAATAGTATTTGGTGCAATACGTTTTTAATAACAACAAATAAAACAGAGTGTCACAGGTGGGACTATAACAGAGGACTCTCACCATAACAATATGTCTACTGGTGGAAAGTAGACTCAAAGCGCATAAGAATGTTACCCAAGGCGTCCCCGGAATGCTGCTACTATCAGGTAAGGTCCACTGTAGTCCTCCTTGCGTCACAAGCCGACCGGTTTCGATTCCCAAAGAATCTTTCTCAAGGCGTGTGATTTACCTATGCTACAGCCCCGGTATAAATACTCCCTCTCAGGTGACATAAGCATGGCCTATTTCCAGACATAGATCAACTAAATCTAAAAAACCCCACCCGTTCCGTTAAAAACAAATGGTGTGTAAAAAAGGTCCATATCGTGGTTTCAGATGTGCTTGCTGGTTTTGTACTTTTGTTTGTCCGCTGGTATGGGCGTGGCCTAAGTGCCGCACGGTGTATGCTGCCATACAGAACGCTGCCGTACGGAACGATGCCGCAAAGAACGCAGGGTGTGGCTGATGTACGCCAGTGACAGAAATTTGTATATAAAGGTGTGCTAGAAAAACAAAATGGTGTTGCAAACATGTCTGATTCTCAATCAGAGGGAGAACAGGAGTATCAGGGCCTCCTGGCTCGCCTGGACTCCAGCACCTCCTATGTGCCCCTCACCAGAGACCAGCCATTGGGAGGTGAGCAGGCAGCTGGCCCATCAACATCAAGACAATCGACAGATGCCCAATCTGCAGCTGGGCCATCTTCTGCCTCAGCAGAATCATTGGGAACACAGCAGGTGGCTTCCCAAGAGAGTAGCCTGGCCAGCACTTCAAGTACAGCGACTGGTGGCCGTGGGCGTGGCCGTAAGAGGCCAACAGAGGAACCGAGCAGCAGGAACATGGCATTCGAACCGCAGGAGCTTGCCATACTGGTACCCCGTGCACGGGATTGGATAGAGTGTCCACAGGAGAGGTTGACACACACAAGGAGATGGAAGATTTGGGAGGACATAACTGTGGAGATTAATGCGGTATCTCCACAAGTTCGTGAGACGGAGCACGTGAAAAAGAGGCAAGTGCAAGTGTGTTACATTTGAGCAGAACAAGACCAGTAATGTTTTTAATAGATGTTAGATGGAGTTGGTAAATGGTCGGTCACGTTGCTAGGAGCAACAGACATGATTGCATGTCACTTAGTCTATAGTTATTGTAGGGTGAGTGTGAATGTATCTTCTAAGGGTTGGTTTTATAGTTTAACAGAATGTAAGTTATGTGGAATGAAGCATATGTTGTAATCTGTAGCAGTTTGCAATGGCTGCTACATCAAACATCAGGAGTGACATGTAGTAATATGTAAACTTTGGTTGCAGGTGGCACGACTTCAAAACCAACCTCAAGAAGAAACTGACCAAACGGTGGGAACACAGCCACACCTCTGGGGCTGGCCCCATGCCAGGCCGCCTGAAGCTCACCCCCCTGGAGGAGATGGCTGAGGGCTGTATAGCAATTGAGGAGGTCCGGGGGGTGAGCAACATGGATAGTGAGGCCCCAGTGGACGTTTTTGCTGCTGATTTAGAAGGTAATTTGTTTGCATGGCATAAGTAGTTTGTACTAATTTTCAAGGAATGTGTTGTAATTGTAAGTTTCTCTTTCAGCAGCATCCCCACCGTTTGGCCGTGAATCTCTTGAGGAGGCGGAGGAGTCAGTGCCACCTGCCACCAGTGGCAGCCATGTGCAGCAGCAGCAGCCAACGGCCACACCGGATTTGGACAGGTGGGTGCAGATGCTTGGGCAGATTCGCCAGCAGGGAGAGTTAGCATCAGAGCGGATGCGTAGGACCGAGAAGGTCATGCAGGGTATTGTCAGCACCCAGCAGGCAATAGCTGGGAGCCAGCAGGCAATTGCTGGGAGCCAGCAGACAATTACAGACACCCAGCAGGCCATGGCTGGCACCCAGCAGGCCATAGCTGCAAGCCTGCAGGTGCTGGCAGATCAAGCCCTGCGCCAAAATGACCTCCTCCTCCACCATAATGAGCTTATGGTGGAGCTAGTTACCACCAATAGGGCCCTATTGTCAGTCGTTTCTGGTGCATTTCCAACACCAGCACTCCCTGCTGGCAGAAGGGGAACACCATCCCCCCCTTCAACAGCATCTGCTCCACCTGCCACACCATCCCAGCGTGGCCGTGGCCGAGGAGCTGCTGCACGTGGCAAGGGCCCTAACATGGCCAAAAAGTCCCGCAAATAAACTTGTGTCCGCATAAATCTCCACCCTTATGTCTTCCCAAATCTTTCATTTAGCTGTGTGTCAGCTTCCTGTGTGCAACCCAATCCCGTGCACAGGGTACCCACATTTGCACCCGGTTCGAATGTCTTGTTTGGTTCCCCTGTTGCCCTCTTTCGGCTACCATTACCTTCTGCTGTACTTAAAGTGTTGGTGCTATACTTTTGTTGTGAAGCCACCTGATGTGTTCCTAATGATTCTGCTGTGGTTATGTATGCAAACAATACATTTTTTTTTTTATTTTTTCGTTATAAAATTCCTGTTATGGTAACTTTAATTTTTGGCATGTGCCAAAGAACATGCTTTTAAAATGTTATGTTTTAAATGTTCCTGGAATAAATTTTTAGTTTTATACCCAAATGTGTGCTGTTATTGGTGAATGTAAAAGTGACATATACATTTATATTAGTGATAGCAAGTTCTGTCCATTGCATACAGTGTAAATGTGTGTAAAAAATGCAGCCGTGCTTTCAGCATATATTTGTGTGTTTAGTAGTGGTCCATTTAAGCTGCAATGGTTCCAATTGAAGCAATGAAAATAGTGTAATTAATGAGTAATGAGTAAAGGAGTGGATTGTATTGTGTTCAGCTGACATTGGTTCAGGTGCGCCCGTACTGATTGGGCGTTCCGAATGCCTAGTGCATGACCGAGTGGTGTCCGCAAAGCAATACGTGCTTATGAAGACCGCATATTTCCTGCCTTTTTGTTCGTGTGCAGTCGGTGTGCTGTCCGAATGCACGCCTACCAGAATTAGTGCACTCCCTCGTGTACGCCCATGTTTACGCCCAGTTTAGCCCACTTTGAAACTACGCCCCTGTGTAGTTCCGAATGATGCCCATATTACGCCCATATTTCATGAGTGAATGCGGTGCACATTTCTGTACGGTATTAGTGAGAACGAGTTCGGAGACCTTGCGTGGCACATGCGCATAGTGTGGCTCACGCATGCACAGATGGCTAAAAAACGCCATCCGAAAGAATTCGGAAAATTACGCATCGACCAGAATAAGGCCCTATGTGTGGTAGTTTTTCTCAGTAATATGGATTATTAGCCTGTGATTAGGTAATCTGCTGGGATGCCCCCAGCTCCCGTGCACCACCCCAGCCCTTGTCCGGGAGGTGAATGGATGCCGCACACAGGCATCCGCTCACCTCCTCCGCTGCCGCTTTCTGCAGAGTATAGCAGACAGCAGCGCAGGCTGTTTGTGTCCACCGTCCAACCTGCGGACGCTGCGGTCCGCAGGTTGTACGTCCCCCATTGATGTAAATGGGAGCTGGGTCGAATGACCCAGTTTACTCATTTACACTGCCCTCTACCCAGGTCCTAGCCGTGTTCTACCCAGGTCAGGACCTGGGTAGAAGTCCCGTGTAAAGGGACACGGCGTGTCCCATTTACACCGCTGCTGACCCGGGTCTGACCCGCCGAAGACCTGGGGTTTTGCGGCGGTGTAAAAGGGGTATTAGTTACATTCTGACCTCTCTGAAAGACTGACAGATGCAACTTTGATGTTTGAGGGGAGGTGCTAAAGTCTTTGGACTTACAGCCCGAGGAAACTGCGTTTTACCAGGATGAAAGCTGCCCCCACCCCTCCCGGTGAATACCTCTGTCTGTCAGGCGGCGGTAGACATCGCATCACAGTGCTTCTTTGCCATCAATTATATTGTTTTATATTTGTATATGTTTTATAAGTAGTACTTTTGCCATTTGATGGTGACATTCTGATGTTTGCTGTCATCGAATGGTAAACATTTGATGGTGATTCGATAGTCCCGTCCCCTGGCCAACCATTTTATTTATTTATTTAGTTTCTTATATAGCGCACATATTCCGCAGCGATGCTAACCATTACACCAGGAATCCAATGTTCAGGAAACATTGGATCCTCACCATTGCAGGGTTAAACTTTGACCATCTGTGGCCAGATGGAGGCAGAACTGTATCCGCCTCCAATTACAACTCCCGGAACACAGTTCTGGCTTACATTAACCGCTGCGGGTGGGACAGCCCCATATGTGTGTGTATACATGCATGTGTGTGTGTGTACCTCCAAATAAACTTAACTAAGAAATAATTGCATGTAGACAAGAAGGTGGACTTAACTTTTTGTTCATAATAAACCAAGGACTAATACTTGCACCGTTAATGCGAGGTACAGTAGTAGTCCTACTTGCCTATCCTCCCAAAATGGCCGGGAGGCTCCCGAAAACCGGTTCCCCCTCCAAACTCCCACCCCCCCACAAAGGTAGGCAAGTCTCCCGCATCACCCCCGCAGCCCGATTCCCGGTATTTGGTGCAGCAGAGAATTTGCGGGTCCATGGCAGAGCTGAAATAACTATTGCATCATTTCACATCATTTTAGCTTCTCCCCCTAAATCTGCGGACCTGCAAATTGATGCATTTGACTGATGTGGGGGCGGGGCTTGGTGACATCAGCCATGTTTGCCCCCGCCCCCTGACAGTTCTCCTCTCCGGACTTCTCCTGTAACGGAGTAAAAAAAAGTAGACAATTATGGTATTAGTTCTTCCTAATTTCTTAGTGTGAGATGCCTGGACACAGATACGGGTGTGGTATAGCACCCCGACAGTCGGGATCCCTACAGTCATTAGCACGACATCAGGATCCCGACTGCCCGTACTCAGACAGCGGGGGGAGCGCAATGAAACTCCTTGCGGGCTCGGTACGCTGGCCATCTATTCTATTCTCCCTCTATGGGGGTCATAGACCCTCAAAAGGGAGAATAGCCGGTGGCCATCGGGATTCCGAGTGTCGGGGTATTAACAGTCAGGATTCCAACGTCGGTGTAATGACTGTCGGAATCCCGGCTGTCTGTCACCATCCGGCACCCACAGATACAAGTCGAAATATGGAAAAAAAAAAACAAAGTGGTGCGCTATCAGCAGCTGCTGGCACTGAGTTGTCAAACCCAAAGAAATAAAAAGATACAAAATAGAAAATGTGCCAGCGCCGGCTGTTCCAACGATATAGACAAGACGGTTCTCTGTTTAAAACAGTCATTTAATAATTAAATATACACATATACAGTATGGAAATTGTATTTGCCTCAAGAACCAGACATATAGGGGGAAATTTACTAAAGGAAATTTGTAAAAAATAGGTGTATTTGTATCCAGATTACACTTATTTTTGACAATTACTATCCCGAAAATACGTCAATTCGTATTTGTATTGATAGCACATCAATACGAATACGAATTGCTGTATTTTCGGGATAGTAAATGGCAAAAATGAGTGTATTTCTGGATACAAATACACCTATTTTTTTACATATTTCCTTTAGTAAATTTCCCCCCTACTATCCCGAAAATACGGCAATTCATATTCGTACTGATAGCACATCAATACGACTACGAATTGCCGTATTTTCGGGAAAGTAAATGTCAAAAATAAGTGTATTTCAGGATACAAATACACCTAGGGTAAGATTTAATAGGATGAGAGATTCAGAAAGTGAGAGATTTGGTGAGAAATCTCCAGTTTTTTTTAAAGCGGCAATCATTTACACTGCAAAACCAGTTTGATTTTGAAGTGTAAATGATTGCCGCTTTAAAAAAACCTGGAGATTTCTCACCAAATCTCTCACTTTCTGAATATCTCATCCTATTAAATCTCACCCCTATTTTTTTACAAATTTCCTTTAGTAAATTTCCCCCATAGTATCTGGGGAAACGCGTTGAGCTATAAAACCATTGCTGGTTAATCCATCCTTACAGTGTGACCTGTCCACTCTCCCACCGACGTCCTTATTCTTCCTGATTTGTCTGGACCATATATCTATTGGGATACCTGCACTATTCCTAATTGCTCCAGTTCAAAAGGAGAAGACGCCTAATAGGGAGGCTTGAGCCCTTGAATTTATAGGGCAATCCAGGATTATCGCTGTCGCCATAGCTATGGACATACAAACCTTACCAGAAGGCAACATCGGAGGGTAATATATACAGTCATACAATAATCATTTAAAACAAGCCATTTAATATGGAGCTCTCAACCGGGATGCAGTCAATTTGCCGGCGGTCGGGATCCCGACACTGGAATCCCGACCGCCGAAATCCCGAAACTTTCTCCCTCCGTGGGTGTCCACGACACCCATAGAGGGAGAATAAAATAGCGTGCTGAGCGTAGCGAGGCACCGGGCCCGCTGCGTGGCGAGCGCAGCGAGTCCGCAAGGGGGGGCGCTCCACGTCTCCCCCCATGTCGGGATTTCGGCGGTCGGGATTCCGACCGCCGGCATTACATATCGGATCCTCTCAACCTTACGTCTAATAAGCCTGTGATATTTCATGTCATATTGCTCAATTCTTTTCAATCATCTCTTAGATTTTCATTTTTAGTGTGTAATACATTTGGCATATATGTGTATATTTAATTATTAAATTACTATTTTAAATAGAGAACCGTCTTGTCTATATGATTGGAACAGCCGGCGCTGGCACATTTTTTATTTTGTAACAAGCCTAAATATGCCTATGGATATAATTGGCAACTAGAGTTACTAACAAAATGACCACACTGCACGGTCACCCAAATATCCCATATGTGACACGTGGGAGTGCGCAATCGTGCATACGTACTAATAATATCCCATATGTGACACGTGGGAGCGCGCAATCGTGCATACATACTAATAATATCCCATATGTGACACGTGGGAGTGCGCAATCGTGCATACGTACTAATAATATCCCATATGTGACACGTGGGAGTGCGCCATCGTGCATACGTACTAATAATATCCCATATGTGACACGTGGGAGTGCGCAATCGTGCATACATACTAATAATATCCCATATGTGACACGTGGGAGTGCGCAATCGTGCATACGTACTAATAATATCCCATATGTGACACGCGGGAGTGCACAATCGTGCATACATACTAATAATATCCCAGATGTGACACGCGGGAGTGCGCCATCGTGCATACGTACTAATAATATCCCATATGTGACACGTGGGAGTGCGCAATCGTGCATACGTACTAATAATATCCCATATGTGACACGTGGGAGTGCGCCATCGTGCATACATACTAATAATATCCCATATGTGACACGTGGGAGTGCGCAATCGTGCACACATACTAATAATATCCCATATGTGACACGCGGGAGTGCGCAATCGTGCATACATACTAATAATATCCCATATGTGACACGTGGGAGTGCGCAATCGTGCATACGTACTAATAATATCCCATATGTGACACGTGGGAGTGCGCAATCGTGCCTACATACTAATAATATCCCATATGTGACACGCGGGAGCGCGCAATTGTGCATACATACTAATAATATCCCATATGTGACACGCGGGAGTGCGCCATCGTGCCTACATACTAATAATATCCCATATGTGACACGTGGGAGTGCGCAATCGTGCATACATACTAAGAATATCCCAGATGTGACACGCGGGAGTGCGCAATCGCGCGTACATACTAATAATATCCCATATGTGACACGCGGGAGTGCGCAATCGCGCATACATACTAATAATATCCCATATGTGACACGTGGGAGTGCGCAATCGTGCATACATACTAATAATATTCCATATGTGACACGTGGGAGTGCGCAATCGTGCATACATACTAATAATATCCCATATGTGACACGCGGGAGTGCGCAATCGTGCATACATACTAATAATATCCCATATGTGACACATGGGAGTGCGCAATCGTGCATACATACTAATAATATCCCATATGTGACACGTGGGAGTGCGCCATCGTGCATACATACTAATAATATCCCAAATGTGACACGCGGGAGTGCGCAATCGTACATACATACTAATAATATCCCATATGTGACACGTGGGAGTGCGCAATCGTGCATACATACTAATAATATCCCAAATGTGACACGCGGGAGTGCGCAATCGTACATACATACTAATAATATCCCATATGTGACACGCGGGAGTGCGCAATCGTGCATACATACTAATAATATCCCAAATGTGACACGCGGGAGTGCGCAATCGTGCATACATACTAATAATATCACAGATGTGACACGTGGGAGCGCGCAATCGTGCATACATACTAATAATATCCCATATGTGACACGTGGGAGTGCGCAATCGTGCATACATACTAATAATATCCCATATGTGACACACGGGAGTGCGCAATCGTGCGTACATACTAATAATATCCCATATGTGACACGCGGGAGTGCGCCATCGTGCATACATACTAATAATATCCCATATGTGACACGCGGGAGTGCGCAATCGTGCATACATACTAATAATATCCCATATGTGACACGCGGGAGTGCGCAATCGTGCGTACATACTAATAATATCCCATATGTGACACGCGGGAGTGTGCGCAATCGTGCATACATACTAATAATATCCCATATGTGACACGCGGGAGTGCGCAATCGTGCATACATACTAATAATACCCCATATGTGACACGTGGGAGTGCGCAATCGTGCATACATACTAATAATATCCCATATGTGACACGTGGGAGTGCGCAATCGTGCATACATACTAAGAATATCCCAGATGTGACACGCGGGAGTGCGCAATCGCGCGTACATACTAATAATATCCCATATGTGACACGCGGGAGTGCGCAATCGCGCATACATACTAATAATATCCCATATGTGACACGTGGGAGTGCGCAATCGTGCATACATACTAATAATATTCCATATGTGAAAGGCGGGAGTGCGCAATCGTGCATACATACTAATAATACCCCATATGTGACACGTGGTAGTGCGCAATCATGCATACATACTAATAATATCCCATATGTGACATGCGGGAGTGCGCAATCGAGCATACATACTAATAATATCCCATATGTGACACGCGGGAGTGCGCAATCGTGCATACATACTAATAATATCCCATATGTGACACGTGGGAGTGCGCAATCGTGCATACATACTAATAATATCCAATGTGTGACACGTGGGAGTGCGCAATCGTGCATACATACTAATTATATCCCAGATGTGACACGTGGGAGTGCGCAATCGTGCATACATACTAATAATATCCCATATGTGACACGTGGGAGTGCGCAATCGTGCATACATACTAATAATATCCAATGTGTGACACGTGGGAGTGCGCAATCGTGCATACATACTAATTATATCCCAGATGTGACACGTGGGAGTGCGCAATCGTGCATACATACTAATAATATCCCATATGTGACATGTGGGAGTGCGCAATCGTGCATACATACTAATAATATCCAATGTGTGACACGTGGGAGTGCGCAATCGTGCATACATACTAATTATATCCCAGATGTGACACGTGGGAGTGCGCAATCGTGCATACATACTAATAATATCCCAGATGTGACACGCAGGAGTGCGCAATCGTGCATACATACTAATAATATCCCATATGTGACACGCGGGAGTGCGCAATCGCGCATAAATACTAATAATATCCCATATGTGACACGCGGGAGTGCGCAATTGTGCATACATACTAATAATATCCAATGTGTGAACGCGGGAGTGCGCAATCGTGCACACATACTAATAATATCCCATATGTGACACGCGGGAGTGCGCAATCGTGCATACATACTAATAATATCCCTTATGTGGCACGTGGGAGTGCGCAATGGTGCATACATACTAATAATATCCCATATGTGACACGTGGGAGTGCGCCATCGTGCATACATACTAATAATATCCCAGTTGTGACACGTGGGAGTGCGCAATCGTGCATACATACTAATAATATCCCATATGTGACATGCGGGAGTGCGCAATCATGCGTACATATTAATAATATCACATATGTGACACGTGGGAGTGCGCAATCGTGCATACATACCAATAATATCCCATATGTGACACGTGGGAGTGCGCAATCGCGCATACATACTAATAATATCCCATATGTGACATGCGAGAGTGCGCAATCGCGCATAAATACTAATAATATCACATATGTGACACGTGGGAGTGCGCAATCGTGCATACATACCAATAATATCCCATATGTGACACGTGGGAGTGCGCAATCGCGCATACATACTAAGAATATCGCAGATGTGACACGTGGGAGTGCGCAATCGCGCATAAATACTAATAATATCCCATATGTGACACGCGGGAGTGCGCAATCGTGCATACTGTACATACTAATAATATCCCATATGTGACACGTGGGAGTGCGCAATCGTGCATACATACTAATAATATCCCATATGTGACAGGCGGGAGTGCGCAATCGTGCATACATACTAATAATATCCCATATGTGACACGTGGGAGTGCGCAATCGTGCATACATACTAATAATATCCCATATGTGACAGGCGGGAGTGCGCAATCGCGCATAAATACTAATAATATCCCATATGTGACACGTGGGAGTGCGCAATCGCGCATACATACTAATAATATCCCATATGTGACACGTGGGAGTGCGCAATCGTGCATACATACTAATAATATCCCATATGTGACACGTGGGAGTGCGCAATCGTGCATACATACTAATAATATCCCATATGTGACACGTGGGAGTGCGCAATCGTGCATACATACTAATAATATCCCATATGTGACACGTGGGAGTGCGCAATCGTGCATACATACTAATAATATCCCATATGTGACACGTGGGAGTGCGCAATCGTGCATACATACTAATAATATCCCATATGTGACAGGTGGGAGTGCGCAATCGTGCATACGTACTAATAATACCCCATATGTGACACGTGGGAGTGCGCAATCGTGCATACATACTAATAATATCCCATATGTGACACGTGGGAGTGCGCAATCGTGCATACGTACTAATAATATCCCATATGTGACACGCGGGAGTGCACAATCGTGCATACATACTAATAATATCCCATATGTGACACGTGGGAGTGCGCAATCGTGCATACATACTAATAATATCCCATATGTGACACGTGGGAGTGTGCAATCGTGCATACATACTAATAATATCCCATATGTGACAGGCGGGAGTGCGCAATCGTGCATACATACTAAGAATATCCCAGATGTGACACGCGGGCGTGTGCAATCGTGCATACATACTAATAATATCCCATATGTGACAAGCGGGAGTGCGCAATCGTGCATACATACTAATAATATCCCATATGTGACACGTGGGAGTGTGCAATCGTGCATACGTACTAATAATATCCCATATGTGACACGTGGGAGTGCGCAATCGTGCATACGTACTAATAATACCCCATATGTGACACGTGGGAGTGCGCAATCGTGCATACATACTAATAATATCCCATATGTGACACGTGGGAGTGCGCAATCGTGCATACGTACTAATAATATCCCATATGTGACACGCGGGAGTGCGCAATCGTGCATACATACTAATAATATCCCATATGTGACACGTGGGAGTGCGCAATCGTGCATACATACTAATAATATCCCATATGTGACACGCGGGAGTGCGCAATCGTGCATACATACTAATAATATCCCATATGTGACACGTGGGAGTGCGCAATCGTGCATACATACTAATAATATCCCATATGTGACACGTGGGAGTGCGCAATCGTGCATACATACTAATAATATCCCATATGTGACACGCGGGAGTGCGCAATCGTGCATACATACTAATAATATCCCATATGTGACACGTGGGAGTGCGCAATCGTGCATACATACTAATAATATCCCATATGTGACACGTGGGAGTGCACAATCGTGCATACATACTAATAATATCCCATATGTGACAGGCGGGAGTGCGCAATCGCGCATACATACTAATAATATCCCATATGTGACACGTGGGAGTGCGTAATAGGTTTTACCCATATTATTACTCAATGAGCAACAACAACACCTCCTGATCTGCTCACATCCGCAGCCTCTGCATACTGTAGGTAATAAACCACATGTCACATGGCTGCCCTGAACCAATTATATTGCAGCTTACAAAGCGCAGTTTTATTAAGAAAAAATTGTGTAAGACCCCTATTTATCAATCCATCTTCATTTGCATATATCCACACCCAGCTCTGCTGGCCCGCCCCCTCTTTTCAATGCCCTGCCCCTGCTTACACTGCTCCGAACAACCACTTCCTGACTATTTCCCATATAAAAACTATTGATTTATAAATTGTTTCTAACAAATTAAATCTACACTCTGATTGGTTGCTATGTCAATCCAACTTCTGCTCTTTAAAATATGTCATGCATTTATATAACCCAGGAACAGGAGTCATAGGACTACAGTAGTATGGCGGGAGAAGCACCGTCCGTGCAGACCACTCAAATACTTCTAGTGTTACAGCCTAGAGCAGTCATTAATAACTATCATCATACACATGAGGCCCCACCCCCAAGAAAGGCTACGTGGCCATCCCCGTTTTACAAATGTATCATGGGCTGGTATGTTCCTACTGACACCCCTGAGGGTGGAAGAGTGACACGCCAACACGGGCTGCCAGGTCATTGTGCTGCCCCAGCAGGGTGAGGTTGGAAGTGTAGTATAAGCTGCCAGGTCATTGTTCTGCCACAGCAGAATACCTCCCAACTTCTAATCTGTGGCAGGAGGGACATCAACCCACTCCTTAGGCAAGGGTCCGAAATGTGGGAGCGTGGCCTGGTGCAAGGGGGCGTGGCCTACACACCTAGTCAGTGAAAAATAAAATCCAACCCCATTTTGTAAATCCCCATTAAAAAATTTCGGTACTTGTGAGTTATCCGGGCTCCCGATTTTTTGATTGTATGCCTTAAGTTAAGGCATACAATCAGATGCGATGCGATGCGATATCGCATCGCATCGCATCCGACCATCGGATGCGATGACCCGATTTTTCCATAGGAATCAATGTTAAAATGGACTGAGTCCATTTTAACATGGAATTCAATGGGAAAAAGGGGTCCTTTTCATACCCCTACTATCCAAGTGGGCATGGAGTTGGATATAAATCTGTGGCGAGCGTAGCGAGCCACCGAGCCCGAAGCGTGGCGAGCGAAGCGAGCCCCGCGAGGGGACGGTATTCCGTGTCCCCTCGCGGGGCTCGCTACGCTCGCCACGCTTCGGGCTCGGTGGCTCGCTACGCTCGCCACAGGTTTATATCCAACTCCATGCCCACTTGGATAGTAGGGGTATGAAAAGGACCCGATTTTCCCATTGAATTCCATGTTAAAATGGACTCAGTCCATTTTAACATTGATTCCTATGGAAAAATCGGGTCATCGCATCGCATCGCATCCGATGGTCGCATGCGATGCCATGCGATGTCCCGATCCGACCCGATTTAAAAATCGGACGCCCGGATAACTCACAAGTACCAAAATTTCTTACACATATCAGCACTGACATCTCTCCCCCCTCCCCAACCATCTTCCCCATTCTCTGCTGTCTCCCTCTCTAATATGTTCACTGCAGGGGCGCCAATTTCCTTTTTTACCGATGGGTGCTCCCACAGACTATCACACACACACACCCCCCACAGACTATCACCCCCCCTCCCCACAGACTATCACACACACACATCCCCCCCACAGACTATCACACACACACACACACACCCCACCCCCCACAGACTATCACACACAACCCCCCCACCGCCAGGACTCACCCTCTGCTCGCCGTCGGAGGGATCCTGACACCAGCAGCGCCACAGCGGGATCCCAGCAGCGGATATGACGTCAGCAGCAGGGTCCCCCGCTGTTGACAGCATATCCGCTGCTGGGACCCCGCTGCCGTGGCCCATGCCGTGGGTGCTCCTCACTTTCCGCGGGTGCTCGAGCCCCGGAGAACCCACGGTTTTGGCGCCTATGGTTCACTGTGCCCTAAGCTGTCTCTTAGGTCCTCCCCCAAGACAGGGCCTGGGCTAGGCGTCATGCGCAGCTAGCTGGAGTCTGGACTCAGAGCCGCAGTGTGCTGCTGTGGGTGAGCGGGTGTGCGCAGCAGCTCCAACCATAGGTGCCGATTTATGTTTTTGCTGGTGGGTGCTCAAGCCAAAATTTTAGGGGAGTGGCTTCATGGGAAAGGGGTGTGGCCACAAAATAATACTGATTTATATTACGCAGCACAGTTGTCTCCAATATTCAAATTATGGCAACAGTGCCAAATACATAAATGCCCCCACAGGGCCAAATACATAAATGCCCAAACAGTGCCAAATACATAAATGCCCACACAGTGCAGGTACAAAAATCCCCCCCACAGTGCCAAATACATAAATGACCCCACAGTGCCAAATACATAAATGCCCCCACAGTGCAGGTACAAAAATCCCCCCCCCCCCCCCACACAGTGCCAAATACATAAATGCCCCCACAGTGCAGGTACATAAATGCCCACACAGTACCTGCACCAGGCTGGTGAGTAATGATTTGGGACGGAGCAGATGTCAGGGGAAGCTGTGATAGCAATGGGACAGAGATTTTACCATGAAACATACCAGCCAACAGTCACTATTGCCATCACTCAGCCCCAATCTCTGGCCTCACGGGGGAGGTGCTTATGGGGTAGTGGGTGGTGCTTTATTATAAAATCTGTAGAAATATTGTGTAAACTACTCAATTCATTCATGGGAATACATATTCTCAATAGCTGGTTTTCTCTATGCCAATAACAAATATGGCTGCCGGAGTGCAGTGCTGAGAGCTGATTGGCCAGTTTGAATATTATGGACAGGTATAAAACCCATGCAGACTGGAGCATCAGTGGCATTTGATGAGTTGAAGTGGTTGATGCAGTTGTTGCTGATGTGCTAAACTCTTGCCTCTGGAAGAGCGAACTAGACTGTTTCGGCATCTAGTGTTATACTTCCGGCTTTGGATACTGATATACAGCGCACAATAAAATCTGTGCTTTCCCTGGATTTTTTTATTTTATATTTTCCTTTCTAGCATCTAACATCTGGAGATGAGCAGAAGAGAGCTGAGGGGGCTCCTCCAGGACCAGAGAAGATGGAGGAGCCGTCATGAAGATCCTGGTAAGTGAGATGTTTAGGGGCAGTGATTCTATACTAAGGGGGGCAATTTTGTCAGAGCCTGGGGAGGGATGAATTACCAAACCACCAGCCCCTAACTGCCATCAAAATGACAGTGAGGAGCTGACTGGTTTGTACTTTATCTCTCCCTGATGTACCTTTCTACAAGCTGTGATAAATCTCCCCCTCTGTCCTCTCACCCTGTGTGGCATGCGGGCGGCAGTTGGAGTTAGCTGCACATTAGTATATGTCCTACCTTATACTCTGGGGAGATTCATGACAGCTTGTATAGAGATAATGTGGAGAGAGATAAAGGGGACCATTTTTTAACCATTTCATACCAAATGTGTACAATAAGTGTTGCTCTAGCCAAGCAGCTCCTGTCATGTGTCTTAAAAATGACAGTTGGGTGCTGATTGGCTGGATCACCATTTATCACACACATTGGGTTTTAAAATCGCTAAAACTCTTAGCACATAGGCCCCCAAAGTGGTGTATGTACTAAAACTTTAACAGACATATAGATGACAGAGAATAATTTCCAACTAGCCAGATCCCAACTGTCAAATACATCATGTGACTTGGCAGCTAGGAGCTGATTGGCTGGTACTCAATCTCACTCTCCAAGCACTGATACATCTCCTCCCATGTCACCTTACCCTGTGTAGCATGCAGGCGGCATTTGGAGATGTGGCCCCCATACATCAGTAATGATCTGGGGCGATTTGTTATTTTGTAGATGATTGTGTAAACAAATCCTACAATGTATGGGGGCCACAGATGGCAGATTCTGAGCACATAGTGATTGTGATTGGTAATGCAGGTTATTTTACAATGGAAGCTGTAGGATTGCTGGATTAGGGGAATGATCAGCAGATTTGCAGACAGCCTCTAATAAAATGATGAGTCTATGGGGGAAAAGGATCTTCAACCGCAACCCTAATAATAATCATCAAGACGTGCTATCATGCTGGGACTTGTAGTTCTACAAATAAAGAAAACTACAGTGCCGATGCTATAATAATTATAATAAGCTCGGCTTTCTAATATTTATTAATAACAAGGTTCTTGTTATATTAATACTAGGGTACTTGTGTAGTATCACGGCTCCCACGATGGCCATCGTACAAGGAAAAATCGCATCGCATCGCATGAAATGCGATGTCATTTTTCACTGAAATTATGGACATGAGTTGAAATCATGTAAAATGCACCCCAAATGTCATTTTTCACACTGTACCACCCCCACTATTAACGCCAACCCAAGGGGCGGCGGTACGCGTCCTACGACCTTTTAATACCCCCACTATCCACATCGGCGTGGAGTTGAGAATAGAAAGTGTGGCGAGCGCAGCGAGCCCCGCGAGGGGACACGGATACCTATGAAGCCCGCGAGGGGACACGGATACCTGTGAAGCCCGCAAGGGGACACTGATACCTGTGAAGGTATCCGCGTCCGCTCGCCACGCTTCGGGCTCGGTGGCTCGCTGCGCTCGCCACACTTTCGATTCTCAACTTCACGCCGACGTGGATAGTAGGGGTATGAAAAGGTCGTAGGACGCGTACCGCCGCCCCTCGCAGGCTCGCTGCGCTCGCCACGCTTCGGGTTGGCATTGATAGTGGGGTTGGTACAGTGTGAAAAATTACATTTGGGGTGCATTTTACATGATTTCAACTCATGTCCATAATTTCTGTGAAAAATTACATCGCATCGCATCAAAAATGCATAAAAACACGGTAAAATCTCATCACATCGCATGCCACTACATATGGCATGCAATGGCATGCGATGGGAGCCGTGATACTACACAAGTACCAATACTAGTTTGGTATTTATGCAGATTTATGAGATGCTTTTTAGGGGGTCACCCACCTCGCATTCAAATGTAGTATTAGGGACCCATCAGAGACAAGAGTCGGGGGGGGGGGGGGGGCAGTAAAGTGGAAAACTTTATTCATTTTTACAAATAAAATACTGTATACTGATGCACTGGATAATTTATTTATATAACGCACACATATTCCGCAGCGCTGTACAGAGAATTTATTTATTATTTATTAACAGTTTCTTATATAGCGCATACATATTCCGCAGCGCTGTACAGAGGATATATGAACATTCACATAAGTCCCTGCCCCAGAGGAGCTTACAATCTAAGTTCACCGCCACACGCACACACAGACATTCTAGGGTTAATTTTGTTGGGAGCCAATTAACCTACCAGTATATTTTTGGATTGTGGGAGGAACCGGAGTACAAACCCACGCAAGCACAGGGAGAATATACAAACTCCACACAGTTAGAGCCATAGTGGGAATCAAACCCATGGCCTCAGTGCGGTGAGGCAGTAATGTTACCCATTACACCTATCCCTGCATATGCAGGGACATTCATTCAGCCGAAAGGATCACATATGGCAATGTGATCCTGGGCGGTAGATCCTACACCGATCACATTGCATATGGACCCTAGGTGTTGGTGAGCTGGAATATATCACCACAGTAACATTGCGTCATCTACCTGAGACAATATAGAGGCCATTTTTGAGGCCCCCTACCAGTCAGAGGCCTGGTGAAATGTCCCCCCTAGCCCCCTTATATACTATTATCAAATAATTGCTGTAATTATTTTCGCTATATAATGTATATATTTTCAGATGACGCTTCGGAGACCGTGTTTGAGGAGAGGCTGCGGTCCGAGCGCAGAAGAGGAAGACGTCGCCAGCAACCAGCAGAGAATGGGCCGAAGCTCCCAGCCATCGTTTCAGAGGTCAACTTCATCATCACGTCGGCCATGGTGCTTGAGATCAGCGGACGGAACCTCCCAGCCTTCATGCTATTTTTTGACGGACAAGGTGAGGATTTCCAGGTCATGGAGGCGGAGATCACCAGCAACAATCTTCCGGCGAGGTTGGTGGAGATCAGCGGACCGAACAACCCTCCCATGGTGGCAGACATCTGCGGATTCCCAGCTCACCATGCCACAGAGGATGAAGCCGCAGAATCCTGTGTCATCTGTCTGACGGAGTTCGTGCCGGCAGAGCTGGTGGCCGTCCTGCCCTGCAGCCACATTTTCCACGCAAGCTGCATCTACGAGTGGACGGACACAAACCCCAGCTGTCCCGTGTGCCGAGGACCGTGCATCCCATCGCCGGTCATGTTTCGGATCTCCTGAGTACGGCAGGAGGATAAAGATCTACATCACCGTACAATCAGGTAATTCCTCCTATATCTCTCCTCTCTGCTGTTATCCTGTTTCCTTCTCTCTTCCCTCTCTTCTCACTCTTTCCATATTTCTGTTTCTTTTCCTTCTCTCCATTCCCTACTATCCCACCTCTCTGTGCAATTCCATCAGCACTCAGCCATCTTCTATCGGGTGTGGTACAGGGGTCAGACAGTCGGGATCCCGACAGTCATTAGCCCGACATCGAGATCCCAACTGGCTGGACCCAGACAGCATGGTGAGCGCAACTAAACCCCATGCGGCCTCGCTACGCTCGCCATGCGGCGGGCGCCTATTCTATTCTCCCTCTATGGGGGTCGGGGAACCCGGCTGTCAGTGTTTTGACAGTCGGGATCCCGACGTCGAGTAAATGCCTTTCGGGATCCCGACGTCGAGTAAATGCCTGTCGGGACCCCCTCCGGCACCCCTTTTATCTCCCCTGCTCTCCCCACCCTCCTGCGGCGTGGGGCAGAATCAAGCCCCATACACCATACACACTATAGGATACTGTGCAAGATATTCGAAGCGATATCTCTCACAGTATCGTCTAGCGTGTACAATATTAATATCATTACCGAGGCGCGCTCCTGCGCCTCATTATGGATGATTGATGTCTGCTGAACATGCAGGTCGATTTGTCTATATAGCATGTTCTGCGGGTCCCTGTGACATCACTGTACGATATCGTTCAGTGTGTATGCATAATATCGAGACCCGCCGATGATATGGGTTATTATTTTGGTGGTGTCCCCTATCGTTTAGTGTGTATGGCACCGTAGTCAGTATATTCAGCCTGATTCCTGCCGCGACTTGGTCGTACTACGGCTTCCCATTGTCAGTGACTGACAGTCTGATGCTGCTTGGGGGCGGGAGGTGTAACGCCTCCTGCTGCATTACCATAGCACTGGGTGCATAAAGGGGCTGATTCTGATTCCGTCGGAATGGGGTGAATTCAGTCCCGTTCTGATAGTTGGGAGACTGCACATGCACATGTTTGCTGAGCCATTCACAGGGAGCGGGGCGGGGATGGACAACAGCAGGGTTGGGTGTTGCCCTTGGGAACGCCCAGCAGACGAAGTGTGCCAGGGGGCGGCCGGCTGACGTCATATGATGACAGCGGCCCGTCCTGTCCTCGTCCCGGAACATGCAAATAATAGACAGTTTCTTCTGACTTTTATGTGCGAGCCCAGGAAAAATCATTCGATGGTCGGCAACTACCGAACGATTTCTCCAGCTCCAGTAACCATAGGAGACCTGTGGACGTGCATCTGCTTCCGGCGGTGTTAGCGGCAGTTCATGGGTTGGCGCTTGAGATGGCTTTTTCAGTTGGGTTTCACTGGGCCTTACTGGTTTCGGACCTGGGGGATTCTACCAAACTGGGTGCCGCTACTCTGCTCCGATCGGATAGTAGGTAAGGGGTCAGTCATCTGTAGAATACGGCGGTCGAAGACCAATCAGGCTGGGAGGGGTAGGTGGATTTTGTTGAGGATGTCAACGTATCACCATAGTTGCCCTGGCCATGTGTATTTATGTCCGGATGTTCCTGGGTCATGGCTCGTGCATATGGACTGGACTCCGCTCATAAAGTATCAGTTTGGGTGGTTTTTGAAGCGGCGTTTCAAGTGTCGGCCTCTCTCGGGATTTCAGAGCGCAATGTTTCCGGATTAATGCGGCTGCTTCAGCAGCAGCAGGTTTTTTTGGTTCCAGAAATTAGGGGTAAATTTTGTTACCCCTAAGGTCTTGGGCTGATGGAAATTGGCCAGTTACACATTGTACTAGGCCGTTGCTGTAACTAGTAGTAACAGTTTTGTGTTCATATTTCAGTCTGTTACTGGTGTGTCATGTCCAGCGTCGGCTCCTACCTCCGTGCCAGAGTGGGGCTGCCATGGCCGCAATGCTGGCCCTCCCTCCACTGCTGATGCCTCCGCTGGTTCCCGCCGAGAGACTGACGCATGTGCAGTATCATCCTTGGTACGGCACATGCACTGGCCCCCAGCTTCTATAGGTTGCTTCAGCAGCAGCCTATAGAGACTAAGGGGCCCAATTATCACAGTCACTGAGCTCGCACTGCGACAATACATTTTATCACTTGAATGTATCAAACTTCGGGTGCTGAGACAGAGCTGGCGTTAAAGCCCTGTCTCGGCGAATCCCATTCGCGTTTGCAATAGACTGAATTGTAATGTGCATGTGCTGTTTAAAAGAACATCAGAAGAAGAGAGCCGCGGTGCTCGTCTTTGATTTCCCTGGCAGCAGCGACGAGGGGGGGGGGGGGGGGGATCAGGAGAGACGAAGCTGCAGGCATCTCTCGCAGACTGCTTACACTTAACCAGGCTTGCCTACCCTCCCGGAATGGCCGGGAGCCGCCCGAAAATCAGGTCCTTTTCCCGCCCCCCCGGGAAGGTGGGCAAGTCTCCCGCTTTCTAGTGATAGCCTCCTCCTTGACGGCTGGTTTAATTACCATAAATCGTGGGTCCGCGGTGAGGGGGCGGGGCTTAAATTACGCGATTGTCCCCTCTCCGCGGCCCCGTGAATCACAGCGTTTTCGGCATTGGGGGCGGGGCCAAGTGATGTCAGCCTTGCCCCCGCCCCCCTGACGTGTTGCCTCTCCAGGCTTCTCCCGGAGAGGTGAAATCAAAAGTAGACCAGTATGCACTTAACACTAAACTAAAACTAATGAAAGGTCTCTATCTATTCTCTGGGGTGATGTAAACTCAAAAGGGGAGACAGAAGGGGGGGGGGGGGGAGATGTTATAAGAGGCTTCTAAGACAGCTTTATAGCAAATTGAATCTGCACAGCGCCTCTAAAAAGTGGCGTTATTATCACTCGGCACAGTTCCGAATTAGTTTTACAATTGAAGTTTACTAGATATGAATAGATCACATTTCCAATTATAATTATGTGAAATGCAAACTACTGACTAAAAATTTGTGATAATTAGGTTTGTGCCGATAAATTTGTGAAAACTCTTACAATTTATTGTTATTACATTTCGGTGATTTGTTTGGGGAATACACACTGCGCTGTCAATAAGGAAAATAAATGGATATGTAAGGAGTGGTAAAATCACGCGGAGCACAATGATGGAGGACACGCTGTATTTACAATAAAAAGTTTATATAGACAAATAATGTTATAATAGTATAGGTGGGTATAAACAGAAATTGGAATATAATCAACAAACAAACATACAATATATAATACTCTCATAAATGAGGCAATGGTTAAAAACTTGGCATGGTAAAAGCAGACTTGGCCCGATTCCTGACTGAATGCCTGCTGGCGTCCCAGCAGAAGCATAAGGGTAATGATATGTATCAGTACAATCCCCTCAGAATGGCCGCTGGGTGTGACAAACAGTTATTAGCCTGAAGCAGCAGAATAATTAATAGAGCCAAGAACCTGGGTTAGCGAGTGAGCGGACATGCAATGTGTTCCATGCAGGTATTGGCAGATATATATTGAGCTGCTGAAGCCTGCGTGTTAGTATAAGCAGGAAAAGGCAGAGTTAGTAATGAGCCCAAAAGCAGGAGTCCCGATAAATCACTTGTGGATGCGGGTATTGGTATAACTCACTGGCTTCAGGTGTATATTGGTGGCACCTCTGCGGGCTGATGGGGATCTGTTGCCGGAGAGTTCCACACTGCGGCCGGCTTTCACGTGTTGCTCCAGGCGCCGGGATCCACGGCAGCGGTGGAGGCGGAACTGCGGCCGGATGTAGATGCGGCAAAGTCACTGTGTGTGAGGGCGGAAGTCTGAACCAAGTCTGCGACAGGAACTGGCGGAAGTAAGGCTATGCGTTTCAAGCTTGAAAAAGTCTCCGGTTGCTTAGGAGACGAAACGCGTGATTTTACCTCTCCTTACATATCCATTTATTTTCCTTACTGACAGCGCAGTGTGTATTCCCCAAACAAAACATTTGCTAGAAGAAAATTCTTTCTTCTTTTTGGAGTTCAGCAGACTCCTTACACCTGCAGCAGCCAATTAAGGTTTAAATTACACAAAAACTATATTTGTATTTTTTATTTCTACCCATTAGCGCCGGGGGACTTGAGAGACTGGGCTTATCCCCTCCCTCTCAAGAAAAAAAACCTCCATTCTTTTTATTACATTTAGGTGAAACTAAAAAAATTCAAAAAGTGTGCGAAAACGCCCCATTTCACATTATTTTAGTAAAAATAATGTTAATAAATGGGCCACTAAATCATGGTCCTGACAACTGTACACTGCAGATGAAAATCACCGGGACTGGCGCATGCGCAGTATCAGCCTCAGTACTGCACATACCTCGTATTCTATGAGCTGCAGCTGAAGCAGCCCATAGACATAGAGGCATCTCGGAGGGAGGGAACCCCTCCCAATGGGACTGCCTTGGGTGACTGGCAGGTGGGACTTCCAATAGGAAGTCACTACCAGTCACAGTGCAGCCAGTACAGTCTCACAGGCTGCATCTGGCTCCACTTGTCAGAGCACAAAGGTGGATTTTACCTGGGGGGGCTGCAGTCCTGTAACCCATAGGTAACATCCGCCACTGGTTATGTCCAATGTTGTTTGTCCTGTGTTTGTCTTGTCTGTTCCCCTGTCCGTCCTACTCGGAGATTAGCTACTCGCCATTGTTGGCAATGGGAGTCTTGAGGGATTTACAATTTTTGCCTGTACTGACGGACTAATTCGGCTATTTACAATTACACAATTTGGTTCTAGGTCTGTCCCTCAGCAGGTTTTTATTTTACCTCTTGCCGAGTTCACTTGTGTTTCCCTAAATACCCCCCCCCCCCCCTCCCCATATTCCCCTCTGTGTCTTCATGTTTGTTGAGGCCACTTTAGCTGAGTTGCCAATACAATTAGTAGCATTTTTTTCTTTTGGCAGATCCTCCTATATATCAATAATCATTTCTATATTAATAAACAGCTGATGCTTCTCTGCCAAATCTACGTCTCAGAGTCTTTATTCCATTACAGTATAAGGGTAAGTGACCTGCACCCATGACACCCCTCGTCCGATAGAAGGTTTAGGGACCAGAAAACCTCCATAGGTCTTATGCACAACTTTACATTATGGGCAACCCGTGTTTCCACAGCAATTCTAGAACTACAAGTCCCAGCATGTAAAGATGTAGAAAAGGTGTCTCATTTGGGTATAATATCTCCAGCATTTGCTCACCTTGTGCACTGGAGGCCGGGGAGAGACAGGTGGTCCCGTAGGATGGTCACTTCCTTCCAATCAGCGGGCAAGGAGAGCTACTGCCAATGCACTGGGCACATCTCAGGCTGAGCGCTGCAGGAGAGGAGCGGAGACCGTGCAGGATTACAGCGTTATACAGGAGGGCAGACAATGATGGTTATATAAGGGCATCACTGGTATTATTGGGAACCTCACAGGGTATACACAAAGTTATACAGTAATACATAGGATGCCATAAGCCATAATACAGCTACTGTATATACCAGCCGTCAGGGAACAGGGGTAAATTACCCCAAATGGGGTCAAAACTTAATTCATGGGGGAAATGTCGCGCTGCTGGGACACAGCCGGGCATGCATATGAATCTGTATAACCGCCAGGAATTACCCTTAGCAGTGTCCATTACCCCCAGGAATTTCATTCAATTGCATATAGAATCTATATATAGATTCTATATGCATGCTCGGCTGTGTGTGTTACAGTCCTGTAATGTACAATGACCGGACGCAGTGCAGTGCATCAGGCCCTTGTGTATAATACACTTCACTGCGTGATGCCAAGGACCCCGCATCCAAGTCCGCTCACTTCTTCAGTACAGTACACTAGTTGCTGCGCCATCTCAGCAGCGCCCAGTCTGTTCTGCCACTGCTGCGCTGAGTTTCTTTGCCTGGTTATAGGCTCCTGTCAGGGTATTATAGGATATATAGTACACTGCGCTTATGGTAGGAGCAGCTTTAATGTAAATGAAAGGATTATGCTAGTTATATAGAGCGCTGAAAAGATGAAGGTAACGAGTGACACCTGTAAGATAAAATAGTAAAATGTTTCCACTCCTTTTGGAGAATGTGTTGTAGAGAGATGGCCGTGCTGTCCCTACTATTCCCTGACCTTCCGAGGCAGCGGTATTCCTCAGCTGAACGCTGGCCGCTTGTAGATGGACTCCTCTGCTCCGGCTTCGTTAATGGAACGCGGCTTGATGACGTCAGTGGCTAGTGTGCGGGTACTTCGGGCGGCAGCAAGGCGGCTTGTTCTCTCCTTAAGTCTCCAACACTTTTCAAGCCTTGCTGGGCACTTTGTCAAGGATCTTTTGTAGCGCTCTATATAACTACCATAATCCTGTCAGGGTGCTGTATACCCATCTCTAGTCTAGGGGAAGACATTGCACAGACTGTCACTGTATCATCTGGTAATACTGACACTGATAGTTACCTGGACGTCACATTATCAATGGCTACACCACACACAGCCTGGCAGCCATTGATGATGATGATGATTACCATGTATGACAAGTTTTGTACCACACACAGCCATACATGGTAGTCATCATCATCATCAATTGCTGCCAGGCTGTGTACCGTACTAGCAGGATATATCATTCATTTCTGGGGGTACAATTATATGATTTCCTTCTTTCAAATCAAGGGGGTAATGTTGGCGTATCTAAATATATTTTGGGGTACAAGGTAAAAAAAAGTTCCCTGCCCCCAGGTATATGTGACCATTTCTGGATGAGAAGAGTAAGAATAGAGTCAGCACTTAATGATCCTGTACTGAGCAAGCTGCCGGACACACAGGACCAGAGTCAGTGGGCAGAAGAGGGACATTGGAGGGGTTGTGACAAACTAGAGCTGTTACCTGCACCCCTTCCCCCTTAACAGTCCCTGCTCCTGTCTCACCCACTTTGCCCCCCCCCCGGAACTATTTTACCCACACATCATACGGCCGCTGACCACTACACACTGTAGCTGTCTCTCTCCCCAGCTCAGAACCCGGCACTGAGCAGCTTGTACTGGGCTGGGGAGAGAGGCCAGTGGTGTATCTTGTGTAAGGCAGCCCCCGCTGCCGCTTGGGGGAGCGAGCGGTAGCAGGGTCTGTGTGGGCACCGGGCACTGGCACCTGCCTGGCGCACAATCACAATCTGACTGCCGGCCTGCCGCTTCCCACGCACTGGCTAAGCACGGAGGTGGCCATGATGACAGCGGCATGTCAGACAGTCACTGACAAACAAATTCCTATCCCCCACACCAACACCCAGAGATCCCGGACAGTGGGCCTTATTTTGGTTCATTCTTTCTGACAAAATCCTTCTTAGATGGACAAAACCATGTGCACTGCAGGGGGGGCAGATGTAACATGTGCAGAGAGAATTAGATTTGGGTGAGTAATTTTGTTTCTGTGCAGAGTAAATACTGGCTGCTTTATTTTTACACTGCAATATAGATCTCACTTTGAAGTAAAACCCCACCCAAATCTAATTCTCTCTGCACATGTTACATCTGCCCCACCTGCAGCGCACATGGTTTTGCCCATCTAAGAAGGATTTTGTCAGAAAGAATGAACCAAAATAAGGCCCAGTGTCCGGCAATCACCCTGAGGGGTCCGCAATTTTGGGACCGCTGTATTACAAGCAAACCGCCCAGCTGTCTGTTTGTCCGAAAGGACTGGATGTCCAGCCTATCAGCACACACGGTGCACCGTGCCCGGCCCGCTGAGTCGGGTGAATTGCAGATCACAGGCAGAGGGCGGTATTCAATGAGGCAGAATCGCCAAGTTTTATGGCGATTGTGTTTTTTTCATGTGTGCCGGCAGTTTTTTGAGCTGAAAAAGCGAATCACCCTATTCAACGTCTTCTAATCGCCGATGACGACCGGTGAATGAAGCACCAATCGCCAAATGTTATTCTCTACAAATCGCCGTTTTTTGTGTATAGGGATTTTCATGGGGATTCGCCGGTAGTCGACGGGAATCGCCAAAAGTGTATTCAATGAGAAGTTGGCGATTCTTATTTCTTGTTTCATATCGCCGTTCCTCATCGAGTGTCCCTCGCCATCTTTTTGTGGTGAACTTTTATCGGAACCTGTGAAATAATTGGTTTTAAGTGTTCAATTTAACTCTGCAAGTGTAATGTATTATTATTTGCTGCCCTTGTGTGATGTGATGGTCGTAGAAGTGCTATACAAATATATATTTAATTTTTTCTGGTATTTTTTTTTCCTCCCACAACGCACTGTTCTTACCCATGGTGCACCTCACTTACCCATGATTCTCCTCCCCACCTCACTCCTTCGTTTGGCCTTTGAGGAGATTACACAGCTTTTGCAGTCTGCTGTATTGGAATCGTTTTTTCAGGGTAATTTGCATTTTTCTTGCATTTCACTGCAATTTCTTACAGTACTGAAGCTGTTTAGGGAAACGCCGGATTGGCTGAGAATCGCCGTTGGGGGCGGCGATTCTCAGCCACGTTGAATAGGGTGACACAGCTAGTCCCGGCGACTCCCTACGCTTGGCGAATCGACGTAAAAAACCGGTGAATGGCTGGCGAATGTAAAATCTGAATCACTGTGACCAACGATTCAGGTCATTGAATACCGCCCAGAGACTTCCATTCTCCGGTTCATCAGGCAGCGCGGAGCGTGCAGCAGCCTGCACACCGCGCACAGACACAGGGTCATTCTCCAGCCGTCATCTACCTTCATCCGGTTCTTGTCCCACCATTTCCCCGGTCCATCAGGCAGCGTGGAGCGTGCATCAGCTGGCACACCACGCATAGATACAGGGACATTCCAGCCACCAGCGCTCCTTTCCCCGGCTCCTGTCCTGTCACTCACGTGCAGTGGGTACAGTCAGACGTCTAACACAAGCCGGCAAAAGGATGAGATGCGCTCATCGGGATCCATATATCAAGGCAGTGCCTATACCCAATCCTGAGTTTCACGTGAGTCCCGTATCCCACTTCCTTTATCAGAAAGAACAGTCTGGCAGGTATTCAATGCCTGCTCTGGGGAGCTGCAGCGAATCCTGTGTAGGGAGATTCGCCGGGCAGCCGCCCGTTCTCCCTATTCAACGCCTCAGGGGCTCTCTGCCCCTGGCGGCGAATTTTAACCCCCCCCCGGCGAATGCCGCCGGGGAGCTGGGGGACGGCTGCAGGCAGGGAGATGGAAGCCTCCCTGCCTGCGCCGGACACTGCGGGGGTGAAGGAGGGCTGTGGGGGACAGAGGGAGAGCCCCCAGAGCTGGCAGGGGGCTGTGTTAAGGGAGCCGCTACACACCGTTCCCGATCGTGCATGTGTAATGATCGGGACGAGTGTGCAGTGAATATATAAATATTAATGAGCGGCTCCCGGCTCGGCCCCCTGCTGGTGAATGTGTAAAAAAAAATAATAATAATATTGTTTAAAAAAAAAAAAAAACATTTAAAATATAGTCATGTGCTGCAAGCACATGAATAAAAATAGCATGCCCCTTCACAGAAAAAAAAATCTGATTTTTTGACACCAAAATAAAAATAAAAAACGCTTTATTTTCAAAGATCACATTCCAGTTCTCCAGAAAAAGATGACGAATGTAAAATGGAGAATCCGGGGAAAATCACTGGAGAAAGTAGTTCTCCACTTCAGCATTGAATACACTCTCGGCGAATTCCACTAAAAACCCCATTGAAAACCACTGGCAAATCGCGGAGAATCACAAACAGAGAATCGCCAGACATTCGCTCTTCATTTGCAGAGAATTGTGTCCATTGAATAGGGCGAATTGTTTTTCCAGTGAGAAAATTCCCTGTAAACCCGGGGAATTGCCTGATTTCCCAGAAAATATGGAGAATCAGAGGCATTGACTACTGGCCTCTGTATCATCAACATTTAGAGAGAGGTCATTTTCCTCATGTCATTCCAATTTGCAAGTTTTGCCTGTTACCAGTACATATAAACTACTAGTCAGGGGCTGGCTGGCAACTTTTAGCCTGGGGGGCAAACACAAGCAAGTGGCCTCAGGGTGATAGAGACTGTACTAGGGAAAAGGAGTAAGAAACGGCAGAGGAAAGGGAGCTAGTGAGAGACAGCAGATGTGATGCTGCCTGATTTATGAATCCATGGAAATTGTTCCCCGCAGCTACCATTCCTCACAGTTATGGGCCACACATTGCGTAGCTAGCCTGCAGAACCCTCTCCGGCAATGGCCAATGCATATGTGCGGTCAATGGGACTGTGCATGTACAGCGGCCACAGTAGCACCTGGAGCACATCACAGGGATGAACATCCGGCCAATAAAATTGCATATTGCAATGTGATACTGGGTGCTAATACCATGCCCAGATCGCACTGCATATGCGATTTGTCGATAAATGGGCCGCCCCATAGCCAGAGAGAACAAAGGGGAAAGGAAGATCGTGAGAGAGGTTGCAGTGAAGAGGGAGATTGTGAGAGAGCCTGCAGGGGCAGGGAGAAAGTGAGAGACAGATCAAAAGGGACAGGAAGACTGTGAAAGAGACAGCAGGGGGAATAGTAAGAGAATGCAGTGGATATAGCAAGAGACAACACGACAGATAGCAAGAGAGACTGTAGGAGAGATAGTGAGAGACCGCAGGTGAGACAGCAAGAGAAACCGCAGGGTAGAGGGAGATTGAGATATCACAGGAGATATAACAGTGAGATACTGCAGGTGAGATAATGTGAGAGACCAAAGGAAGATAGTGAGAGAGGCCACAGGAGAGAGATCACAGGGAAATAGTGAGAAAGGCCACAGGGGAGAGATCACAGGGGAGAGATCACAGGGAAATAGTGAGAGGCCACAGGAGAGAGGTCACAGGGAAATAGTGAGAGAGGCCACAGGAGAGAGGTCACAGGGAAATAGTGAGAGGCCACAGGAGAGAGGTCACAGGGAAATAGTGAGAAAGGCCACAGGAGAGAGATCACAGGGAAATAGTGAGAAAGGCCACAGGAGAGAGATCACAGGGAAATAGTGAGAAAGGCCACAGGAGAGAGATCACAGAGAAATAGTGAGAAAGGCCACAGGAGAGAGATCACAGGGAAATAGTGAGAAAGGCCACAGGAGAGAGATCACAGAGAAATAGTGAGAAAGGCCACAGGAGAGAGATCACAGGGAAATAGTGAGAAAGGCCACAGGGGAGAGATCACAGGGAAATAGTGAGAGGCCACAGGAGAGAGATCACAGGGAAATAGTCAGAAAGGCCACAGGGGAGAGATCACAGGGAGATAGCGAGGGAGGCCGCAGGGCACATAGTGATGGAGACCGCAGGGCAGAGAGCGAGGGAGGCCGCAGGGGAGATAGTGAGGGAGGCCGCAGGGCAGATAGCGAGGGAGGCCTCAGGGCAGATAGCGAGGGAGGCCTCAGGGCAGATAGCGAGGGAGGCCGCAAGGCAGATAGCGAGGGAGACCGCAGGGGAGATAGCGAGGGAGACCACAGGACATAGAGGGAGGCCACAGGGGAGACAGCGAGGGAGGCCGCAGGGGAGACAGCGAGGGAGGCCTATGGGCAGATAGTGAGGGAGGCCGCAGGGGAGATAGTGAGAGAGGCCTCAGGGCAGATAGTGAGGGAGGCCTCAGGGCAGATAGTGAGGGAGGCCTATGGGCAGATAGTGAGGGAGGCCTATGGGCAGATAGTGAGGGAGGCCTATGGGCAGATAGTGAGGGAGGCCTATGGGCAGATAGTGAGGGAGGCCTAAGGGCAGATAGTGAGGGAGGCCTAAGGGCAGATAGTGAGGGAGGCCTATGGGCAGATAGTGAGGGAGGCCGCAGGGGAGAGGGTGAGAGTGAGAGAGATTGCAGGGGGAAAAATGAGAGAGACCACAGAGAGAGAGTCAAGGGTGAGGGGAGAGGGAAAGAAACTGAAAGAGAGTGAGAGAGACCACAAGATCGAGGTAGAGACTGCAGGGTAAAGGGAGAGAGAGGTAAAAAAAACTGCAGTAGAAACTGAAAGAGACTGCAGTGCAGGGTGTACAGTACCTCTGTGTTGTTCTCTGCAGCTATTCTCAGGTGCAGCTTTCTCCAGCCTGTGCGGTGCCAGGGGGAAGCAGGGACCAGACCAGAGAGATTGAGTAGAATTTCAAGACAAGCTTTGGGGGCGGGGCTACCTCAGGATAAGGAAGTAGGCTGATCTGGTAGGGAGGGCTGAGGGGGGAACCTGTGAATTAGAGGTTCCTATGGCAGGTTCCTGAATAATAATCAGGGTGTGCAGGAGAGTCCCCTTACAGTGTCCCCTTCTCGTGCTGCTTGCTGGACACAGCAGCGTGTGTGCAGCAGCCACTGACAGTCGGGAGGAAGCAGAGAAACCTTCCCGGCTGTCACTCAGATCTGCAAACACAGCAGCCCTATTTCTGCAAAATTGTTCTGGCCTGGGGGGGCAGAAGGCACCCTGCCCCCCTGCCCAGCCCGTCACTGCCCCCTGCCCAGCCCTCCACTGCTACTAGTACTGGAGTGGAATATAATCCTCTGACTGTTCAACACAAAGGTTCACCATCTGGTCTAATATAAAGTGGATGCTTTTGGATAAGGAACTTTTTTAACTATTTTTTTTTTATTGTGGATGTTTTGTTTCATTAAATTCATTTTTAATCATTTAAAATTGTTCTATTGTTTGAAGACAGTCATCAAAATACATCTGATCCAGCGTCAATATTTTCACCTATTGCCTACTGCTTTGCCATTTGTGGACTGGAGGTTGTACTGGTCATAATAAGGTGTTTTTTGGCAGCAGGATTTAGCGCACGTTTGAAGTTAGCCTCACATTGGGCCTTATTTTGGTTCACTCTTTCTGACAAAATCCTTCTTAGATGGACAAAACCATGTGCACTGCAGGGGGGCAGATGTAAAATGTGCAGAGAGAATTAGATTTGGGTGAGTTATTTTGTTTCTGTGCAGGGTAAATACTGGCTGCTTTATTTTTACACTGCAATATAGATCTCACTTTGAAGTAAAACCCCACCCAAATCTAATTCTCTCTGCACAAGTAACATCTGCCCCACCTGCAGTGCACATGGTTTTGTCCATCTAAGAAGGATTTTGTCAGAAAGAGTGAACCAAAATAAGGCCCATTGTTTTGTGTAAATCCCTATCCCCGCCTCACTTGCCTGCAGTGCAGCCTGTGTTACAGTCTGTCTGTCTGTCCAATGGGTTGTCTGTTGGGTGGCCTGGAGGCTGGGACTGAGTCTGAGCCAGGGGATGGGAAGCAGCAGTGTCTGCTGGTCTCGTCTCTGCCTCTCTCCTTCAGCTTCTGTAGAATTGGGTTAAATGTATATATGTATAATGTTTAAGCGGCATTATGGCACATGGCGTATAGTCTAGGGTGCATTACGTGTGTGGTGTATAGTGTAAGTGGAGTAACGTGTGTGGTGTATAGTGTAAAGGGAGTAACCTGTGTGGTGTATAGTGTAAGGGGAGTTACATATGCTGTGTATAGTGTAAGGGGCATTACGGTGTGGATTATAGTGTAAGGGGCATTACAATGTGTGGAGTATAGTGCAAGTGGCATTATGTGTGCGGTTTATAGTGTAAGGGGCATTACGGTGTGTATAGTGTAGGGGGTATTACGGTGTGTGGCGTATAGTGAAAGAGGCATTATGGGGGGGCGCCAGAAACTTTTTTGGCTGGGGGGAGCAAATTTTATAGTTACGCCACTGAGAGAGGCTTTACTTGCTCTCCGCTGCCGACTCCCTACAATGGGTGAGCGGGACCCGGGACCCTCCAGCAGTCCCGGGCCCAGGTAAAAAGTACCCGCTCCCCCGCCCATCTCTATGCCACTGCCTCGCCAGCAGTAAGTTACTGACATTGCACATGCAGTGAGTTACTGACATTGGGCCTGATTCGGCATGGATCGCTAATTAGAGAAAAAGCCCCTGACTGCGAGCAAAAAGCTGCCCCCCAAAAAGGAAGAAGGAACTCCCACTGCAAAATTACAAAGGCATCGCATCGCAAATCCCTACGCATTCCCAGATCCATATGCAAATCCCAGAACATCAAAGAGAAATTACCATCTGAGCAAATCCGAGTACGTCTGAGGCTTCCACTATTGTGCGACAGAGACCGGCTGGAAATGGTCAGCGCTGACGTCAGAGACCACACCCAGAAAACGCAATGTTTCTACCTTATAAACGCCAGTTGGTACTTGTGTATTAGCAGGACGCCCGGCTACGCTACACTGACAACGTACCTTAGGCTACGTTGTCAGTGTACCATAGCCGGACGCCCTAATACATGTATGTAGTGCAGTGTTTTATACTTACCCTCAACGATGTCCCCGGCACTCCCCTCCTCCGGCACTCGCGTCCTCCATGTCCCGCTGGCAACGTGTCCCTGGTGCCAGCGTTCCTCCTCTATGACACTACCGGTGGCAGCAGTGTACGTAATTATTTTGATTTTGTTACACAGAATCGCCCACTAAGCTATTTGCTTAATGGGCGTCTGGCTACTACATAAGTACCGGGTGATGAGATCTGAATAAGGGCCAATGAATGATATAGTTCAGTGGTGTCACCGGGACCCGCTAAACATGTTGGTCCTTGGCTATATAGCCAAACTGACCTGCATGTTCAGCATATGGGAGGGGTCATTAACGGTAGCATGCATCGGTAACAATATTTAGTGTACAGTACATATAAGAGGATATAGTAAAAGATATCGCTCAGAAAGCCCATTCTGAGTGATACATTTTCTATATCCTCTAGGGCAGGCATGTCCAAACTATATCCAGCTTTTGTGAAACTACAAGTCCCATCATGCCTTGCCACAGTTTTGCAATTAGGGAACGCTAAAACTATGGCAAGGCATGCTGGGATGTGTAGTTTCACAACAGCTGGAGGGCCAGTTTGGACATGCCTGCCTAGTGTATGAGGCTTAAGCAGTACTTTAGGGTAAGATCAGAATATGTTTATTTTCTTACCTCCTGCCCATTTCTAGGGGCATTTTGGTACATTTTTGCATAATAATCAGATAATACAGAGATCTTGGTTGCATATATCTGCAGATATATGTGTTGGTATGGCTGGGCTGCTCCAGGTTAGCACACCTTAACACTTTATTAACACTTATGTTTTCCCTATCACATTATATTTTGTATTATTTTAATCACACCTTCACTTATTCTAGTTCATTCTTTCTGACAAAATCGTTCTTAGATGGACAAACCCATGTGCACTACAGGGGGGCAGATGGGAGTGTGCCATCGCCGGGTGCGCGCTCCCGTTTTCAGCCCCGTTCTAATCGCTGGTCGCAGGAGCTTGCTCCTGCGACCAGCTGATTACCTCTGCGGCACCGCCAGCAGAGGTTCCCTTTCAGCAGCTGCCATCTCTGGTCGCTGATGAAAAGGAGAAACTGAGCAATATATCTCCCATGTGTGTACTCACCTTAAGAAGGATTCTGTCAGAAAGAGTGAACTAGAATAAGGCCCATAGCACTTATGTGCTTATTATTAACCCTTACTCATTTTCATTTGTGTGCTGCCCTGGAGTTGTCGTTCCTGTGCGGGCATGATGGGGGACAGGGTATGGGTCTGGAGTGGCACAGAGACTTGATGTACGGTCTGGGGGCTTAGCCCTATATCTGCAGATATATGCAACCAAGATCTCTGTATTATATGATTATTATGTAGATATGTCTCACTCAGTTTTTTTTTTTATTTCCTAACCAGAATTACCCCTCCCTTTTAGCACCTGGGTGACATCACAATCTGACTGAGCAGCTTGCCAACAAATGTGTTGTGTGGTTCTTTTTTGCACCAGGTGGAGGACCATTGAGTCACACTGTTGATTTGTGGTGTTCCCATGATAAATGATATTCAGTGTTACTTGCCGTGCATTGTCCTACATTACCCCCTTCCCGACGCAGCATGTTTTTGCCTTCCTGACAGAGGCCTTTTTTTCAAATCTGACATGTATCACTTAAGTGGGGATAACTTTTTTTTGCTTTTACTTATCCCAGTGATTTTGAGATTGTTTTCCCGTGACACATTGTACTTTAAATTAGTGGTAAATTTTGGTTGAATTTTGCTTGTGAGACAAATAATCATACCACTCAAAATAGTTAATAACTAACATAGACCATATCTAAACTTTATTTTTAAATCATTATTGCAAGCTCCTTTAATTTTTTTGGACACTAGGGGGCAGCAGAGTCTAAATTTTACATATCATACAGTTTAACGCTGCTTTTGGCTGTTCACGTTTGAACAGCCAATCGCAGCGATCGCCCATGACGGGGGGCATCGCTGCCCCCCCCTGGGCAATGAGGGAGGATGTCTGCTGTCAGGGACAGCAGAAATCGTCCCTCTGTCACCGCGTCTGTAGACGCGGTGGCACTTTGAAGTCATGACGTACATGTACGTCATGTGTCGGGAAGTACATCCCGGCCATGACGTACATGTACGTCAAATGTCGGGAAGGGGTTACATTGTTTGGCAGCATTATCATGTACTGGGTTATCCCACAAAATAGCTTCCACTACTCCATGGGGGTAATTCTGCTGGCTAGGCTACGTATATACGGTGCCAAGCGAGCAGGTTAATGCCGCCCCTCCAGCTGGATCCCATTGCTATGCTTTGAGCGGATGTGTACGCTTACACATATGCTCGCAAGCGCCCACACAGAGGAAAAATAATTTGATGGTTGCTCACCATCAAATTACTTTTTCTCTGTTCGCAGCGGAATGGTGGCCCAGGACTTACTTTTCTGCTGCACATTGTTGTCCAAATTGGGAGCGGGCGCTAACTTCATGTGACGTAATTCGCCTGCTCCGAGTAGGCCCTGCCCAGCGTTTCTATGGGCGCGCCCATGAAACGCCAGGTGTCCACCCCAGAATGCCCTCTTCCCTGTCAATCAGGCAGCGAGCGCACAGGCGAATGAAAATATCCCCAAAGGCACTCGCTGTGGGGGTTTCCACAAGTTTGTGTAATTGAGGGGCGGATTGATTAAGCTCGGTGAAGTGATAAAGTGGCTGATGCAGTACTTTATCATCAGCCAATCAGCTCCCAACTGCCAAGTTAGATGGAGTTTTAAAAATGACAGTTATGAGCTGATTGGCTGGTGATAAAGTACCAGCCACGTGATTGCTGCTTAAAAAAATTGTCCCCTCAATGTTATATTTCAGATTTCTCTATAATCTTTTACAGAACGTTATAATGCTTTTATTCTTTCATTTTAAGTATTAACTATAAAACTTCCTCTTTTTCTGGGATTACCTCATGACAAATCATGGGACCAGGCCATACTCCTGTACACGTGGACTGGTTAAAGGGAGATGGTGTCTGAATATAATGGTATGGGTGGGAGGGTGCATATTTACTGATGAGTGGAGGTTTCTACACTTTAGGGTTGATTCACTTGGATGCAAATTTGCATCCTTGCAAACAGGGCCGGATTAAGCCTTCGGGGGGCCCGAGTTACTTTAGACAGGGGTGCCCCCTTGCACTTGTCATTACTGAGTAAAGGCAGTATAAACTTAGTCAAGGGGGAACTGCAGAGGGGGGGTTTAATATATATATATATTATATACATACATACCACACGACCTGTGTTTGTCCCTCTGTACCCTACTCTGTAGGACACCTCACAGGCTCAGCGCTGCCTCTGATTAAAAACCCTCCCATGACGAGGCTGTTGCTGCTGTCCTCCATGACCCTGAGAAGCATGTGATGAGCTCCACCAATTAGAGCTCAGCACAAGCCTCTCAGCCTCTGACCTCTTGTGCAAAGTCTCATGGGACTTAGTTAACTCCTAGTAATGCACTGCACACTTGTGCAGTCAGTGTGTCTTGGCTCCCGATGCTCAGCACCATTAATCGTTGTCACATTGGCAGATAGGTGAAGCTGCAGCACTACCGAACTCCCATGCACAAATCCTTTAGCTAAAATATATATATATATTTAAAAAAAAAAATACATGCCGACCACAGCGGACCCCTAGCTAGAGGGGGACTCAGGGGTACTGACCCCCTGTGCCCCCCCTTAATTAAGCCCTGTTTGCGAATTAACCAAACCCTGCAACCGTAGATGTGCGTACACATTCTGAGGGAAGTGGGCGGGCAGCTGACATCCGGTGATGTCAGCTTCCGGCCCCCGACGTTGGATTTCCCATGGGTGATTACCCCAGCAATGGGTCGACACAGGCAAAATGTTGTCATGGCAATGGTTGACACATAAAATGTCGACATACTTTTTTTTTCCATTTTGTTTTTATTTTTCAAGCTCTACCATCCAGTGGTCAGGGAACTGGGGTAAATAACCAAATGGGGTAAAAATAAAAATTCCTGGGGGTAATGGATGGTCGCGCTGCCGAGACACAGCCGGACATGCATATGAATCTATATGCATGCCCGGCTGCGTGTGTTTCAATACTGTACAAGGACCTGGCGCAGTGCAGTATGTCAGGCCCTTGTGTATAACTGGCCTCCCTGCGTAATGCCCCGGGCCCCGCCTCCAAGTCCACCCACTTCTTCAGTAGAGTCAACTAGTTGCTGCGCCATCTCGGCAGTGCCCAGTCTGTACTGCTGCTGCGGCACCAATGGTCTTTGCCTGGTTATAGGCTCCTGTGAAGGTATACCCATCTCTAGTCTAATTTGCACAGACTGTGACTATGGGCCAGATTCTCTAAGCTTCAAAAGTGATAAAATTGAGAGTGATAAACAGCCAGCCAATCAGCTCCTTTCTGACATTTTTCAAACACAGCCTCTGGCATGGCAGGTAGGAGCTGATTGGCTGGCTGTTTATCACTCTCCATTTTATCACTTTTGAGGCTTAGAGAATCTGGCCCTATATCACCTTGTAATACTGACACTGATAGTTGCCTGGATGTCACATTATCAATGGCTACACCACACACAGCCTGGCAGCCAATGATGATGATAATGATTACGGCTGTGTGTGGTACAAATGCAATGGCTGCCAGGCTGTGTACCGTACTAGCAGGATATATCATCAATTTCTGGGGGTACAGTGTGTATTACAATTATATGATTTCCTTCCTTTCAAATCAAGGGGGTAACGTCGGCGTATCCAAATATATTTCAGGTAAAAAAGTTCCCTGATCCCTGCACTACACCAATTAGGAGTCCAGATGTTGAGGGGTCAACAAGAACAGAAAAAAAACATGGAAAAACTGTTGACCTAGTGCATATCGACTGTGTCACGGTACTACCTAAAAGTCCAACCAAAATCTCCTCTCTCAGGACTGCCATGACCTCACCCTCTCCCTCCTCCCCTCCCACATCTTCACTCCCCTCCTTCACATCCCGGTCCTCATTTTACCACACCACTGCCGCTGAAGTCCACTCTATCCTTCAATCCGCTTCTCCCTCCACCTGCCCGCTCGATTCTATCCCCTCCAATATTATCCGTTGTCGCTGACCGCCGACTGACCTCTCACCTAATCACCTCCTCCCACTCCCGTGTCCAAGACTTCTCGCGCTGGCCCCCTGCACTGGAACAACCTCCCGCCACCCATCAGGCTATCTGATTCCCTTACCTCCTTCAAGCGCTCCCTCAAAACCCACTTCTCAACTAGCCTATCCCTCCTCCTAACCTCTTTTGATCCTCCTATCCTGTCTCCGTTCCCCTCCGTTCCTACTTATCCTATTATTTTTCGTTCGTCCACCCACCTCCTTTTAGTATGTTAACTCTAATGAGTAGGGCCCTCCTTCCTCACGTACTCACCCTACCTCTTTACCTCACCAGTGCTCCTGTCCTGTTCTTCCCTTCCTCTACTTCATCTTCAGTCTCCTCGACAATTTCGACACCTACTTCTGAACTGATGCTGATTTTAGTTCTACCAGCTATACCCCTATTTATGCTGTATTTTATCAACACACCCTGTACGTTACCTTGTAATTTGTTTTTTTTGTTTGCTATGTACGGCGCTGTGGACACTTTGTGGCGCCTTATAAATAAACGTACTACTACTACTACTACTACTACTACTACCTAGTGCATGTCAACATTGTGCCTTCTGTGGGCTAATCGACATCCATCTTGTCGGTTTCCCCGCCTCTACAAAAGCCTCCAGGAATATCAGACCCTGCCGGCAATGCCATGTGATCCTGTACCAGGTCATATAGTACAGACCACTTATTAGATAAAGGCCTGATTCAGACCGGTTTGCTGGGTTACGAGTGTTTGGAGCCCAGGAAGCAGGTAAACGCCACCCTGCCAAATGCACATCCCCCACCTCTGTGCACGGCTGTGAACACGTATGCAGCAGGTGAATGATGGAGAAAATCATGGACTCACTCGGCGCTGCGTAGGCCATGGGGAGAAGAAGGTTGCTGATGACATCGGCAGCCGTCCCTCCCAAAGGCCGGGGAACATCTGCGTTTTCCGGGGGACACCCAGAAAATGGCGGCGACGTGCCCCCAAATACCCTCAGTTAAATGTGCACTGCGCAGGCGCGGTCGTCCAAAAAATGATAATCGCTTGTTCTGTCTGAATGACCCCATGGTGTTATGGCAGCTTGCCACAAAAAACAACATTGTGTTTTATAATGATGAAAATAAATACGTAACTATCTCCTTACACATACAAAGAAGCCATTTTTAGTCACTCATAATACGATCAAGCATTTGTCTTGTGGGCCAAGGTGAAAAATAATGAATCAAAACAATAAAGTGATAGCACAGCAAACGTCCAATCTATATTAATAAAAGGCTATCTCTGAGGTGAGGGAAGTATGAGGTGAAATACCGCCACTGACCACTAGAGGCCACTCGGTGGACCAAATTACTCCTTTGTGTGCTAAAATATGTCAACAGAAAGTGAAAGCAATTTTTGCAGGGACACTGATCTGTTTAAACTTGCTGGATATGGAGAGAGGGAGCTGTGAAGACAGAGATTAGAGGTAGTAGCAGATAAGGACTGGGGGTGGGGTGGAGAGTTTGTGTGATAAAACCTGTCACAGCTCAAAGTGACAGTACATTGCAGAAGCCGTCATTTTGATGGGTTTTTAACTAGTAGTAACTATATAATCACTAGTGGTGTAATTATTAAAAGTCACAGGAAGCCAGAATCGTGCATAGCCATCCCTGCCCTTAAGATGGCGCTGACTGTGCTCTGCAGGAAATCCAGCGATACAATGTGATCTAAGAAAGAATCACCAGACACAACTAGCATACCCAAAATGAATCCAACATGGTTTCTTTTTTATTCATATTGTTAGGTATAATAAATAAAATAAATGTGGCATTTGTTATAAAAGGTAAACCCTTTCCCACCCCCTTCACCAGAGACAAATACTCAGGAATATATACATACAATCCTGAACAGAGGAAAGGCTCATACCTAGAACACTGGCCACAGAAAACATAAATCTGTACAATGGTCTGTTTTCTGACTAACATCAGCTTTCATTACACGCAAAACAAGCTACATAATCGGTGTCCCTGCCACCGATACACAGTGGATGCAGCCATTTTGTGACCAAAACCAATAACTGGGCAAGTTGCTGACTAAGAACTTGTGACAACCCTTATATCTGAGGTAAACATTACCTCGTGCCCCTCAGGTCAGGGCCGTCTTAACAATCTACTGGGCCCCTGGGCAAAATAATTTTTAGGGCCCCCCTCCACCCACCTATGTGCAGCAGCAGAGGAGGGCTGGGAGTTGTGTGGCGGGGATCCGGGCAGCAGCTGTCAGCGGCATCTGTCTAGGCGACTCGTCGGTGGCGGCGGTGATCCAGGCGGGGGGGGCTGGGAGCTTGATGTAGCGGTGTGTGGTGGGGATCCAGGCAGCAGCTGTCAGCGTTGTCCGTCCAGGCAGCTCGCTCAGAACTTGATGTAGCGCTATTTGCTGCCGGGCAGGAAGCGCTGCAGATTTTGAAAAGACTGGCCGGACACTGATTGGCTGAGCGTCCGGCCAATCAACGTCCGGCCAGAATTTTCAGAATCAGCAGCGCTTCCCACCCGGCGGCAAATAGCGCTACAGCAAGGTCTGAGTCGCCACTGCCTGTATGGACAACGCTGACAGCTGCTGCCCGGAGCATCCCCGACATATGCCGCCCAGATTGCTACATCAAGATCCCAGCCCCCCGCTGCCTGGATCACCGCCGCCACCGCTGAGTCGCCGCTGACCGCATCCCAGCCGCCCACCGCCATTCCCCAGAGCAGTGCCGTCTTCCCCAGTGGGCTGGGCCCCTACAATCCTTGGGCCCCTGGGCAACTGCCCATTCAGCCCAATGGGAAAGACGGCCCTGCCTCAGGTAGATCTTTTTCACCTCAAAATGAGATACAGAAGGCCACATTCGTCAATGAGGTTACTAGCTCCCCGTGAACTGCAATTTTGTGATGATTTCTTCAGTCCAAAAACAAAATGGCTGCCTTTACTGTGCACAGGACACTGGTTCACCTTACAATCAAATATTAAGTGTTTTGTGGTCAAAGAATAAAAAACACAAATAATTGTCCTGATGGCCTGCCTCAAAAGCAGGCAGGCAAGGGGGGGGGACCATCCAAAACATATACCCCAGTGTTACCTAGCAGCAATCATGAATCACTGCAATTATATGGTAATGACCAATCAGATATGTGCAAGGAAGTTCCTGTTCGGTTGCTAAGACTACAGCACAACACTGGGTTATTTAGTAGGCCTTTTTCTGGGTTCTGTGTACACATTTGAAAAATGAAGGGGCAGATTTAACAGTGAGTGATATTCTTGTTATCAGATACCAGTGAAAAATGGTGCTCCAACCAATCAGCTCCTGTCATGTGTCTGGAGCACTATTTATCATTCGGTAACCAGAATATATCACTTGTTAATTGCGCGCTGTTATATTTCCACCACGTTTAGCAGACAATAAGTTGCTTGACATTGATTTGCAATACTATTGGGCATCCATGTTGTTTTAGAGTCACCAACTTACAATATGGGGAGAGATGCCCAATACCAGCTGTGGTACTGCAGCCTGTGCAACCAAGTTTACTATCCCCACAGAGACAGACTGACATTACAGATGCACCACTTATACCTTAGCAACGACCACAGGTCTGCAACAAATAAAGTATATACTTATACCAAGACACCTCCAAACAAAACCCACAACATTCATACATGTAAAAATCCGACGCAGCCCGATACGTCCCAAAATGGTCCTTTATGGGAATTCTGGATTCCTCATCCCTTTTAGCTCCACAACATTGGGACCATTGAGAGTTACACAGAATATTTGCTACCCACTACCATGCCATTATGGCGTCAGGTATGCCATGTATCTCCAAAGTCATATTCTCCTACCCACAGGGTGTGGTTGGGTAAGTACCGGAAAGGTGAGCACAAATCACATTGGCCAACTGTAGGGCATTAGAATCTAGCCAGGCCTACAATGCATAAACTATAACGTTGCTTATTGTATGACCAAAGCCAGAAGGACAAAGCACTAAATGGTCAATGTCTTCATTAATGCAGCCATACCTAGAGTCCACCTGCCGGAGAGAGGTCAATACAATATAGTCTGGTGGTACCAGTCACCACGCCTGTGGTGGCTTGAAGGTTGGTACCAGCCACTACTGTGCTTATAAGTATTCTCCAAATTTCCCAGCGTCCTCTTAGTGGCTATTATATGCTCTATAGCTACTGCCCGATGATGGTTACACAGGCTTTAGAAGTAGGCGGTAGAGAAATCCTGCGAGGTCAATTTCCAATAATCCAACAATAGAGTTCACTTGTCTCCAAACAGTGGGGGCTGCCATTTTCCTGTAGCTGGCAGCTGCCATACTCTGGCAGAGAATCCTGGGGTCTATGTACAGGCGGTGTAATCCGCCGTAATTTACAATAAACAGTGGTATTTCACGATTTCTTGAGACATTTAGCATTAACAAATGTGGGTGTGTAATATATACGTATATATACACACACGATTAATACAAGTGTCCGAACAGAACAAATAATGTACACCAGGGAACATCTGGTAAAACTTCACGTCCTCTTTCACACGGCACATAAAAGTCATTCTGTGTTTTCCTTCTGTCCATCCTGCCGCATTTCTCTCACAAGTTCCTTCTCAAGTCTGTATAATGAATCTGTGTTCCTCTACTTTGTGCCCAGGCTCCCTTGTTCCTCCTCAGGGTCCTGGCACCAGTCACAAAAGGCCTCAGTACTTCAAGTTTTCCTCAGCTGCAGTAACCATGACGTCCATCCAGATCCTCATGGCCTCCGGGGTTGGAGCCACCATACAGAACAGCCTTTCGAAGGTCTTCAAACAAAATGTTAGCTTGGGGTGTGGGCTCTGAAAAAAGGGAAAACATGGCTATTCTCACATTCTTTTAAAAGACCACAAGATGTGGCACATCTCCGTAACACATTCAAATTAGTATTTCAAAGACTGTTGTGGCGATACCATGTAATGACAAGCTTCCTGTCTACAAGTTCACTCACGGCCTATTAGTCCTACTCGTGCACAAGGGCATAACTACCATAGGTGCAAGGGGTGCAACTGCTATGGGGCCCAGAGCTGAAGGGGGCCCGTCTTTGCTGTCTAAGTAATATGTTTTGCAATACATTTATCACCATAAGTTGCTAAATAGGGGGCCCTTACAAACTTTTGCTATGGGGCCCACGAATATGTAGGTACGCCTCTGCTCGTGCACATGTCATTTACTAAAGCTTCTAAAAATGTAAAAGAGGTGATCTTGCCCAATCTTCTACTTCTTATAATAATAATAATAACCAGATTAATTGATGACTGCGATATTTTGCATAAAAGGAGCATTATAGATTCAATGGGATTATCCTTGCCTGGGTACGCAATAGAGCACAGGTTCTCAAAGTCGGTTCTCGGGACCCCACACAGGGCATGTTTTGCAGGTCTCCTCAGAGAATCAGGTGAAATAATTATCTTCACCTGTGGATCTTTTAAAACGTGTCAGTGAGTAATGAGTGCACCTGTGCACCTGACGGGTGACCTGGAAAACGTGAAATGTGTGGGATCCTGTGGACCGAGTTTGAGAACCCCTGCACTAAGGTGGCTGATCAGACTTCCAGTTGATCTGCCGCCCTATCTAACGTTCGGTAAATGCATACACACTTACCAATTGTCTCACCGATTTGTTGAGTCTGATGCCACAACCGGGCGGGCATTTACACATACCCACCCAGTTGTGATGTCAGTCACTAGTGGTCTCTGCAGCAAGTGTACAGGCAGAGGCAGACTGTCCATACACAACGCACGATGCACCAATATATCTGCACATATATCGGCCAATGTCAGCACTGCAGGGCCATCGCAATATTTGAGTGAAATATTAGAGCATTCAGTTGATAGGCTGATATGTCAGTCAGTGTGTACCCAGTGTTAGATTCTGGGGCTGATGCGGAGCTGAATATATGTCTGTTTGTGGAGCGTATCCAGCGGATTTTTGAACCACATGTGCATCAAACCTGAGAGGACAGTGGCCATTGGATGACTATACAAACCCATTTTGTGCTCAAGACCTTCAAATCCCTAATTAGCAACAGTTTGATGGATATATGAATCATTTCTTATCACTACTCACCTTAAAAGCGCTGCGCAAGTGGTCATAATAAACTTCTTCAATGGCCTGGAAATAGATCACCCCTTTCAGCTTCTGCTCTTCTTTATCTGAAGAAACACACAGACGAGTGAGCAACCATGTCAGCAGTCACAACTGGGGGACCGTGATGTCAGCAGTCACAACTGGGGGACAGTGATGTCAGCAGTCACAACTGGGGGACAGTGATGTCCGCAGTCACAACTGGCGGACAGTGATGTCAGCATTCACAACTGGCGGACAGTGATGTCAGCAGTCACAACTGGCAAACAGTGATGTCAGCAGTCACAACTGGCAAACAGTGATGTCAGCAGTCACAACTGGCAAACAGTGATGTCAGCAGTCACAACTGGCAAACAGTAATGTCAGCAGTCACAACTGGCAAACAGTGATGTCAGCAGTCACAACTGGCAAACAGTGATGTCAGCAGTCACAACTGGCAAACAGTGATGTCAGCAGTCACAACTGGCAAACAGTGATGTCAGCAGTCACAACTGGCAAACAGTGATGTCAGCAGTCACAACTGGCAAACAGTGATGTCAGCAGTCACAACTGGCAAACAGTGATGTCAGCAGTCACAACTGGCAAACAGTGATGTCAGCAGTCACAACTGGCAAACAGTGATGTCAGCAGATATAATTGGTGACTGGTGATGTCAGCAGATACAGTACAATTGTCGGACTGTGATGACAGCAGTAATAGTGGATGGTGATACAATTATTTCAGCGATCATTAGAAACAAGGAATAAGGTGTATTAGAGAATCATAAGTAACCTCTTTTTACAGCCGATATAAAACTGGCTGTTTCTGCACAAACACGACAGCTGACCAGCGATAGGGTTTCTAATTATGACCTGAAGATATGCTGGGACTTCTAGTTCTACAACAGCTTAAGAGCTGATAGGTCACCCCTAAGTCATAAGCAGCCTTCATCTAGGAGGGCCCCAATCCTGGATAGGCCGGCAGACCTGCTGCTGTGTGTTACAGTGTAATATACGTATATACAACACATCAGCCTGGAGAGAGACAGACAATAGGGCAGGTACCTGCATAGTACGCCAGCCTCCGCTTCTGGCGGTCAAACACAAACCAGCGCTTCTTCCATGTTTTAATCCGGCCACCCATCTTCACCAGGTAACCCCTGCAGCACATTGCACTGACCCGTACGTGTGTGCATGTCTCCACACTGTGACCCGACGCCTCCAGGTAAGACCTGAGGTCAAGGGGAAGATGCGGGGGAGGCATTGAGAGGACGGTCACCTGTGCAAAAATCAAACGTATCACCAGGGTTGAAACAAGCAAAAGTACAATACAGGTTTATCAAGAGTCTTTGCAGTGTGGGCAGGAACAGGGGTCCAGGCGCAGGCTGCTAACCTGGGACTCCCCAACTACTGCAGAACTAATAGCAGATGCTATGTTGTAGGATGGATTTCACTTACAGGCTCAGCAGTAATCTCAGGGGTGACCGGCTGGACGGTGGGTGGGGTGGACAGTAGCTCATCTTCTTTCACATGATTCTGGTCCGTTTCTAGACGTCTGGTCATTTCCTTAGCTGCCCTCCTCTCCTCCTGAAATGAAAGCAAGATATGGGATTAGTGGAATAAACACCCTGCTGTCTCCCTCTCTGTACTCCTGGGGGAGAAGGGACGCCTCCTCTCACCAAATATCAGAATAGGAGAGCGGCTGTATGCAATTCAGAAGGGTGTACTGGGTGACCTGTGATGGCAAGGAGGTAATGGAAGAGGACCAATGAATGCAAAGTGACTGACTGTGGATTAGCCAATCACATTCTTCTTATGTATGCTTAGGTCAACCGACAGCATTGGGGCACAGGGTATGGTCGACAGTCATTAGGTCGACACCATTAGGTCGATATGCATTTAGGTCGACAAGAGTCTAGGACCTAGGTTGACATGCAGGAAGGTCGACCTTCAAAAAAATGTGAAAAACCCCATGTCGACCTTTTGACTGTCGACCTTACGACCCTGTTGACCTAACCCAGGTCGACCTAGACTCATGTCGACCAACATGCTGGTGACCCAATGACCGTTTCCCGCGGCACATATGTGGGAACTACTCCTAGTAAGGAGCCCCCACTGTCCTCTTGGTTCAGGTCTTCCAAGCATTTACCTTGTCCTGCCTTCCTCTACTATGGTGCCCGACAAGATCACAGGGCGGAAGTGCTGTTATACAATCTGGGATCAGGAATTGAGCAAAAACCATCTCCTGCCCTGACCACCATACCCCATACCAAAAGGACGGTGAAATAGGTCGACATAGGTAAAGTTGACAGGGTCTGATTGACAACACAATCATTAGGTCGACAATGGTTTTTTTTTTTTTTTTGAGCCGACAGGCGGCATTTTGAATACCCTACCATCTACTGCGGCATGGTGGGAGAATAAAATAGTGTGCTGAGCATAGCATGAGCCATGCGAGAGGACTCGGTAGACTTAAACGGTGTCCATGTCGACTGTGTTGACAGTCGTGACAAAAAATGTGAAAAACTCATGTCGACCTTTTTAACTGGTGATCTTCCTATTGTCCACCTTCAGGCCCTGTCGACCTTACCCATGTCAACCTATTATTTTAGGGGTCAACCTAAGGCCTGTCGACCTTCCGTGGTCGACACAATACATGCCGACTGAAAGTTGGTTGACACAATGACACATACCCCAGAGTAAGGAGGCGCCACCCTGTCATTTTTATATATTATGCAGCAAAGACGCACTGCAAAACACATGGTATTGTAGCCCGCTTCAGCCTCTCTGCTCATTAATACAGGCGTTTCCTACCTCATGTCCCACTGGGTTCAGGGTTCAAGAGAAGGTGACAGACTCAGCAGCATTCTAGTAGTAATAAAAATGGGGAGGACATTACATTAACCCCTTGGTGTCCCCAAATCATATCAACCAAAACCCTTTTTTGTCAAATAAAAAGACATCATTGTAGGTTTTGCAGTGCGCTCAGTGATACGGATGAGATAATCCGGGGTCAGAGGGAACGACTGGCGCCAGTATATTGGAGCAGAAACAAAATGATAAGTAGTAATATAATACAATGGACAATATAGGGTCTAATTCAGCATGGATCGGTAATGTGAGAAGCTGCTGATGACTGCGAGCAATAAGCCACCGCCCAGAAAGAGAAACCGCCGGTGCGTTTGCGAATGCATCCAGGACCGCTATCCACTCGCAAATCCAATATGCAAGTCTTTGCCATCTGAGCAAGCCTGAAGCTGCCACTAAGGCAGGCTGGAATCAGTCAGCACCGACGTCAGAGACCAACCCCAAAAATGCCTGGCCACGCCTTTTCTTTTGACACACCCAAAAAATGCCATGTTTCCCCATTCCAAGCGGCGGCTTCCTGTCAAACTGCGGCTACATTGCGTTTACGATCCATGCGCATTTTCAGACGTTATTTCCCATGCGCAACGTGAAAACTCACCTATTCACCAAAGCGTACCCTTCCACTGCATAAACCAGCTGGTTCTCCGACCCCTTGCCTGCTTACATCCTGCTATCTAACCACCACCCACTTGCTTGCACCTTTTGTAATCTGTCTGTCTCCCCTTCCTACTAGATTGTAAGCTCTTCCGAGCAGGGCCCTCTTCCCTCCTGTTGTCATAGCCCTCTTCTCTTCACATGTCACTCACAGCTCTCCTATACTCCAACACTCAGTGACCATCTTTGTCTGCATACTCATCTCCATCATTGGCCTCAAGCCTCTTATAGCATGGGTCTTCAAACTGTGGCCCTCCAGATGTTGTGGAACTACGTCCCAGCATGCCCTGACAGTTTTGGCATGCTCTTATAGGAAAAAATGTGGCAATGCATGTTGGAACATGTAGTTTCACAACATCTGGAGGACCACAGTTTGAAGACCCATGGTCTTATAGTATGTTGATTGAGTCCTCACTACTTATATTTAAGCTGTAATGTGTATTGAACTGTGGTGCTCTTTATTTGTACTGTATTTTTGTTATTTATTCAATGTTACGCCAAGTTTTGTCTCCCTGCACTGTTCCTTTGTACGGCGCTGCAAAACACTTGTGGCGCCTTATAAATAAAATTATAATAATAATGAACAAATGTGCAATAATTCTATAATAGTCTGATACGGGGCGGGATTCTCTAAACTAAAAATGCTGTAAAAACCCCGTTATCGGGGTTTTTACCGCATTTTGGGATGCTGTAAGCATCCCCCGCCGGGTTACCGCGGCGGGGGGCATCGCCAGAAAAATCTGGCGATGCCCCATAGAAGCCAATGGGCTTCTATCGCAACCCTCCGCCGCCCCGCGCCGACCCCCCGCCGCACCGCACCGCCCCCTCCCCCCTCACCTGTGTCCGGGCAGCACAGCGCAGTGCTGCCCGAACCTGTGACCTCCTCCCTGCACTGATCCTCTTCCGGGTGCAGGGAGTAGGAGAGCCCGGCGCAGCAGCAGCAGCGCCGGGTGTGGGAGGGAGGGGAGAGCCGCCAGGGACCTGCTGGGACCCGGCGACTCTCACCGCAAAGGACAGCTGTCCTTTGCCTTAATTATCGCATATGTTACAACATATGCGATAATTAAGTATGCGATGGGCGGCGAAGGGGGGCGGAGATTCTTAGAGAATCTCCCCCTGAGTCTCTAATTAAGGATCCATGCTGAATTGGTGCCCATAGTGCTGAAGTCCTCAGATAATTCTGACTTGCTGATAATTGCTTGCCCCCCCCCCCCCAAATCAAAAAAAAAGAAAAAAAAAAAAAGAGAGAGAAAAATGCTGCTTTAATTATTTGCATTTGTAGATCCTGAATAATAAAGGTATATAAACACCTCCGGATCGTGTGTATATCAGCCAGCTCTCTGCATAACTGGATAATCTCTACTTTGTTTGCTGTAGCCAAGAATAAACATGAAAAACCCGTTTGCCGACTCTGGCTAGAACACAGTTTGCCAAGGAAAGACGACAGCCACACTAGCAAACTGTAATGTTAATCTATGAAGCTTCACTTCACCACGCACCTAACATAGCTAATGTAGTATACACAGTTCTGCACATGTCCGCTAACACCCTAACAAGCCGCAATACAGACCCGCTGCAAAACACACACACAAGGATAGGTTCTACCTGAGGTGTGCAGCTTCCCAGACGTGTCAGCGAGTCAGAGAGAGGAAGGAGTCTGTGCCGGGGAGACTCGCGTCTAAAAAGCAGAAGCACTTACATGACAGTCATGTGACACTGACAGCTCCAGCTCAGCTCGTGGTGGAGCTGGATGCACGGTGCTGGGTGACAGTGTGCAGTCAGTAACGCCGGCTGTGTAGGAATCGATGAATGCATGCGATACGTGGCTGAAGTCACGGAGCGCAGTACTAAAAATGGGGCGTGGCAGATGATGCCAGTAAAGCCGGGTGTGATTAGTAGATTAAAGCTAAAAGAAGTATCCGCAGTTGTTGCATGGCAGACTGCTGCACTCCTGGAAGAAGTTCTCCATTGTACAGCACAGCATGCACCCAATGTCCATTATTCGGATCAGTCTGCCTAATGATAGTCGATTACAAAGCTGAACGCATCCTGGAGACCTGTGTGGTTCCCGAGCCTTACTAGTAGCGCACCGTGATCTTGGCCGTTGGTATTGGGGCATTTAAATGTTTAGGAAGTGGCCATTGGGACGAGTATAGACACCAGTCTCAGGAATACTGATGCAGTCATGTGACAGCCCGCCGCGGGATACGGTCACTAGGGTCAACTGAATTAAGATCGACACACATTGGGTTGACCACTGAAGGTCGACAATGGAAGATCGACAGTCAAAAGGTCAAAATTAGGTTTTAGTTACCTCACCATCCACTATGGTGTGGTGGGGAGATTAAAATAGTGCAGGGGTCTTCAAACTATTTTGCGCTGGGACCCCATCAGACAATAAAAATAATTACAGGACCCCAGCAAGAAGGCCATCACATCACACGTGTAGTCAGCAGACCGCACATACATGGCAGCGTTGTGGAGGCACATAGTGATGGGAGGAGTCTAATATACCATAACCCATCACATCACACGTGTATTCAGCAGACAGCACATACATGGCAGCATTGTGGAGGCACAGAGTGATGGGAGGAGTCTGATATACCATAACCCATCACATCACACGTGTAGTCAGCAGGCAGCACATACATGGCAGCATTGTGGAGGCACAACATGGTGGGAGGAGTCTAATATACCATAACCCATCACATCACACGTGTAGTCAGCAGGCAGCACATACATGGCAGCATTGTGGAGGCACAACATGGTGGGAGGAGTCTAATATACCATAACCCATCACATCACACGTGTAGTCAGCAGACAGCACATACATGGCAGCATTGTGGAGGCACAACATGGTGGGAGGAGTCTAATATACCATAACCCATCACATCACACGTGTAGTCAGCAGACAGCACATACATGGCAGCATTGTGGAGGCACAAAGTGATGGGAGGAGTCTGATATACCATAACCCATCACATCACACGTGTAGTCAGCAGGCAGCACATACATGGCAGCATTGTGGAGGCACATAGTGATGGGAGGAGTCTAATATACCATAACCCATCACATCACATGTGTAGTCAGCAGGCAGCACATACGGGATGCAGTTACTATCCCAGCGGTCGGGATCCCGGCGTTCAGAATCCCGACGCCGGAATCCCGACCGCCGAAATACCGACATATTCTCCCTCCGTGGGTGTCCACGACACCCCTGGAGGGAGAATAAATTAGTGTGCCGAGCGTAGCGTGGCACCGGGCCCGCTGCGTGGCGAGCGCAGCGAGCCCGCAAGGGGGGGCGATCCACGTCCCCCCCCTTGTCGGCATTTCGGCTGACGGGATTCCGGCGTCGGGATTCTGAACGCCGGGATCCCGACCGCCGGGATTCAGTACTGAATCCGCACATACATGGCAGCATTGTGGAGGCACAGAGTGATGGGAGGAGTCTAATATACCATAACCCATCACATCACACGTGTAGTCAGCAGACAGCACATACATGGCAGCATTGTGGAGGCACAGAGTGATGGGAGGAGTCTAATATACCATAACCCATCACATCACACGTGTAGTCAGCAGGCAGCACATACATGGCAGCATTGTGGAGGCACAACATGGTGGGAGGAGTCTAATATAACAGACAACTCAACAGATTTATCAGACTCCTTGAACCACTGACTGAGATCGGAGAAGTCATCAGCCTGATTGTCAGCAACATGGAGTCGCAACCCCATGCTGAGAAGGTCATGACCCCATGCTGAGAAGGTCAGGACAGTTTGAGAACCACTGAAACAGTGTGATGAGCACAGCAACGGTGTCCACTATGTCGACATTTGTGATTAACTCGTCAACCTTTTGACTGTCGCCCTTCTCATTGTCGACTGAATGCTTGTGTCAACCTTCCAACCCTGTCGACTTAAGCCCTGTTGACCCTCAATGGTCGACCCAATGTATGCCGACATAAATTGAGTCGACATTTCTCTGGCTCCTAGCAAGCCATACATATTGTATGAGTTTTGGACGCTATACGGCTGCCAGTGACCTATTGTCAGAGTCAGTCAACTTGAGCCGCAGCGGTGTATACGTGTATACAGGGACTGGTACAGGAAACGAAGGATCACTTGGTTTATCAATACTTTGGTAAAGTTATTAACATATATAAATCCAAAAAAAATTGATAATAATCATCATCATCATCATCATCATCATCATCATCATCATCATCTGCTCACCCTGGCCTTCAAGAGTCGCTCCTTCTCTGCCAGGGCCTCCCGGAGCTGACGCTCTATCTCTGCTATTTTAGGCATGGGTCTGAGGAAAAGGAAGGAAGATGGTTAATAAAATAGAAGTACTGCAGACAATACTAATTGTGCAATATATCATTTATCTACTGTCAGACAAGTACCGTATATACTCGAGTATAAGTCGACCCGAATATAAGCCGAGGCACCTAATTTTACAACAAAAAACTGGGAAAACTTATTGACTCAAGTGGGGCCCTCACTCGAGTATAAGCCGAGGGGGGCTTTTTCAGCATAAAACCTGTTCTGAAAAAGTAGGCTTATACTCGCGTATATATGGTACGTAATGTTTTATATTTGCAACGCCTGCTGCAGGAATGGGCGTCTGTTACAGGCGGGTCAAGAGAGGAGAGCGTCCATGTAAAGACTTTATACTAGTCAAGGGTCTACTGAGCATGTTCTGACCCAACCAGGCACGAAAATTGGTAAGATGATAGAGGACATTACAGTGTTACTTTCATATGTAAAATGTTAGCCTTTAATGATACACAGTGTTCATGCAACAGAGCCACGGCACCATATAGAGCAGGCATTCCTAACCACGGTCCTCAAGGCACACCAACAGTGCAAGTTTTGTAGACATCCAGGCTTGAGCACAGGTGACTTAATTAGTATCTGAGTGATTCTGATGAAACCATCTGTGCTGAAGCCTGGATATCACTAAAACCTGCACTGTTGGTGTGCTTTGAGGACCGTGGTTGGGAATGCCTGATATAGAGTATTGGCACAAGGCCGCAGCCCCATATAGAGTATTGGCACAAGGCCGCGGCACCATATAGAGTATTGCCACAAGGCCACGGCACCAGATAGAGTATTGGTACAAGGCCATGGCACCATATAAAGTATTGGCACATGGCTGCAGCCCCATATAGAGTATTGGCACAAGGCCGCGGCACCATATCGAGTATTGGTACAAGGCCGCTGCAACATATCGAGTATTGGCACAAGGCCACAGCCCCATAATATAGAGTATTGGTACAAGGCTGCAGCACTATATAGAGTATTGGTACAAGGCCACGGCACCATATAGAGTATTGGTACAAGGCCGCAGCACCATATAGAGTATTGGTACAAGGCCGCGGCACCATATCGAGTATTGGTACAAGGCCGCTGCACCATATCGAGTATTGGTACAAGGCCACTGCACCATATCGAGTATTGGTACAAGGCCACAGCCCCATATCGAGTATTGGTACAAGGCCACAGCCCCATATCGAGTATTGGTACAAGGCCACAGCCCCATATAAATTGGCACAAGGCCGCAGCCCCATAATATAGAATATTGGCACAAGGCCGCAGCCCCATAATATAGAGTATTGGCACAAGGCCGCAGCTCCATATAGAGTATTGGCACAAGGTCGCTGCACTAGAGTATTGCTGCAAGGTATGCAACACCACCTGCATCATTTCAGCAGTACTAGACCCTAAATCAGAGAGGAAATACTATACAATGTGCTAAAGATAAGTACAGCAGACAGAACTAGACATTGAATATAGGCTTACAAGTACTTTGCAGAAAGTGTTGTCCATGTAAGACACATATATGAACAAGTCCGTATGTCATGGTTACCCGTATGTGAGTGGTAGTCTGGGAACTCCATTTTGAACCCTTCCACCGCTAGACCGCCTGTCCGCTCCTTGCAGATTCCGGCTCCGAGCGATCTGAAGATTGGGGCTGATGGCTAAGGCGATCTTACCACCGGAACTGGTGGAGGACACAGCTAGGTGCAATGCCAGGCCGGCGCTTTCCAAGCACGCTGAAACAACAAAACCACCACCAAAGGCATGTAGAGGATTGTTATACAGACGTGACTCATGCACACAGAAAACCGTAACACGCAATAATAGCTGTACATATATTATAGCAAAAACACGCACACACGGAACATATATATTCCTATTGTCTGCAATAAAACGTATGCGGGTACAAAGTGCAAGATGCATATAAACAGGACCCAATAACCCCACCACCCAATGTGATGGTACCGGTGAGACAGGTGGCGGCTGTGAGCAGGGAATTCCGTGGGAATGTAGAGCATGCGGAGGAATAACCGGTCCTAGAAAGGACTCTATCATCAGGGAGGGATCCAGGTTCTTTGCTGTTGAGTTTATTAGGAGGAAGGAGATATTCTAAACTGTACGGTAATACACAAAGGTGTTCCTCAATCAACAAGGATTTGGTGGCCTCCCATATTTTAAAGGCTTGATGAAGAATGGCTGTAAATCCTTTATTACCTATAAACTGCTTATCTTATACTTCTGCCCATCCCAGGTCATGTCCGTCAGTGCAATACATTATTTAATTGGTATTGTTACATGATCTTGTACCCATCATGGAAAGCATATGTTCAGAAATGGTGCTTAAACCTTGAAGTGGATTTTAGAATAAGGTGTTACGTGCAAGTACACACACACACACACACACACACACACACACACACACACACACACACAGAGGTCTGGTCACTCACTGCTTCCGTGGAGCGACACCGGGCGTTCAGACTGCCGGACAAATGGAGCGTTCCCCCTTCTTTTGGGCAGGCTGGAGGTTCTCTGGAGCGCCTGGTGCAAAATTTCAAAAACAGCCAATGAGAAGAATCCAATATGGATCTGTAATGTCTGAAGTCCTGGACTGCAGGACATACTGGCACTGAGCACAAATAGACATAGATTCATCAGCACAATCATTTCTTGTGTGCAGTGCTTTCCTGGGAGTTGTCTAAGTACCATGAGATTTTGCACAAGAGAGAAGAGGCTTAGCGGCTTGTGCTGAGCTCTGTTTGGTGGAGCTCATCATATGCTTCTCATGCCCATGGAGGACAGAAGCAGCAGCAGCCTCATCATGGAAGGGTTTTTAATCAGAGGCAGCGCTTTGCCTGTCAGGGCTCCTACAGAGTAAGGTCAGAGAGACAAACACAGGCTTTTCATGTGGTATTATATATAGGTTTATATTAATCCCACCCCTGCAGTTACCCATTGACCTAGTTTATACTGCCTTTACTCTGTGTTTTGACAGAATAATATTCTCCCATGCAGCTTGCAGCCAGTAATGACAAGTAGGAGGGGGGCCCCCTGTCTAAAGTGACCCGGGCCCCCCGAAGGCTTAATCTGGCCCTGGCTGAAAGGCTAATGACTGGAGAAGACCCATGAGGACATTATCTCATATATTTGGCTACATCTGTCACTCAAAGTGTGTGAGTGTGTGTATAACAGGAGGGACACATTGTTTCTGGACTTCTCCCTTAATTAATGATTGCCAGCACCTGTGTTGAAGCACCTTTCTAATCAATTAATAACATGTGTGAAACAGGTGATGGCAATCATACATTATGAGGGAAGTCCAGAAACAGAGCAATGTGTCCCTCCTGGAGAGGGTCATGTTGGGAGGTATGTGACTGACTCACATGACAGAGAACCAGCCCAGTAAGCCTACAGTGCCAGACATCCTCTGCCTCCCCATGTTGCCCAGCAAAGACACTGCACCAGGTGAGCGCCCCCCGCCGCCCCACCCACTATTCGCGCCCCCCCCCCCTGTGACCCCCCCTCCCGCGATTCGCGGCAAACCTCCCCCCCCCCCACGGTTCGAGGCAAAACCCCCCGTGCGATTCGCGGTAAAACCCCCCGCAATTCACAGCACCCCCGCGACCCCCCCCTCCTGCGATTCGCGGCAAACCCCCCCCCCCATGGCTATGGTCGACAATGAAAAAGGTTGACATGAGATTTTGAGATTTATTTTTCATTTTTTGAATGTTCTCATATTTATTCTCATGTGTCGACATGGACACCAATGAAATGCCACACTTATGTCAACATTTACATGTGTTGACCTTTCTGTGTTGATTTTTTCTTGTGGCGATTTGCGGCACCCCCCCTCCTCCCGCGATTCACGGCACCCCCCCTGCGACCACCCCCTCCCGTGATTGGCGGCACCACCCCCACCCTGTGACCCCCCCCTCCTGCGAATCGCCGCCAACCCCCCCTCCCACGATTCGTGGCAACCCCCGCAACCCACCCTCCCACGATTCGCGCCAACCCCCTGCGCCCTTCCTCCTGCGATTCGCGGCAACCCCCCTGCCCCCGCGACCCCCCCTCCTGCAATTCGCTGCAACCCCCCACGCCCCCCCTCCCGCGATTCGCGGCACTGTGTCTCCCACCCTCCTCTTTAGTCCCCCTTATGCCCACACACCCCTATCACTACCCAGCCTCCTGTTTTCCTGTGTTGTGACCTCCGCCAGTGGGGAGCCGCTGACTCAAAAACACCCTAATATACTATTGCACACACACACAACTAAACAACATGCACACACAGCCCCCCTCCCCCCCCCACACCCACAAATGTCACTGTACCATCCACACTATCAATGTACATCTTACTCTGTAACCGCTTTTTAATTAAACAAAACAATACACACCCCCTTCCACATCATACAGTATGCTCTCTATTTAACACATTTCACCTATAACTCAAGTTGCAATACAGGCATCTTTCATACAATTCTAACCATATTTCTCACAATACAAACGTTCACAAATTAAGGGGGCGCAGCCCCTTACGACGGTGTGAAGAGCCCCCGTAGGGCGCGATGAATCACCTAGTACAGCAATACATGTTACCAATGCGTTGTCATATATAACAGCCTATACATTGTGCAGATCTTCTGACCACTTCTGATTTGTACATTTTTTTCTAATTGACAGTTTAGTATTATAAGCATTTTGCTGATCTCACTGAAGTAATGCGCAGATTTAAGAAAAAGTGATATTGTTGTTATCACTCATTAGGAATGTTAAATGATGTTCCAGCCAGTCAGGTCCTGTGTTTAAAAAATGATAGGAGCTGATTGGCTGGAGCACCATTTACTATTTATAACGGTTGACACTAAGAATACAACTTGTTGTTAAATCTGTCGTTTTTGCCATTAAAGAAAATGTGATAATTTTGTATGGTTGCAATAATACATAAATAATAGTAGTACATTATTATTCCTCCACCACCAGCACCACCATCATCTTGCTATGCAAAAAAAATGTGAACATATAGGTTATGGTTGTAAATAAAAGTCGATTCAAAAAAATATTTATGGGGAAAAAAATTATACATAAAAAATTATAGCAGTATATTATTATTCTGTAGTAATAATAATAATAATAATAATAATAATAATAATAATAATAATAATAATAATAATAATATGCAAAGAAAACAAGCACCTAAAAAAACCCACTAGGGGGCAGTGGCACTGAAGAATACAGCACTACAGTAAGGGGGTTATTCTGGTTTATTCGCAGCCTTGCGAGTCCACCAAACCCCACCTTACAAATGGTGGCCTGGCCGCCAGCCATTCGCAAGGGCGATTCCCTTGCAGGGCCTGTGAATGGATGTTACACTGTAACAGCTGACATCCGGTGAGGTCAGCTGGTCGCCCCCTGCTCCTGCGTCATCGCCCATGAGATGCTGGGCATTCCCATATGCAAATGGCCCGTGCCACCGCCCCACCCTCCTTCACGCCCCTGCCCGCACACTTGGATGCGTGTGCCCAGCGAACACCCTGTTCACTGTGGCCGCATGCAACTGGCGTATGCACATGTGCAGAAATGGCCCTGCACAGGCACATACACCCACCATCGGAGCCACAGCGAATATTCTGGTCTGTGTGAATGGACCAGAATAAGGGCCCTAAGTCTAGAATGGACGCTTTGGAAAGAAACCATAGTTTTCAATGAAGTAGTTAACCTTTAAAGATTTAGCCACTCTTAAAAATCCGCAGCACAAACTATCTGTCAGTATGATAAATGCTCACAGCGCCTGTGTAAGGGCTATTTCACACGCTTCGGCTTCTGCCGGGTGGCGAAACCCCACACGGCCAAAAGCCGTGCCGCACACAGTAGCTAATAATGGATACGATTGTGTCCATTCACACGGGACGGCCACGGCCCAGCCGCAGCCGGATCCCACCACTGGAAGGCCGGTTTCACACACTTCGGCTCCTGCCGGACGGTGAAATCCTGCAAGGCCGGGGAGCCGTGCCGCACACAGTAGATTATCATGGAGGGGATGGCCACAGCCCGGCAGCCGTCCCTTTCAGGGGCGGGATCCGGCTGCAACCGTGCGGCCGGGCCATGGCCGTCCCGTGTGAATGGACACAATAGTGTCCATTCACAACTAATGTGTGCGGCACGGCTCCCTGGCCGTGCGGGATTTCACCGTCTGGCAAGAGCCGGTGTGTGTGAAACCGGCCGAAGGGATGGCTGCCGGGCTGTGGCAATCCCCACCATTGAAAACTTCTGAGTGCGGCACAGCTTCTTGGCCGTGCGGGGTTTCGCCACCCAGCAGGAGCTGGAGCATGTGAAATAGCCCTAAGGGGTCATTGTTTTACAGGTCAGCGCATAATAAGTTTAAAATAAATGCAAGCACGACTTCCAATATAATACTTATAAATAAAAAAAAACGCATCGTATACATAAAGTGCTTCATACAAAATAATTGCAAATGAGGGGGGAAGGGGGGGGACGTAGAGAAGGAAGAGAGTCATAGTAGAGAATACTATTAGGTAGAGTCAGAATGGGTGTTCTCACCTTTTTTGGGGTGCTCTCCCTCTGGTCAGAGTCCTTCCCACACAATGCACTAAGGGCCACCAAGCGATCTTTCTCCTGAAAGCAAGGAAATGCATGCACTATCATTGTAGAGAGCTTGTAGCTATGACAAAGACAGTTTACGTTAGGTAATGAATCTATACTTAATCTGCAAGTTACGAAGGAATGCAGTTCCTTAGAACAGCCTGAAGATGGCGCTGTTGATGCTAAAAAGTTTTAAAAAGTACTGAGAATTCCATTGTTAACAATCACCCCATTCATTAGGGCCTAGTATGGCTTAAATAGCTCAGTTGGTGGCAGGGGAATCTATAGAAGAAAATTAATTAATAAGCAAGAGTCATCTCCTGCTCATTACGAGGTGCCCTGGTGGTGGGGGTGCATGGCTGGGATTTCCACCAGGCGCGATGCACTCACTCAGCGATCTGGCACTAAGCCCTCTCCCCATTCATTCATTGTTTGTCGGATTAAGGAGAAGTTGGATTTCCGAATCATGACAATGTGAAAGTATCATTTAAAATCCATTTACGCGTTCTTCCTATTCTGTGAAGTACATCAGAGCACCTACCATACACATACATAAAGGCTGAAGAAAGGGGAGGGGGGGGGGGGGGCATGTATTCCTGTCAGATGGTGTCTTCTGTGGTTGATAATTAGTTTCACTGGATTAGTTTCTGCCACTTATGAATACTACTGGTACTTAGTGTAAAACCTGACATGACAAGCACTGTGCCTGGGTTATCCACTCAGTCTGGAAGTGAATCCCATAGTCCCTTTGCATGTGACGATAGAGATACCCTGCGTCATCACCGTACTCTTATACATACCTTGCTCAGAGACTGGAAGATGCGTGTGTTCTCCTCCCGGATTCTCAGTCTCTCCGTCTGTGCCTGTTCCTCCGCACCCCGAACCTGTTCCTCCAAGCGCAGAACTTTGTCCTGTATCATGAATATAAGACACATTATAAGGTGACACGACACATGATTCTATCAGAGATGTACAGTTCAGTTCTCCAGAAACCTGAATCCATAGAAACTTTGTTAATCTGAGCCCGAACTAAAACACGGTCCGGATCTTCTGTGAGATCCAGTCCCGGATTGGATCTTCACGAGTTTCGGAATTTGGATTTTAAATCTAAATTTGGGGTTTTGGATTGTAAAAACACTACAGGATTTTAGCGGTTTTTAATCAATTTTTTTTTTTAATCAATGATTATCGATTTATTGATTTTTTAACCAGACCAAAAACCAAATCTGTCAAAAGCCAGGCACAACGGGGGAGATGGCGAATATCTCTAGTTTCTAGTAAAGCAGTTACCGATGGCTTCGTAATCATGCAAAGGAACAATAGATACAGAATATAATTCATTGCCTGAATATTTATGTTAGCCAAGCATGCTGTCATTGGCAAGTAAAATACACTTCCATCTCGGAACACACCAAAGACAATAATGCAAATCGTACATTTCAGGTCATATAAACCCCTGAGATTGTATATGGGCTGCCTACCAGAGGCGTAACTTTGCAAAGCAATGGAGTCAGGGGCATCAACAGCTCTGCCAGGCCCCAGGTAAATTAAGGAGGGGTGCGGCTACCAGACAAGGTTGGGCCACATCCCAGTGGGAAAAAAAAAAGAGGGATATAGAGGACAGGCTGCTCTGAGCTGGGGAAAGAGGCTGTGATGCGGCCTGTCATCTCTCTCCATACTGCACAGGGGGAGGGAGTAAGGGGCCCATCCAGCAGTCCCGGGCAAAGAGTACACCGCCCCCCCCCCCCTCCCGAGGGCCCAGAATGGAGTCATCTGCCGCCGGGTTCCTGCTCCCAAGGGGCACCCCCTCCTCCCCTCCAAATCTGCATCAGTTAGTTGATAGACGTTGATTTAGCTTCTGTGGCTGACTTCACTGAAACATTGCTGATTAATAAACACCTTTGTGTATTAACAAATTGGCAGAATTGGGCTACATTCGGTCTTTTTATATAGAGGGTTTTAATGACATAATCTCACCTTCCTTTTGTTCAACTCATTTTGCTTTTTAGATATGTTCTGCGAGATCTGTCGGAGCGAGGCTTCCCTTTCCTCTTCTCGACTGCTTTCTCTCTCCAGCTGCTGGAACTCCAAATCTTCAAAGGACTTAACAGCACTCTCCATCATCTCTGTCATCTGAAAAGAAAGCAAGCATCAATAGACTCCACCCACGCAGAACCATAACTGGCAGAACCACACAATGCAGAAAAATTATTTACAGAATTGTACAAGAATAAACCCCTCCAAGACATATTCATAATTGTGAGAACATTACTATGGTAAACCACCTCGAGGCAGAACCATGATTTACATAACTGTTCAATGACAAACCCATCCCATGCAGAACCAGCATTTACAGCACTGTACAATAATAGACCCCTACTTTTATATCTCTGCTCATGCTGCTCATGTAAATGTGGCCTGCTGATGGGCACATGCGTAGCGTTCACACTTCTGATCCAATAGTCTTGCATGGTGTTAACGGTGTGGAATAGTGTGCTGGGCATGTGCACGGAAACGCACATCTTACTAAATAAACCCCAAAGTCTAATTGTGACCAAGGGGGCGATTCTCTAACACAGAAATGCGGTAAAAACCCAGTAATCGGGGTTTTTACCGCATTTCTGTGTGCTCTAACCTCCCTCCACAGTGGCAGCGCTGCGGAGGGAATCGCCAGAAGCCATCACGGATCCCTCCCAGCATGCCCTGCGGCCGGTGCGTCACTCTGCGCATGCGCAGATAGACTCCCGGGTCACAGACCCGGAAGTCCAGTACCGGCACCGCATCGCAAGGGACAGCTCTTATCGCAAGAGCTGTCCCTTGCGTTATTAACAGCATATGTTAGAACATATGCCGTTATTAAAAATGTGGTGGCCGGTGAAGGGGGGCGATAGAGGGTTGCGGATGTTACAACATCCCGCCCATAATCTTCATCTAGAGATGAACCATACACTGATAGACACGAAGCCTAACCTTCATCTAGAGATGATCCATACACTGATAGACATGAAGCCTAACCTTCATCTAGAGATGACCCATACACTGATAGACACAACACCTAACCTTCATCTAGAGATGACCCATATACTGATAGACACGAAGCCTAACCTTCATCTAGAGGAGACCCATACACTGATAGACAGGAAGCCTAACCTTCATCTAGAGGAGACCCATACACTGATAGACAGGAAGCCTAACCTTCATCTAGAGATGACCCATACACTGATAGACAGGAAGCCTAACCTTCATCTAGAGATGATCCATACACTGATAGACATGAAGCCTAACCTTCATCTAGAGATGACCCATACACTGATAGACACGAAGCCTAACCTTCATCTAGACCCATACACTGATAGACAGGAAGCCTAACCTTCATCTAGAGATGACCCATACACTGATAGACAGGACGCCTAACCTTCATCTAGAGATGATCCATACACTGATAGACATGAAGCCTAACCTTCATCTAGAGATGACCCATACACTGATAGACACGAAGCCTAACCTTCATCTAGACCCATACACTGATAGACAGGAAGCCTAACCTTCATCTAGAGATGACCCAACAAATAGAGGGTCTACCGGAAAAACCAAGTTGATATAAACCTGCTCACCTCCTGAATCTGCTTCCTAAGCTGCTCCCGCAAACTCTCTGGCTGGTTGTCCAGCTGTGCGCGGCACTCCGATATCTTCTGCTCCAGTTCTTTCACTTTCTTCTTCTCAGTCTGGAGCTGCAGTTTATCCTGCAAGGACAGGAAGGAGCAATAACATTTTATAGAACAATATAACTAATTAAAGAGAGCGCATGTATACCATTTAATATAAATTTATTGTAAAAAAATATAAATTCTAAAAAAACATTTAATATCAATAAAACACATTTAATGCAGGTTATTGTACCCCTTGAATATTGTCCAGTCATATAAACTATTTATTAGCAATGTCCAGAATCATATAATCTGGGTTTTCTTTCCAAGCACAGTTTCTAATCATGAGACAGTGAATCACTTTGTATCCATTAGAGTAGCTGTATGAGTGCTTGGATAATTTGTTTCCAATGAGAAGGAAAGCTAAGTATATCGAACTCTGACGGGCAACGGATCAAGGGTGTTGGTTTCCAAATGCCGCTTGCAGTGCGCAGCCCTCAGCGTCGCACTTCACTCTCCCGATGGGCGCTGGATGATGGTGGGACAAGGCAGTGCGTGAAATTGTCCCTCCTTGCTTCCATGGGTGATGGTAAGGGTGGCGGGTAGATTCCTGGACAAGTCAGAGGGACAGGCTCAATCCTTGACGCGTTTCTCCCTCTTGGAACTCTGACGGTTTCCAAGATGTCAGAGTTCCAAGATGTGTTATTGATATTAAATGTTTTTTTAGAATTGAGATTTTTTTTATAATAAATTTATATTAACTGGTATACATGCGCTCTCTGTAATTTGTTATATTTTCTTGAATATTGACCTCCAGTGTCTCTCTTTTGGAGCTGCACATCTATACCAATTACAAGCACTCCCTAACAGTACTTGGGATACATATAGAAAGATTAATCAATCGTTTACTTTCTTTTGCGCCTGATGTATTTATTTGTAACTGTTTTTATAGAACAAATAAGGGTTCAAAACACATTTACATATTTGAATGCACTTTTGTGCAGAGAATACACCCGGCAGTTAAGGCAGAGCTGCTCTTTCAATGGCGTTGGCTCAATGGGGGTCAGGAGCTTGAGAGCCACAAGTAATCCAAGCTTAACCTGCAGTCTCAATGTGCCACCGGTGCGCATGAGATGACAGAGGTGGCGAGAGCTGGTTCTCATGGCTATTACACCAAGGTGCCCATTGGCATTTGATTTACACTGAAAGGCAACCCGTTCAACTACCAATGACATTGCAGTTGAACTCATGTTCAGTGGACCACCAAAGGTCGCTGCATTGACCTCCATGCCGTTAAATTCTATTAAAATGTATGATATGTGCCGGCAGTATTTGTACCACTGCAACACTCCCGGATACAGTGACTGGGTGGCAGGTCACCGGTTACTAATTTCAGACCTGTTTTAGTGTTAGAATGCTGATGCAGTACAAGAAATGGAAGCCAGGAACAGCGAGGCCTCAATCAGTAAATACATCATTCATGTGGTTTCTCAGTATAGAAAGAGTTTTCACCTTATCTCTCTCCTCCTTCCACTTCTTCTCCGTCTCTCCCAGCTGCTCATGGAAGACCCGGATCATGTCCTCATCTTTCTCCATCTCCCTACGCTCGGTTCTCAGCTCCCCTTCCAGCAGGGCCAGCTCCATCTCCACCTGAAGGCACAACACGCTGGCAATTATTACAAGAATCCAATTTTGCCTTGGCTGAAACAATGGTTTAACACACACACACACACACACACACACAGGTATGCAAAACTACACATCCGATTTATTTCAAGCATATTCGCTATCTAGAAAAAGATAAAACTGATTGCAATTTGAAGACCAAGTAAACATGAAGTTCTTTGCTAATTGCGCAGGTAAGGGTTAAAACCTAAATGCATCTCACAACTTCAATACACCAGCACAAAAAAGGGATTTCTTATGTAGTTGCCCTTGGATACAACATTGCTGCGTACATTGCATACAAGTGTATCCAGGGCGCCGTATCCCAAGGCAACAGAAAATAAACCCTATCCCCGATGTGAAGACAAGCCTAGGTATAAATACAACCCACATAGGTCAACACTGAACAATTACTTCCTGTGCACGGCTGCCTTCACCTACTGTGCGTCGGTGTTCCCTGATCAGTCAGTCTTCCCTGGAATTCCAGCCCACAGTCTCCCACCAATAACAAGGTGACAAACCGCATTCTGCAGTTGCCCAGCGCTGTCTCCGTCCGATGACAAAACTTCCCACAGGAAAATGTATTCTTATTGTAAAAAGAAATCCCAGCGTGACCAATGAGGCTACCTGCATAAACGTCGACTCTACGGACACCTCCCCATGTCTGAGCCTCCGAGAAGTCCCGATCATGAATGGGAGTAAGGTGTCTGGTGCATCCTCGCCTAAACGTAACATTAGAAGTAAAAAAGGTTCCAGTGTATGGATGAGCTAAGTTACTGTATCGCTTCATTGTCACAGAACACCCACAGAGCGAGGTACACCCGTCCAGACACACAGCATAAACAACCCACTGTGTACACACTTAGGAGGAGCCAGGCGGATGGCCCACAGGTTTGGTAGGATCTCTCTATGGCGTCAGAAGACAAGTTGGCATTGTGTTCGGGGATTTGGAGGTCAACCTAAGTAAGTGTACAAATGTGATACCTTGGCATAAAGTGGCAGAGGAGATATTGGGCAATATTCTCTAAGCTTCAAAAGTGATAAAATGGAGAGTGATAAACAGCCAGCCAATCAGCTCCTGTCTGACATTTTTCAAACACAGTCTGTGACATGGCAGGTAGGAGCTGATTGGCTGGCTGTTTATCACTCTCCATTTTTATCACTTTTGAAGCTTAGAGAATCTGGCCCATTATAGAAGGCGGAAGGAGACATTTGCCAGGTGCGCTAAAGAGAGATTTTCACAGACCACAGCAATGTCCGTATTGTTACTAGTTACTATGAATTGATCTTGGGATCTACGATCATCTAGTGGCACCATCGGCCAACAGCGTGATGAATGGGGTTGTGCTCTGACAGAGATCCTGGTTTTGGCGCTCCCAACAAAATGGAGGGAACGTGCCTCTGTCAGCTGACTGTTGATCGCTGACAGTCTGCAGCCGATCTGCTTCAAACATTGCAGAACCCTTACTGGAGTACACGCGCAGTGAGGGATCGGTGCATGCGTAAAAATACCGAACATCAGTACTTTGAGGCATAATAAACAGCACTGACGTTGGGATCGGAATCAGTCCCCATATGCTATCACATGCATCTAAACAGAGAGTCACGTCCAGTATCGCATGGACAGCCTTTTGTATCGTCAGACATTTTGTAAATGCTAAACCCAGCATGCTTTGCAGGTAGCAGATCTGTGACAGAGGGCAAGGCATGCTGGGGCTTGCAGTTTCACAACACCTGGAAAGCTACAGGTAACCGGTAGCTCGTTAATATCCCCTCCTCCTACAGACCACAAGCTTCAAGTCATTCTTCTCTCCCCCCCCCCCCCCCAGTTTCCCCACAGTCGTAGAGTTGTGCAAGGGTCAGACTTACAATTGCACAGACTGTGAAAATCATTTGATGCTGAGTGAATTGTGTATGGATGTGCAACAGGATAGTGATATTTTCGCAAATTCCCTCGCAGATTTACAAAGGGCGACTTTTCGCTTTCTCCGGGCAGCTAACCACTTTCTCCGGGCAGCAAACGTAGGGACTGAGTGAGTCCTCCCGTAATTTGCAGCCGCTGCCCCAATGCACTGGTGTGTAATGCTTAATCTGACCCTGAGTGTCCAGCACAAACTGTACAAGAACACCGAAATCTAAAGGACATTCAATCCAGCAAAACAGCAGCCACAAACATTTATTGTGTCTACAGGTTCTGTTACAGTCCCCAGGCTTACTAGAACAGCCGGGCACTGGGGCCTGCAGTTTATATAAGCAGCATTTACCAAAGGCGGCCGGAAGCACAATATATTATCAGCACTTTTTGCTAGAAAATAAACAAATGTCAGTGACTCAAAAGCACAGACGGGGGCCCTGCGAGAGACTTCCTGTACCTGCCGCTTCCATTAACTGCTTTTTCAAACACATCCAACTTTATTTGACAATCTCTTCCAAGAGCAGCTGGATTGGGCAACATGTATAAGCAGAAAAATGTAGATGAACTCAGTATTAAGGACGGGTGTGAATTATTAGGTCAGCAGTCAGTAAGTCAACCACTATTGATCGACATACAAAGGTCGACATGTGAAAAAGACAGACATGCAATAGGTCAATGTGTACAAATGGTCGACAAAGGGAAAGTCAACACAATTTTTTTTTTTAATTGTGTGTCTATGTCGACATGGATATTAGATTCTCCACCTATGCTGACATGGATGGAGACATAAGAACAAGTTGGTTTAAAAAAAACACACATGAAAACCTAATGTTGACCTTTTTATGTGTCGACCATTACAGAATTATACAAGCACACAAGCATTCAGGATATACAGTGCCGACCATTACCATGTCTACTTATTGTGTGTCGACATTTTTCAATGTGTCAGACTGGTTTTGCACCTAATCACTGCAGCGTTGTTGTAGCGCTTGGGGCGGCTCCGGCCGTGTCATCTCTGTTGTGTTTGCGTGCCAGGTCTAGGGTTCTGCACGCAGGTCATGTTGACCTTTTGACTGTTGATCTTCCTATTGTCGACCTAATGCTTGTGTTGACCTTCCAACCCTATCAACCTTAGCCATGTCAACCTATTTGAGCTGTCGACCTTCAGTGCATGTCGATCTAAATGGGGCCGACCTAGTGACCGGATCTCCCCAGTGGACATGGAGGTGGAATATAATCGTGCCCGAAGCATGGTGTGCGAGGCGAAGCGAGCAAGGCAAGGGGATGTGATACATTTATGTGGTATCCATGTCGACAACCCATAAACCATTATGTTGACTTTTTCCATGCCGACCTAAAAAGCATGTTGACCGTTTTGGTGTGTCTAACTTTGGTGTATTTTTGAGAACGTCAGTACTGCCCTCTAAATGGCCTAGCAAAGCATGCTGGGAGTTTGTGCACAGCATACATGTGACAAGATGCATGAGAAAATCCTATCCCACAGTATCATGACTGATCCATCAACACTGCACCGCCATCCTCTCCCTCCTCTGGTTTCGGTTCCTCCCCCCTTGGGGCGCGTGGTCTAGAAATACCGGTTTGTCAGGATGCGGCATAGACTCCTTTTGTTATTCAAAAGAGGATGACGGAGGGAAGAATCATTAGACAAGACAGGCGGATTCGAAATAAAACCGAAACACAATAATAAGTGGATGAAGAGCGGAGAATGAACAGGGGCACGAATGGGTTAAACACAAAGTGTATTGCCCAACAAGAACGCTCCGCGTGCTATTAAGGGGGCCCGTGGTGACACCCATTGCATCATCATACCCCTGCGCACGCTAGGGTCAGTGTTGTGGCAGTTTGATGACGCACGAGTAGGGATGGCCATCGTTGCCATTGTCATGGATGGTTGCCATTGTTGGCAATAGTGCAACTGGCCATCGATAGTGTAAAACTATGCAATGGATGACTATTGATAATTTTACCTATCGATAGTCATCCATTTGGTTTGACTGATTGGCCTGGGAGCCAATCAAAACACGGGGTTGGACTTTGCGGGTGTCAGGGGGCGGAGCTATGCTTCGTATCACGGCACTTTGAAAATAAACAAAAGCAAAACATCGGTTTTGCTGTGCAATCGATGGTGGGAAACGATCTGGTTCTCCCCATCAATGGCAAATGTATTCAACATCGGCCATAAACCATCAATGATTTTGAATCATCGATAATTGATGGCCATCCCTACGCACGTGGTCTCATCCTGGCATGTCCGTCCACCTTGCAGGCAGGGAAGCACTGTTCCGGGAAAATATGCCACCTTTCCTGGGAGACTGGGAGGGGTCACCGTACAACTCCAGAGACTCTACCTGCCTGGCCCTCCCGGGTATAGAGGTATGGGCTAGTTACTGCAATGGCTTTCTTATTAGACAGCTGCTGAACCGTATCTAACATTAGGCGATTGCAGCTTGACTATCAGAAATGGCCGAGGGTCTCCCATGCAACTACAAGGCCCTGGGCCTTCAAATAGTAAGGGTGGCGCGCAGTCACCATGTTTTCCTCGTGACCCTGCAGCTAATGGGCCCCCGGTTTTGGGGCCCATTTTGTTTAACATTTTTATTAACGATATTGGGATAGGGTTACTCAGCAATGTATCCATCTTTGCGGACGATACAAAACTTAGCAAAGTCATCAAATCACCAGAATATGTCACCATGCTTCAAAATGATCTTGCAATTCTAGATGAGTGGGCAAAAAAATGGAAGATGAGGTTCAATGTAGATAAATGTAAGGTTATGCACCTTGGGAGACACAACCAGTGTGCAAGTTACAACCTTAGCGGAGAGGAACTGGGTAATTCCATACTTGAAAAGGATCTAGGAGTCCAAATAGACAGCAATCTAGGATGTAGTGCCCATTGTAATGTAGCTACAAAAAAGGCCAACAAAATTCTGGCATGTATTAAGAGGGGAATGGAAACTAGGGACTCAAGGGTAATTATGCCACTATATAAAGCATTGGTGAGACCTCACCTAGAGTACGGAGTGGAGTTCTGGGCCCCACACTATAAAAAGGACATCATAGAATTAGAAAAAGTCCAAAGGCGAGCAACAAAGCTTATTAGGGGAATGGAGAATTTAAGCTACGGGGAGAGATTAAGCAATTTGGGACTATTTACATTAGAAAAGAGACGTTTGAGGGGGGACATGCTCAACATGTACAAGTATATCAAGGGCCAATATAAGGAACTGTCACACACCCTATTTTCTACTAGAAAGGAATCTAGGACGCGAGGGCATGAGTATAGATTAGAAGAAAAAAGATTTCATTCAGCTAGTAGAAAGAATTTCTTTACGGTCAGAACAGTCAAACTCTGGAACTCTCTTCCCAGAGAGGTGGTAACGGCTGGCTCATTAAATGCGTTCAAGGCAAAGTTGGACAAACATTTACTGGAGAAAAACATCCATGGGTACAAATAAGAAATATAATTTGTCTGTAAAATACCAGAACCAACCAAATCAGCAATGGATATCTATACCAGGTTGAACTAGATGGACGCAAGTCTTTTTTCAGCCTTACCTACTATGTAACTATGTAAAGGCATTTATATAAGCATGCATTCGGGAATTCTCTACATTGTTATCAATGGCTGTAAATTATATTTGTACAATCGCCGCTTAATGATGTAATACTTGCTCATTGTAATGAACCACACACACACACACACACACACACACACACACTATACTGGCAGTGACAGGGCTATCTGAACCACCTTGGAATTATTTGCATATAGTAAAATTACCGGCAAAAGACTTCCAAACCTGCATTTTCCCTGTAAGACAATGATGAGGAACCTGTGTTGTTGAACTACACATCCCAGCATGCCCTGCTATTGTTTAGCAATTTGACCAGGCTAAAACTTTTCCGGGGCATGTTGGGATGTGTAGTTCAATGACAGTTGGAGGAATAAAGGTTCCCCATCCCTGCTGTGAGCGCTTATACTATACCGGGGACATGTACTAGTCACTACCTACAATTCCTAGCAGCAGATGTCTGTGTTGCACAGTTTGGAGGGTTTGTGTAGGGATAGCCACCGACCATCGATATTCAAAATCATCGATGGTTTATGGCCGACTACTTTGCCATCGATTTTTCACTTCATCGAAGGCACAGCAAAACTAATGTTTTGTTTTTGTTTTGTTTTTTCATAGGGTACTTGTGTATTAGCCGGGCGCCCGGTACGTAGTTAGCGTAGCGGCGCTGTCAGAATCAGCGTAGTGTTCGCGCGGCCAGCGTAGCCAGTCAGAAGTAGCGTAGTGTTCCCGCAAACATAGTAAGCGTAGTCAGCGTCCCTGTCAGAAGTAGCGTAGTGTTCCCACGGCCAGCGTAGTCAGTGTCCCTGTCAGATATGTGTTCCTCAAACACCCCCACTCTCCACGGCAGCCCGAAGCGTGGCGAGCGCAGCGAGCTCCGCCATGTCGGTGTGGAGTTGATAATAAAAAGTGTGGCGAGTGGGACGCGGATTACTTCACATATGTTCCGCGTCCGCTCGCCACACTTTTTAAAATCAACTCCACGCCCACGTGGATAGTGGGGGTATGAACAGGTCGGGAGGACGCATAACACATCCACCCGCCACGCTACGAGCTGGCATGGATACTGGGGGTTTGAAAATGCCTCCTTTATTGTGCATAGGACGCACTTGTACCCGCATACCCCCTTTATGCATGCCTCTCAGCCGGCGCCCGCATGATCCCCTCTCTGCCGGCATCCGCCAGCGCAGGGGATCTGTGAGTGGCGCTCACTAGGCTTGGCATGGACACCGAGGACAGAGCCATGGACGCCGGGCTGCCGTGGAGTCACAACGCTAACTACGCTAGGCAGCCGTTGGGCTATGCTGACAGCGTAGCTTAGCCTACACCTGCGTACATATGCTAATTAGGCACCCGTCTAATACACAAGTACCTTTCACAGTGCCGGGACACGCAGCATTGCTTCGCCTCCAACACCCGCGAAGCCCCGTCCACGTGTTTTGATTGGCCCACAGGCCAATTAGTCAAACATAATGGATGACCATCGATATGTAAATCTATCGATGGTTATCCATTGTATAGTTTTACACGATCAATGGCCAGTTGCACTTTTGCCAATCGATGGCAAAGGCAACAAAATGGACATCCCTAGGTTTGTGTGGGAAATGGGTGTTTTTTCTGCCTGATTTGATGTACCTACACACTAAGAGATTTTAAATGATATGTACAATAGTTCCCAAACTTTTTTGAATCGTGGCGCCCTAGAGTACCAGAATTTTCTTCACGGCACCCCTAGCCGAAAAGTTTCTTGTTGGGGATTTTAGAAAAAAAAAATTATAAATAAGAAACTATTGTTTATATGTAATGTTTATGGTCAGTTATGTGGTGAGGAACAGTATTCACTTCTGTTTGTCCACATATGTTCTGATTGGCAGCCACCAGCACTGGTTTTGCCGGTTACCCTTGACCATAAATAATTTGAATTAGTCCTGGAGCACCAAACCAGGGCACCCATTCAAGTGTCCTGAGGCACCCCAGAGTGCCACGGCCCACAGTTTGGGAACCACTGATCTAGTGTGCACACACTATATCATTAATAATGTGCGCTCCCTCAGGTCGTTATTAACTCCCCCCATGCAGTCAAATTTTGCCTAGAACGTCAACAACTGAATGTCCAGCGTTCGTTGGAGAGCACCGCCGATATGGGTAACGATATCAGAGGTGGGGCTTATCGTCTTGTGTGTACCCAGCTTTAGAGCGGATAAATCCATGTATATTTATTATTTGTGACTAGAGCCAGAGAAGTTTATGAGGTGCGCTATACCCAAACAGAGCGGGTTACCTCAATTTTCAGCTCTCGCCTCTGCAGCTGCAGCTCTCGGATCTCCTGCTCCAGCTGGGAGATCCTGTTCATCACTTTCATCTGCTCGGCCTCCAGCTGCCTCTGGAATGGATTGCCGGCCGCCTCCTCATGCTGGGGGAGAACAGAGAGGATGTACAATAATCCCATTTATATCATCATTCCTCTAATCCCTATTTCTACTTTAGAGTTGCTGACAGTGCGCCATTTGGAATTAATTTTTAGATTTTTTTATATATATATATATATATATATATATATATATATATATATATATATATAATTAATTAGAATATACAGCAGATATTACATTTCTGTGCTGACTGTGTGCGCTTGGTTTTCATGGCTAATATGAGGTGGTTTGTGGAGAATACCATCGCAGGCCACGTAGGTAATATGGCTGTGTCCTTCAAAGAACCGTTTATTCTGGTTGGCCGTTGCCCAGAAAGCGCATGGACTTTTAGACAGCACCACCGGTGATAGTATTGTTGATGTGATTGCCCAGATATTTACTTCGGTTGTTTTGAAGCCAAGCGCGCCACGGCAGCACTCCCAAGATGGCCACTATACCACGGTTTATCCTATAGATAGGAGTGCAGTCATCTTCTTCTCTACATAGAGACAGTTATTTATGTATACGGACAAACTAAGCACTAATCAGCGTCCTATGTTCAGCCAAGATGCAGATGTAAATAGTAAAATATGTGGAGAAGTGGACCAGTGGAGCCACCAATCAACACTGAGGTAGCATTTATGAAGTACATTCCATAACATTAATGGTAGAAGCTGATTGGTTGATGTTCTCCACTCTTTTCACTGCTTGATATAACTCCCCCAAAGTGTTGAACCAGGAAACTGAACTAGAATATTCCCTTTTGACCAGCTACCGGGCCTCTGTCAGACAGAGCCTGGAGATCTAGTACTAGGCACCTGCCTCAGAGTGAAGGATGGCATGGGGTTGTGGGCAGTGTTCCCTCTAAGCTGTGCGCACGTGCGCGCGCACACACCTCGACGAGCGTGCGCACAGACATTGCAACAGAGCGCACAAAGCAGCAGTTGTCCCTTTTTGCAGTTGTGGACTAAATTAATGAGTGTTTCACCCATTGACTACATTGTGTGCTGTGTTTTGAATGTTTAAATGTTTAATATCATTTTGAAGTAAAGTTAACACAAATGCTGAACGTCATTTTCTAAGTGACGCACAAAAATTAAAATTTCCTTCCAAAGTTGCACAGCCAAAATCTTTAGCCGCACACAGCCTTCGTAAAATTAGAGGGAACATTGGTTGTGGGCTGAACTCTCTGAGACATACAGGTCGGCTGTAATGTGATCTCAGGTCTTCATGCAGTGTAATGTAAGTTATGGCTATACTGTATATTGATGCTTCCCAACATCAGGCTGGACAGTGCGGATGACAAACACCTCTGAGTATCCCTTATCATCACAGTCACTGCTGGCTGCTCAGTGTCTGCTGTCAGCTTGGGCTGGGACTCGCTGACACGGCCGTCTTTGGTTAAAACGTAACACGCATTTCTTGTCTCTGGATACAAAATATCCAATGCAAAGAGCCCACTGCAGGATCCCAGAACATAGAAGTAATGGGTTTAGTCAAAGTCGCAAGAGGGTCCCTGAGGACTAAGTGGCCCACTGATGCCCCTGTCAGCCTCTTCCTGTCCCACACTGTTTTTCCCTGTCACCCTTTGCCTCGGTTATTTTATTTCAGTTCTTCAACTGTCTAGATGTAGTCATATGGTTGACCACTAATGGTCGACAGTCAAACCATCGACAGGGTCAAACGGTCAAGATGGGTCCAAAGATCAACAGTCAAAAGGCCGACAGTGGGGGGAGGGAATCGACATGGGAAATGTCGACATGTGTTTTTCTAGGTTGTGTGTCTATGTCGACGTGGGCATGGTTGGCATGTCGACATGGACACTGTCTAAGTGTACTGGGTACACTTAGACGGTACCTTGCATGGCTCGATACACTCACCATGCTTCGGGCTCGGTGCACTCAGCACACTAATATATTCTCCCTCCACGCCGCAGTGTTTGGTACGGTATTAAATACCGCCTGTCGGCACACATGGTTCAGGGGGCCCTTGACCCATTCATCAGCAATACAAAATTGGCCCTTATAGTCTGTCCTGGAAAAATAAATGACGGCAGACAATCAACTCACCCATGTCTGGGACGTCTCCACAATCCGGAGAACAGCCTTTGAATCCCATGCGGTGGTAATGCTTTCTGTTTGCTAGTGGCACACAGCACAAGTGATGTCGTGTAATACAAGCTGTGATATTTCCAGTAGCTTATGAGCCGTCAAACAAGCGAGCAATTATTGGCAACATCCTGCCTCTCGCGCCTCTGGCAGAGACCCCTGCTATGGGATCTCACATTTTAAAGAGACACAGAAAGCTTAATGAATTAAAAGTGTCTGTCAATGCTTACTGGCCATGGAGGCAACTGAGTTATCTGCTGCCAGGCTCCTGCTCCCAGGGGGGCACCTCTCCTCCCTTGCCAGTTTGAATCAGTTAACTAACATTTATACATAGTCAGAATCTACATACTGTGCAGGTGAAATAAGCTTTTGTCAGGAAGGTGACTGCCTCCAGTGAGACAGGTCACAGGTTCTAATCCTAGGTATGACTGCTAGTTTAAAATACATTATAATGTAAATAATATTTTCTGGGTTGAGAGAGATTATATATATATATATATATATATATATATATATATATATATATATATATATATATATATATATATATATATATATATATATATATATATATATATATATATATATATATATATATATATATATATATATACACACACACACACACACACACACACATGTGTGAGAGAGAAATTGCTATAGCGGTCGTACCGAGGAATCAGTTGCAAAGTGAGTGACAGGAAGACAGCGTTTGGGGTTGGGAATGGGAGTGGTCGGCCAAACGCAGGCGTTTGTGGGCGTGCGTAAATTAGCAGTTATGAGCTTACTTGCTACTCTAAGCCCCCTGCATCCCGGGACAGCCTGCGCATCTACAATGGCACTCAGACTCTGCGGCATGACCCGGTATGCAATGATGGTATCGATGTCTCAGCAACTATACGCCATCGGATGGAAATGATGCCACAGCAGTGCCGTCCCTCTGCTTGGGTTAGCTTTTGCCTATATTAGCATAATCACTTTTTCTTTAAAAAGATCAACAGCCAATTAAAAAAAACTGAACATTAAAAAAATATGTTATTACAGATATGCAACGTTCCTGTACAAAAGGTCACTGCCCTCTGTCACAGATCAGTCACATCTATATGTTATCACGTCTAATTCTATTCCCGATAAGGCTGCGTCTTTGCACGCTCGCTCCTATTTCCTCTACACCTCCCATCTGTAGAGACTTAACAAAACCCTTTCCAAGTCTATACTGATGACAACTCTTTAAAAGACCGTCAAGGACAAACATTTCCAGGAATAAACAAGGATGCAGTTTGCAAAGGTTGACACACATGTATTTAAGACTTTTTTTTTTCCACTTGTTTAGGTTTCTTTACAAGAGTGTCTTGACAGCTATTAATAAATAGAAGTGTATCATATTCAATATAAAATGTAATTAAGTAGCGGCGAGGATTCTTGCTGTAGTCCAAAGGAAATTGCTAATTAAGCAATGAAAATAGATGCGCACAAGTTTATAATACAATAATAATATATACACTTGGTACATATAAACATATCTTCTAATATATGTGCTGGCTGGTTCCCCCCAGGGATCAGCATTGCTGTGTGTATCAGGCGCCATGCGGAAAATGGACTCAGCATAAGGCTTTACCTTTCTTCTAAGCCCACCCCCAAACTCCTGTGAAACTAGCCAATGGGAGCATTACACCATATAGGTACACCAATAACAATTAGCTGAGCAGCACTGCAGCTCATGTTACCATCATGAAACCTACACCACCTATTCCGAACCTACATGGGATGCTCCTCTAAGGCATACCGGGGATCTCCAGAAACTGCAAGAGATGCACCTCATCTAAGGCATATCGGGGATATCCAGAAACTGCAAGAGATGCACCTCCTCTAAGGCATACCGGGGAAATACAGAAACTGCAAGAGACGCACCTCCTCTAAGGCATACCAGGGATCTCCAGAACCTGCAAGAGATGCACCTCCTCTAAGGCATACTTGGGATCTCCAGAAACTGCAAGAGATGCACCTCATCTAAGGCATATCGGGGATATCCAGAAACTGCAAGAGATGCACCTCCTCTAAGGCATACTGGGGATCTCCAGAACCTGCAAGAGATGCACCTCCTCTAAGGCATACTGGGGATCTCCAGAACCTGCAAGAGATGTACCTCCTCTAAGGCATACTGGGGATCTCCAGAAACTGCAAGAGATGCACCTCATCTAAGGCATACTGGGGATCTCCAGAAACTGCAAGAGATGCACCTCCTCTAAGGCATACTGGGGATTTCCAGAACCTGCAAGAGATGCACCTCCTCTAAGGCATACTGGGGATCTCCAGAACCTGCAAAAAAATGCACCTCCTCTAAGGCATATCGGGGATATCCAGAAACTGCAAGAGATGCACCTCCTCTAAGGCATACCAGGGATCTCCAGAAACTGCAAGAGATGCACCTCCTCTAAGGCATACCAAGAATATCCAAACCTTGCAAGAAATGCACCTCCTCTAAGGCATACTGGAGATGTCCAGAACCTGCAGGTGATGCATCACCTCTAAGGCCCCATACACACCAGAAAGATTAGCTCACGATTAGGGCTAATTTCGACCGTTGTAACGACGGTTGTGCATGCATTGTGGGTCAATCGTTCGTTTTTCACTCACAATCAGGATCGTTTGCGACGGGATGCGCGCTCCCGTCACGTCGTGTGTCGCATTGGAGATTTTGCCTCCTGCAGCAGAATCTCCAATCCGACCGCAGGTCGGGTGCTGATTGTATGCACATCTGAAGCACATTGTGTGTGCTCCCGTCGTACGGACCGTCGTTCCAATCCGGCTTGTTTATAAAGACACTCCCACCGCAGATTTACTAACGATCCGCACATCCGACGGTCGTACGACCATCGTTACCGATGTCGGATCGTTAGCTAATCGTGTGCACCAGGGAACATGATCGTTCCCTAGTCGTTTACCGGCAGCGGGAGAGCGCACCAGGAAAGTGCACGCCAAATCGGTAGCCGATCGTTAGACGATCCTGGTCGTTCTGGTGTGTATGGGGCCTTACACATACTGTGGATGTATTAGGGTTACCACCACCTGTCTGTGATTGCTCCGGACAAGTCTGATAACGAAGACCCAAGTCCAGAGGGGTGGCGTTCCCAGACTATACAATGGAGGTTATTCTCGTTCAGTCTTTCTGACAAATTCCTTAGATGGACAAAACCATGTGCACTGCAGGGAGGCAGATGTAAAATGTGCAGAGAGAATTAGATTTGGGTGAGTTATTTTGTTTCTGTGCAGGAAAAATACGTACTGCTTTATTTTCACACTGCAATATAGATCTCACTTTGAAGTAAAACCCCACCCAAATCTAATTCTCTCTGCACAAGTAACATCTGCCCCACCTGCAGTGCACATGGTTTTGTCCATCTAAGAAGGAATTTGTCAGAAAGAGTGAACCAAAATAACCCCCAATGTCCGGGAATAGACAGCTAGTACTAGTCTCGGTACACCACCTCTCCGGACTCCGGTCTTAATTACCAGACTGTCCTGAGTAATCCCGGATGGGTGGTAACCCTAGGATATAGCCACATGTAATACGGGCAATTACAGAAACAAACACTCACTGTACATACATTATACTTGTTAGCCCCTATACTCAGCAGGGGACGTAATTAAAGGTTATGCAAAAGCCTGTACATGGACCCATACGGTGGCTCACAGACAATTCCTAGTCATTCAATTGGTCGACACCTAAAAGTCGACATCAACACAATCAAGTCTGGAGGGAACGCACCTGAGTGTGAGCACTCTCTGTGCTGCTGGTCTCCTCATCATCCGTGCTGTCCGTCACTCTTCCGCCTTCCGAGGACACAGAGTCTCCTTCCAGTTCCTCCCCCGGAGGCTCCCAGGCACACTCCACCTTGCGCTCAGGGGACATGGATTTGGGGTTTAGACTGTCTGGCTCCAAGCAGATTGGAAGCTCCGTCTGCCCCAACAGTGTTCCAGGGCGTCCTACAACCATGAGTCAGAGAGACATACACCCTACGGAGAAAGGACAAATGTTTGTGAGAGACAGCAACGACATGTGCAAATAGCAGCAACAAACACAAGGGCATCCGTGGCCTACACCCTGCAGTGGTGGGTGAGCAATTTAACAGGGAACCAAGCATGTGTGGAGAGGCAAATGCATCATTTTACACCTAAATTTTCTCACTGCTTAAAAGGGCGACAAAATGGCAGCTCCTGTGTTATAACAGAACAAAATGGCAGCTCTTGTGTTATAACAGAACAAAATGGCAGGCCCTGATCTCACATGGAATAGTGGTTTGTTTGTTTTTCTGACACGTCCAGGAAATGGTTACTCGCCCTCATGTAAATATAAGATCTTTTTTAGCAGGACATTATTTTAATGAGACTAAAGTGCTGGCAATGGTGAATTTAAGGGGATATTTCCCCTATAGCAGGGAATTGTACAACATGTTTCTGCCCTTGTAGGTTTCTGTCGCGTTTCGTAGGGAATCACACCAATATGGCCTCACACTGCAACAAAAACAGTATAAATAAGGTAGTATAGAGGTCAATCGGGAGGAGTAAAAATGGACCCAAGATAACTGGGAACTCTCAGGGGAAAACATTGAAAAAAATAGCCACTGTTCTAGGAGACATTATTTTCAAACACATTTTTGCAGCATCCTTGGGCTCTCGCAGTTTCTGGCAACGTAAAGCCTTCACGATGCCTTTCCATACCAACAAAACTATCGCTACACACAAGCAAATTCAGATTGATTATATTTGGCGAGAGGTAAGATTAGATGCAGTGATATACAAAAGGTTTGTATCAATTGCCTTTGACCAGACATGAGATGCATAGACGCAGTTTACAGCGCAATGAGACAGCGACGGTATGAACTGGAAACCGTCTGTGTGATGGCTCTGCTGGTTGTGGAGGGTGTTCGTGGCACTTGGGGGTAGTTTGTGAGTTTGGTTGCTGGGTGCGGCTGTGGGAAGGTAGCCCGTTTTGTGGGATTCAGCCAGTTATGTTAGCTGACTGGGTCCAGCCATGGCAGGGCAGGTGGTGCCACGTGATTACACCTGAGTTCAAATGGCCCAAGTGACTCTCAGACTGCTGTGGATTCTTGTTTCTGCAACGAGTGGTCACAGGTGGCCTTGGCAGGCGGGGCTGCTGATTGGTACAGCGGATGAACGCTGTGTAGATGGACCATGTGACGGTCTATCACCCTTACTCAAACCCGTCTAGTTAGACGCCTAAAGATAGTCAACTGCGGTGGTCAACAGTAGCAGAAGTTACACTTAGCACACTATTATAATCTCACTTTGTGTCCCCTTGGATAGTAAAAGTATGACCCAAGTCGTCCTGCACACAAAAAACGTGAAAAACTCAAGTCGACCATGTGACCATCGACCACGCTCCCATCGCTCTAACACTGGCTTCTAACTTCCGTTACTGTTCATCTAGACGCGGTTAACTATGTTTAGGGGGTTTATTTACTAAGATGGGATGTTGCTATGGGCAACCAATCAGTCACTATCTATTATCTTCTAGATGGTGCTAAATAAGAAGTAGATTTTGATTGGTTGCCCATACATCCCATGTGAAACAGCACTCCTGTCTTACTAAATGAACCCCTAGGCGTATAGCTAGAGGGGTTCAACTAAGCCTGGTTCCCCATAACATGGTCAATCTAGACATCATAGATCCATTGACCAGGTACCCTGCTGAATCACCATGGACAGAGGACTGAGGGCCCTGCTGGTTTCCAGTGGTAGCCGTGATCCTGCACAAAGACACAGCAATGCAGACAGTCTACCCTCCTTGTACAATAAACAATAGCTTCAGAACCACGTAGGTAAATGTGTCCACATGTGCAACCACACTGGCATGCAAAAAACCGCATTAATTAATTGTTTATCATACTCAAAAATGTACATTTACAGTACAGCAACTGCCGACACATACTGTAGTTAGCTAGCTCTCATTCCAGAAATAAAGCGCATACGTTTAGAGTGAACTAGGGACATCACAGAGGTACACTGTGCCTCGTGCCTCAGTAACGTCACTAGTTCCTGGTGAATATGCCACAAGGTTGTCGTGAGGACTAGTTCAGCCCAATAAACAGCAGCGTACACTGCGTGCAGGAGACTGCTCACTTTTAAACGGTTTGCCCTCCTTTTGAGTTTTCCATTAAAGCTACTTAACAAGAGATTTTGGGTGAAATGTAATAGGATGAGAGATTCCGAAAGTGAGAGATTTGGGAAGAAATCTCCAGGGTTGTTTTTAAAGCGGCAATCATTTACACTTCAAAATCAACTTGGTTTTGCAGTGTAAATGATTGCCGCTTTAAAAAAAAAAAAAAAACCTGGCGATTTCTTACTCAAAATCTCTCCGTTTCTGAATTTCTCATCCTATTAAATTTACCCCATTTTCTCCAACACCCCCTCCTACATCCAGGGGTTAGTGCTCTCTGTGCCTGGGTCTGCTTTTCTCAAGGCCACACCGGCATGTTTGTTTACGCCATACTCCTCTGTTTCTATCCCTCCCCGCATCCCTCATATGGTTACCTCAATTTGTATGTATAAATCGCACTGACTCAGTCCTGACCAAAACAGGGCTTCCTGGACATCTCGTCCTTAAACTTGAATTTCTAGTCCAAACACAAAAAAAGCAACGATCACGCGTTCCGGCTGCCGTTGTGCAATGCAGACCCAGACAAGCCCCACTTACCATTAGTCACTGGCTGGCTGGCAGTGTAGTGTTCATCTGATTTGTGCTGTGCCAGCAGATTAACATCTAGGGACTTTCAGTGCAGAACACAGGGGGTGCGATAGGACCTGAGCCGCCCCGGCAAGGAAAATCCCATGGTCACAGCTTGCAGGACTTTCCATGGCGATGGCCCTACAAGGCTGGGACTTTCACTCTGCCTGACCACACGGGTTCCTCTTTTTAAAAGGAAAACTAAATATAAGTTCTGTGAGAGAACTCCAGTAACATCCACAGATACACCACACGTGAGTGACTCGGGGACTGAGCTGCACTTAGAGGAAACAGGACGATCCCCAGGAGGGTGTGCTTTGAAAAGTCGACAGTGAATAGGTCGACAACAAAAGTTGCACATGCGCTGAGGTCGACATGCACAAGATCAACATGAAAAAAAAGGTTGACACGTGAAAAGGTCAGCATGAGTTGACATGGACCCACAATTAGTGTAGCAAGCGCTCTCGCATGGCCCAGGTGGATGTTGAAGTATGAAAGAGGCCCCCCCCCCCCCCAAATTACAAAAATCCTATGTTGGCTGCGTTTCCATGTCACCCTTTTGCTTGTGTCGACATTTTGTCAATAGCAACCTAGTGCATGTCGACCTATTTGACTGTCTACTTAGACACTGTAGAGTAGACCCAGTGGCGTAAGTTTGTCCCAGTTGCCCGGAGGCAAGATGAATATTTGTGCCACACACACACACACACACACACACACACACACACACACACACACACACACACAATTATTCAAAATGTATATAGTCTGTTATGAAATATATATATATATATATATATATATATATATATACACACACACACACCCACAGAGAGAGAGAGAACACACAGCCCGGCGGCAGATGACTCCATTGCCTCCCAGAGTTCTGCCTCTGAGTAGACCTTTTCATCCGGTGATGTGATAAAATGGTCCTAGGATGCATCAAGAATTGGAGAGAGATAAAGTGTAGATGTTGCTCAAAGTGTCCAATCAGCTTCTTCTGTTTATCTAGCACATGGGTCCTCAAACTGCGGCCCTCCAGATGTTGTGAAACTACAAATCCCAGCATGCCTTGCCACAGTTTTAACACTCCCTTATAGCAAAACTGTGGCAAGGCATGCTGGGATTTGTAGTTTCACAACATCTGGAAGGCCGCAGTTTGAGGACCCATGATCTAGCTCTGGGGTAGCCAACCCTAGTCCTCGAGAGCTACCAACAGTGCATGTTTTGCAGATCTCCTCACAGAATCACAAGTGAGCTAATTAGCTCCATCTGTGGATCTTTTAAAATGTGTCGGTGATTAATGAGTGCAGCTGTGCAGCAGCTAGGTTGTCTGGAAAATGTGAACTGTTGGTAGCTCTCGAGGGCTAGGGTTGGCTACCACTGATACATCTTCCATTGATCTAGTCTTCGGAATGACCACTCCACTTTATTTCTCCCCAAGGAGATTCAAAGTTTGAAGAGAGAGATAAAGTACTAACCAATCAGTTATTAAAGACTTGCTGTGCTATTATCTTCACTATGATTCTTTTATGTGTAATGTTTATTGGTATTTTTTATTGTGTCGCTTTTGTACATTGTGAAGTGCTTTGCATGTTCCACACATGGGTGTACGGGTGTTATGATGTACACATCATCGCTTATAGAAGAATAAAATATGGGTGTCTGTGTATATGCCATTATCCGCTGTGCCTTGAGAATGTATGATGTGATGTGATTTTTTTTCTGGGATGCTTAAACTGAATAGAGAAAGCTTTAAATAAAATGCATTAGGGCCAGCAGAGGGAGCTGTCCTCAATGTCACAAAACAGTAATGGAATCACATCTGCAGTCACGTATCCGTGAGACATGATGGCACTTTCAACAGTTGTGTTCCTGAACCTTGCACATGAAATATTCAGCACCAACAGCCTCCCCTTGGGCTTCTCATTGGGCTTCCCGGGAGGGGGAGGGGGGCGGCAACAGCTGCAGAATGGATACGATAGACAGGAACCTTGACGTATCCTGGTACAAACCCAATTGGCTCATCTTTGACAATGCAATACCTGTGAGCGGAACAGGGAATGACAAAGACGACTCCTCTGGCCTGGAAAATGTTTTACAGGTACTATAAGAGATGATGGAACCGGCCTGCCCATTGTTTTGTAATGGCGCATTAACAGCAGGTTACATTAAGAACACAAGCCTTCAATTGTCTGAACGTTCTTATGTGAATTATCAGAACACACTATACAACAAGGGATAAACTATTATAAACATAGGTTGAACTACAGTAGATGGACACAAGTCTTTATTCAGCCTCACCTACTATGTAACTATGTCATTCCTAGCCGTACACACTTAAAGAAGACGGTAATGTGACTGGGGGTCCTACAATGCACCATATCGGGACCTTATACCCTGGACAGCTGCAAAGGTTGCACGGGGTATGGGTAAAAACCGGACCAGGACAAAACCCCCGGACCGCCGGACCAGACATCAAACTCTGCATTTTGGAGCTTGTAGCGTCCGGTCCGGGGGATGTCCTGTCCGGGGGTGTCCTGTCTGGGGGTTCTGCCTGTGACACCTGTCGCTAGGTAGAGGAGGAGGGGTAGAATAAGGTCTCCCTGTATGGTCCGGGCATGTAGCAAAAACCGGACGGTCCGGACCACAGGTCTCCCCTTCCCCATGTCCCTGATGATAGCTATAACAGGGACCCCCGGACAAGACACCCCCCGAACAGGACACCCCCCGGACCGGACCCTATAAGCTCCGGACTGCAGATTTTGATGTACTGTCCGGAGTCTAGTCCGGTCCGGTTTTTACATAGTCCCGGTTGCACGCCCCTAAACTTGACCCTTGCACAGCATATCACATTGATTATGAGGATTGCTCCCGACCCGTCATCCATACACTAGACTTAAGGTTGCAAACAGATGTGTCCTCATACATCTAGCATCAATACATAATGCAGCGTGAGATTCCTCACTCGAATCAGCTGCCAGGTCCTGAGCAACTCCGCATATTAGTCCCAACGCAGGGCACCCAGTACTCACCAGGAGACTGATTAATCTAATATACAACACGTCCATGTTGGGTGCGAATGATCTGTATATGGAGAACAAAATTGTTGTAGCACTTGGTGTACAGATTTGAAAGTTACTAAGGTGGAATTTCTATTGAACTGTTGCCCATAGCAACAGTTATGGATAACCGAATCCATCGGATTCTACTTCTTACTTATTTAGCTAGAAGGCATAGCCAACCTGCAGCTGTTGTAAAACTACACATCCCAGCATGCCTTGCCAGAGTATTGCTATTAGCAAATGCTAAAACTGTAGCAATGCATGCTGGTATGTGTAGTTTCACAACAGCTGGGAGGTCCACAGGTTGCCTATTACTGTTCTAGAACATAAACAGATAGAATCTGATTGGTTGCTATGGGGAACATCCCATCTTCAATAGAACTGCCATTTTACTAAATTTACCCGAAAGGCTCAACTGTAGTAATGATTTACAAGGTCACATCTGTATACTGTATGCTGAAAGCCTCAGAGCCACCCAGTGTGTACAGGGCAGCAATAAGTGGTGAGCGCTGATGTGCGCTCTCGCATCATCGCTGGCCCGACTGCTCATCTGCTGGTATTCCGAGCGAGGGGTGAGCGGCTTTCCATAGCATCTTTCTATGGAAAGCCATCCACCCCGGGGGGGGGAAAAATTGCTAAAACGGGCGAAAAACTGTATTTACTGATAATTATTTTCTTCCCAGCGGTTTTCCCCATCATCGCTGTCCGTACACGCCGGGCAAAATTGCCCAGTGTGTATGGACCTTAAATCTAAACAGAAAGACAAGGGACGCATCACTGGTGCAATTATATATGCGCTTTCCAAGAAATAAAGATAATATAACGCAGCCGCAATATTTGCGGATGGGCGAAGTCTACCGTCGCGTACGCTGAAGTCGCGTACATGAACAAGTCGCAGCTCTGCGCTAATTCATCTGCACCGATTCACAAAGTCCCTGAATAGGCCGCTAATGATGCATTAATAAAAACATTATGTATTATCCCAGGATTGCTCCGGAAGCCCTTCTTCTTTGTTAGCCGTTTAACGAGCGCTTAACGATGCATAAGGCCAAGTCAAATAAAGATTGAATGTCTTATTATTGGATCTAAGCGGAATGGTAGGAGATGGGGCTCCACTCTCCCCGGTCCTGACAGTTCTGCGTGGCCAGGTTCCACTCGGCTCTGCCAGAGAGCCGCGCTAGCGAGCAGCCGGGCCTGGTGGAACCTGCACTGCAGGGTTCTGCGGTCGTGGTTATTATGAGGGCTGTTGTAATAAAAGTCGTCTGTGTCCCAGCTTGGGAGTGGGTGCCCTGAGTTCTCAGATTGGGCGTTGTAGGTATTAGTTTTCCAGGTCAAACAATGCTTTTATTTAATTACAGGCCTGTCCTAACATGCGCACAAGTACAAGAGATATATATATAAAAAAAATAATAATAATAAGACATCTCTGTGGTGACATCAACACTTCTACACAGAAGACCCGCCGCTCACCTGCTCCAGCGAGGGGGGGTGCAGGCAGCCATTTGGCCGCTCAATTGCTCCACGGGGGCGCAGGGGTGGGTTGGGGTGCAGCAGACCAGCCGTGCGCTGGTTAATCTGCTCCACAGGGGGTGGGGGGTGCGGCAGACCCGCCGCTCACCTGCACCAGCTCCACTGGGATGGGGGTAATGCAGCGACTTTGCTGAGTCAGGGCATGCTGGTGTGAGGATGATCTCACTTCATGCCGCCCTCCAGTGGCCGGTGCCCCAGGCAATTGCCTAAAGCTGGTGGCGCCGGCCCTGCATTTAGCAGCACCCTGCTAAAACAGCCGGGCTCATGGGTTCCCGCCGCCGCAGCATCAATAGATACCATGCGCATCTATTCACATTGATGGGGGTGCTTGGGGGGGGACCAGCTCCTCCGTAGGTGCCAGGCACGCTTCAATCAATGACTTCAGCGGCCCAGCCCTGCTCACCTCACTAATGTGGACGAGCCACCAACGTCACTGTCGAGGTTCTGGGTTCCTCCCAGGCTCTCTAGTCAATGTGAATAGATGCCTCGCGCATGGGCACGGTATCTATTCGCGCTGCGGTGGAGACCCACGTGACTGACTTTTTTTAGCAGGGCGCTGCTAAACGTCCAACGCACGTTTTGCACATTGGGCAGGGCATGGCACCCTACTAAAGCTGCCTAGAGCCAACACCATCATCATTTATCCAGAATCTTCTAGTGACAGTGGTTGCCCGGGTCCACCCACATTAGTAACAGCGGCGGCCTGGGACGCTGAGCTCAAGCTGCCCTCTTTCCTCCTCCACCCTGCCCTGCCGTAATCCGGGAGGAATCACTAGATAAGTAGAATATGATTGGTTACTATGGGCAAGTAGTAGGCATAGTCTCACTTATAAAACTCTTTAGTACATTTAACTCGGTCTCCCGTGCACATCGGATCAGAGCCAGCGATTGGACCTGCTTGAACGTCAGACCTCCGACTCGGGCAACCTCCCGGCAGCGGGGATGGGCTTGCATGCAAAAAGACCTTCCTGGGCGGCTCAAGGGGGAATTGGCTGCGAATTCTCCACTCAGAGAAGCAGCAGTTCTGTATGGGGCAGGGGCGGAACTACCATTGGTGCAGCAGGTGCATTGCACCGGGGCCCTTAAGGACTAAGGGGCCCGTGCCATGCGGCATATTGTTAACTTGGGTTGTGGAGGAGGAGGAGGGGGGCCCAAATTAAATTTTTGCACCTGGGCCCACCACTCACAAGTTCCGCCCCTGGTATGGGGGCCTATAGAGTAAACACAAGTGGGCATCTGCCTGACTTACAGTCCCCGGCCCCTCAAATAAACCCTCTCGGTAATGTCATCTGTAAATTCCGTTCTCTTTTCTCTAGGATATTTGTATTGCGCATATAATTATAATATATACACATAAATATATACTGTATATTAATTTACATTTAATAATAGCAGCAGGAAGAATTTTCCGCCTACCATTCCTGGCACAGGCTGCTTAATAAGATTTAAATGACGCAGTGCAAGACCTTTCCCACGCAGTCATTACAGGACAGAACCCAAACAAACAGATTATCGGGGGCAGTTACTAAGTGCTCTGCCTCTGCAAACTGCAGCTACACGGGGAGGTGTCTACGTAATAGTCTCAGAACATTCAGCAGGAGACTTATACAGCAACTGGCTCTTGCTGCAGAAGTAAGGCATCTCCAAGTTGCCAAATCGGATGGGTTTGACATCTTGTCCGATCCGTGGTCCCATGCACATCAGATGGGAGTCCGAGGTCGGACCTGCAACATGTCCGACCTCCGACTCGCCTCTAACCCCCTGTCGGCAGCGGGGAACGGGATCGCATGCTATATGTCACATGCGACCACATAGCCTAACACTATGGGGGTTGTTCTGCTTTACCCAGAAAGGCACAATCACTCTCTAAAGGACAAAACCATGTGCACTGCAGGTGGGGCAGATGTAACATGTGCAGAGAGAGTTAGATTTGGGTGGAGGATGTACTTTAAACTGATATCTATATTGCAGTGTAAAAATAAAGCAGACAGCATTTACCCTGCACAGAAACAATAAAACACCCAAATCTAACTCTCTCTGCACATGTTACATCTGCCCCACCTGCAGTGCACATGGTTTTGACCATTAATGAGTGATTGTGTCTTTCCGAGTGAATCAGTATAACCCCCAATGTCCTGAGTGCCATCATTGCAGGGGGGCAGCAGCTATGGGGCTCGGAGATGAGCAGGGGGGGCGGGGTCATAGTTGCTGATATTCATGATATATCAGCCAATAAAAGAAAGTGGTCCAATCCAATGGACTACAAACTGACCGTGGCAGGCTTTATTACTACCAGATGGCCTAATTATCATAGAATGGGGTGTAATGAGTCCTCCCCCAATGTACACACACTCCGAGGGAAATTCCTACCTCCAGATTGAACATTCCTGCAGTACACTAGAACCAGCTTAAGATCCGAGAGCTGGGGATGTTGGATTTATGGGTCTATTTATTAAGCCTTGGAGAGAGATAAAGTGGAGAAAGAGATAAAGTCCCGACCAATCAGCTCCTAATGTCACAGGCTGGATTTAAAAAATGACAGTTAGCAGCTGGTTGGCTGGAACTTTGGGATGAAGTTACAAAACCTTCATAAAGTGAAAAGTGGGGATGTTACCATAATCAACCAATCAAATTATGTCTATAATTTTCTAGGATGCACCAGAGAAATGATAGCAACCAATCAGATTGGTTGTCACGAGTACAACCAGCCAATCAGCTCCTAGCTGCCACGTTACAGGCTGGGGGCCAGATGCACTAAGCTTCAAAATTGATAAAATGGAGAGTGATAAACAGCCAGCCAATCAGCTCCTAGCTGCCATGTCACCTGGCTGAGTTTGAAAAATGTCAGGCAGGAGCTAATTGGCTGGTTGTTTATCACTTTGAAGCTTAGTGCATCTGGCCCTGGGTTTGAAAATGACAGCAGCTGATTGGCTGGTTGTTTATCACTCTCCAATTTCTCACTTTTTAAAGCTAGTAAATTGATCCCTTAGCTTCTAAAACCACTTAAATGTACATTTTATTTCTCCTTAAGGGACACAGACCTTTTAGGTTCTATATTAGAGCATAGAACAAGCCCATTAACACAACTGGTCATTTATTTATATTGTCCCAGCATATGTCATACAATGGCTTTGTGTCACTTGGCTGTCTCCCTCGGAGACTCTGTGGTTTGTACATTTTTGCCAGATGACGCCGTATTTTGGTGATAAATGATCATCTGCAGCTATTTTCAACCCAAGCTGGCTGCGACGCTATAGTGTAAATCTCTGAAAGCGTCCTTGACCTAAACATACACACGCGTGTTTGCATTACCTGTTTACACTGTGTGCCCTTAGCTACAGTGTAACGCTACTGATGTTAACTCTATGACTGCCAGCAGGAACAGTACTATGTACAGGACACATGGTAATATACACTCCCGACCCACACTGCAAGCGATACATTACTCAGTGTGATGTCATACACACGTCTTCCTAATGGTGATGTAACACGCATGTATATATTATTATTATTACACAGTAAGGATACAGAAGGCCAGTGAAGACTAGATGGGCCAAGTGGTCCGTATCTGCAGTCAAATTCTATGTTTCTATGCACTGATGTATCTGGTCTGATATAACAGGTGAAGGCAACCTGTCCAGAGGCGCTTCGGCTAATGTGGAACTACACATCCCAGCATGCACTGCCTTAGTGTAGCTGTTAAGGCATGCAGGGATGTGTAGTTCCACATTAGCTGACATGCCAAAGGTTGCTGCTCGTAGGGTGATTGACGCCCTGCAGGCGTTTGGGGTTTCCCGACTGCATTTTCTGGGCGTCCGTCGGAAACCGTCATCTGTGGCCTCCTTCTCCCCAGGGCCTTTGCAGCACAGAATGAGTCTAGACTTACTCAGCGCTGCGAGCAGGGGGAAGTCATTCGATGGTGACCAATTTCCCCCCCCTGTGCGCACGGCTGCGTACGTGTTTGCAGCCATGCACAGGGGCTGGGGAAGTATGTTCAACACCTGCTTACTGGGCTCCAAACACCAGCGCGCAGGTCTGAATCAGGCCTAAATAACCAGCCAATCAGCTCCTAGCTGTCATTTTTTTAAACACAGCCTCTAACATGGCAGGGGCTGGTTGGTTAGTACTTTATCTTTCTCCAATCTTTGATAAACCTCCCCCATTGATGTAATTTGTCTGCAGAGATTTGCCTAGGTGTGTGTGTGTGTGTGTGTGTGTGTGTGTGTGTGTGTACACACAATTATTTGCATGTATTCCACGTGCCCTATTTACATTAAACCCTCACCTACCACCTGCTGTGTAAAGGTTTTTGCTAAGGGTGTTAAAAGGGTTTAATTTACTAAGATGGGAGTTCTATTGCCCATAGCAACCAATCAGACTCTACTTATTTATCACCTTCTAGAATATAATAATCTGATTGGCTGCCTAGGCAGAACATCCCATCTTCAATAGAACTCCCATTCTAGTAGATTTACCCCCAAGTTTCTAGCCTACCAGAAGATCCCAATGATGATTGATGGTTGTACCTCCAGTATAAAGAGGGAGCCTCCAGTTAGAACAAGGGTGAGACTGCTGTTGCTTGTGCATGTGTAATGGCAGCGTACGTGCACAGGACTATTGTTACCACTATAATCTAATAACAGTATACATAGCATAACTGTGCTGCACAGGAGGCTACTGGTTGAGTCTGCACTGGGTGTTATATATAGTGTAGTGCCAAGCCCTGTTATTGCCTGTACAGGAGTACAGCTGCAGTGCCACCCTGTCCTGTCAGCGTGTATGGGGACAGCACCCAATACCATATTATACACACAACCTATAAGCTGCGAGCATTAGCAAGGGCGGTGTCCCTTTATTATACCATCCTATTGTTCTGCCCTGCTAGAGAGAATATATATAGCTATGATTATTATTGTAACCTGGTTTGTATAAATATTATATAATTACAGATTAGCGTGCAGCCTACCTCAGCGCCTCTACCGATGGCGTGCAGCCTACCTCAGCGCCTCTACCGATGGCGTGCAGCCTACCGCAGGGCCTCTACCGATGGCGTGCAGCCTACCTCAGCGCCTCTACCGATGGCGTGCAGCCTACCTCAGCGCCTCTACCGATGGCGTGCAGCCTACCTCAGCGCCTCTACCGATGGCGTGCAGCCTACCTCAGCGCCTCTACCGATGGCGTGCAGCCTACCGCAGGGCCTCTACCGATGGCGTGCAGCCTACCGCAGGGCCTCTACCGATGGCGTGCAGCCTACCGCAGGGCCTCTACCGATGGCGTGCAGCCTACCGCAGGGCCTCTACCGATGGCGTGCAGCCTACCGCAGCGCCTCTACCGATGCTGTGCAGCCTACCGCAGCACCTCTACTGATGCTGTGCAGCCTACCGCAGCGCCTCTACCGATGCTGTGCAGCCTACCGCAGCGCCTCTACCGATGCTGTGCAGCCTACCGCAGCGCCTCTACCGATGCTGTGCAGCCTACCGCAGGGCCTCTACCGATGGCGTGCAGCCTACCGCAGGGCCTCTACCGATGGCGTGCAGCCTACCGCAGGGCCTCTACCGATGGCGTGCAGCCTACCGCAGGGCCTCTACCGATGGCGTGCAGCCTACCGCAGGGCCTCTACCGATGGCGTGCAGCCTACATCAGTGCCTCTACCGATGGTGCACAGCCTACCTCAGCATCTCTACCGATGGCGTGCAGCCTACCGCAGCATTTCTACCGATGGCGTGCAGCCTACCTCAGCATCTCTACCAATGACGTGCAGCCTACCTCAGCAGCTCTACCGATGGCGTGCAGCCTACCGCAGCATCTCTACCGATGGCGTGCAGCCTACCGCAGCATCTCTACCGATGGCGTGCAGCCTACAGCAGCATCTCTACCGATGGCGTGCAGCCTACAGCAGCTACTTAACTTTTTTTTTTTTTATACCTTTTACAGATCAACTAAAGCTGCCACAAATAAATCCCCTTCATACTGTCTTAGAAATTGATCAAGGTGTAAGTTTGCGGCGTCCCATTAATGTCCCTATAATGGAAGAAAGCCTGGCCTCTCCCAACAGGGAGCCCAAGTCATGTTCTTACGCAGTGGCCGATTATCGCATAACAGAGCAATTATCGGCAGACTACACATGTGCTGCAATCACAATGCACAGGCGCAAAGGGTCTGCTGCAATCTCCCTCACAACGAGACATGAGGGTTGGGAATACGCAAGCATGTCATGGAAATGTACCTGCAGATGGCTGTGCGCGCAAACATGGCGTCTGAGTCGCTACTACGGTGTCCAGTCCGCTTGGCCACAGGCTCAATGGCCCACGTTATACACAACACACAGCCTTTCCAACCTAGAGAGCTTACAATCTAATCTCTCAGGAAGAAACTTGTCCGAATACATTGATGAAACTGGCCTCTCATTGCTATTGTTAACCATTGTGTGAGTTTAACCAGTGACTTCTAATCACCCCCCTCCCCCTCCTCCAAACTGGACTCTTTCCACCTCTCCTAATCCGAGGTCACCCCACAGGCACCCTGTGAGCTTTCTACACTGACATTTTGGCACACGGTAGAAGAACCAGGTTAAGCTGCCAAGTCATGTACTATATGACGCAGGACACACGACGGCCGCTTGTCACTGCGCTGCAGGGGAATCTGTAGGACACTGGTAGCCAGCGCCTCTGCACAGCCCCCATTCCGCAAACATCCGCCGCTCTTATGGTCCAAACACCGGAGCCTTGTAAATATTATTCCTGGTGCGATCCAAGGCCGGCAGTGACCAGATGACGCAGCACACTGGCATTCACAACGTGTGTACAGTACACAGATGGGAAATGCCAAAGAACTCATAAAGACACATTGCAATTATAGGGAAGCTATTACATTGCAGCACATTGGCCAGAGGTGAATCCATTCATATTAATGGGAATATTCATAATGAGGGAAGAAAAGGTTTTACATAACCTAATAGTCCAACATATTACGTCACTTAAATAAGCGCCGCCCTGGATACAGCACACCCGTCCAATTGGCTGCTGCCTTTCCTCAGGCAAATGTCTCCAATCACCATTTTCTGAGTCCGACATTGGTCATCTCCTGCTCATCTGTTATGTAACCAGGTTTTCACGTGGGTGCTTATATAGTGATATGCATGCAATCGGATCATCGCAGCAGCACAGAGTATTTCAGGAACACGAACTGCGTCATCGCAGGGTATCGTCACCTTTGGGCTTCTATCGCTGCCCGCCGCAAACCTGCTGCCTCCGCCGACCCCCCTCTCCCCCTCCCTCTGGCTTGCCTTCCTGCAGGACCTCCTGGACCCGGAAGGTAAACCCCTGCTCCCCCTAGCAACGCAGCCAGACATCCTTCCGGCTGCAGGGGGGAGGAGGCGGCGCCGGGGACAACCTGCCTGCTTAGCTGTCCTGGCATGAGGGGAGGAGGAGGCGCCGCCCAGGGAGGTGATGGAGACTCCCCGCACACTACATTACATGTATCGCGGGGGCCTCCGTCACCGCACTGAGATGCTAGCCGCATATGTTAACACAAATGAGCTAGCATCGCTACAGTTTGGCGGCGATGTATATTAATACATCCTGTCCATAAGCAGAAGAGTGATGTATTGGTGGGGCGTAGTCTGAATGTGACAGGGGCTGTGACATGATGTGAGAGGATTCTGCATGGGATCTCTGGAACATTAGGAACACAGGCCCTTATTCTGGTTCACTCGCAAAGGCAAATTTCTTCTCAAATGGACAAAACCATGTGCACCGCAAGTGGGGCAGATGCAACATGTGCAGAGAGAATGAGATTTGGGTGGGGTTTTACTTCAAACTGAGGGCGGGATGTACTAACGGGAAAATGCGGTAAAACCCCCGTTTTTCCTATGTACTATTACCCGGCCGCCACGTCACCTTTGGGTGGCGATACCCTATAGAAGCCTATGGGCTTCTTTTCGCCACCCGACGCCTCCGCCGAAAAACCTTCTGGACCCCCCCCCCTCTCCCCCTCCCTCTCTTACCTGGTCCTGGTAACACCTTCCTCCCCCTAGTGAGGCAGCCGGACGTCCTTCCGGCTGCAGGGGGGAGGCGGAGGCGCCGGGGACAGCTTGCTTTGCTGTCCCCGGCGTGAGGGATGCAGGAGGGGGCAGGGAGGTGACGGAGACCCCCACACACCACATTCCAGGTATCGGGGGGGGCCTCCGTCACCGCATCGCGATGCCAGCCGCATATGTTAGTACATATGCGGCGGCATCGCTGCGGGGGGGCCACGTAGGGCGGCGATGTATTTTAATACATCTCGCCCTGAGATCTATACTGCAGTGTAGAAATAAAGCAGTCAGTATTTTCCCTGCACAGAAACAAAATAACTTACCCAAATCTAATTTGCTCTGTTACATCTTCCCCCCTGTAGTGCAGCATGGTTTTGTCCATTTGAGAAGGAATTTGCCTTTGCGAGTGAATTAGAATAAGGGCCACAATCTGTTATTATTATCAGTTTGCGGAGAGCTACAGGTAGGTCACCTGGATAATAAATACTTCCTTCTTATTGTTTACCTTGAAATAAGTTCCTGGTTCCACTGCTTATCACAGTTATACTGTATCTAACAATTTCACAGTCCAATATAAAATGACACAGCTGCACGCCCACATGCCAAGCTGGTCATGGATGAACGCAGCGCCAACATCTCCTCCCTTAATAAAGGGTTGCTTAATCAGATATTTAATTCTGGGAAAATATTACTAGTACTCATGATAATTCACATGCATAAAATGCTCTTAAAGCCGCAATACCACTTAGGGAACTTGTTTCCCCAACATTTCCCTTTCCTGCAAACGGCACCACCAAAGGGGCTACATGCAGTATTTTTCCCCCTGTGAATACAAAAGCACTACACAGGGGAAAAAAATAATCTATAAAAAGGGATGGAGTAAAAACACGAGGACCAATCAAAAGCTGCAATCCATTAAATGGGAGGAGCTTATTTACAGCTTAAGGGCGAGATGTACTAAGCTTTAAAAGTGATAAATGGAGAGGGATAAACCACCAACCAATCAGCTCCTACCTGTCATTTTTTCAAGCAGCCTGTGACATGGCAGTTAGCAGCTGATTGGCTGGTGGTTTATCACTCTCCATTTTATCACTTTTAAAGCTTAGTACATCTGGCCCTATATATATATATATATATATATATATATATATATATATATATATATATATATATATATATATACATACATACATACATACATACACATTATGAGATTCCTGCCTTTTGTTGATGACCACAAACAAGTGTAATGAGCAAATGACTAGTTTAATATCGATGAATCTTACTACAAGTCGATAAAACCAGGAACTTAATTAGGGGGGGGGGGGGGGGGATACATCAAAGTATGGAGAAAGATAAAGTAACAATCATCTTCTGTCATTTTGGAGGCTGTGAGGTCAGTCCAATTCCCAGCGAAGGTTGAAAGATTCTGTTGCCGTGGCTTGTAAATGACAGCAATGGCACCAATCTCACAACCAACTAATACCCCTTTTACACCCATAGTTCCATTTGGAACTCAGTTTTAAGCAAGGTCGTATCCGGGATTAGCACCGTTTACACTGGGGTAACGAGCTGAAGTGTCAACGGGGGTGGCTATTGGAGATGACATCATCCCCAAGCGCCGGGACTGCCGTACACCACACCGGGACCACTGATTGTTGCGCTGGGGGCAATCCCAATACCAAGGTAAGTTGCTGGGCTGCCTCCAGCCCCCGTGCACCCCCCTAGCCCTGATCAGTGAGGTGAATGGATGCTGCACAGAGGCATTCATTCACCTCCTCCCTGCCTCCTCTGCTGTCTGCAGAGTACAGCAGACAGCAGCGGAGACTGTGTGCGCTCCCCGCCAAACCTCCATGCTGCAGTCCGGAGGTTGGGCTTCCCCATTGCTGTAAAACAGGAGCTGGGTCGGATGACCCGGCGTACCCATTTACACTGCCCTCTACCCTGGTCAGGACCTGGGTAGAAGTCCTGTGTAAAGGAACACGGGTTAACCCCTTGTAGACCTCTGCTGACCCGGGTCCACGAAGAAAAAACCTGGGTTTTTGCGGCGGTGTAAAAGGAGTATAAATTTACCGCTGTTTGCCCCTCGTTAGCTATAAACAGCAAGAGCGGTACGGTCCCCCTTTCTGGCTGTAGCAAAGCCTTCCTGTCATTGCCGGTTCTCCTCCGGATGAAGCGGTCATTCACATGGGAAGACTGACGGTCGCGCATGTGAACGACGAAGAAGCCTCACGAGTGGAGGACGCCGCTGAGGAAGTGCACATCACCGGAGGGAAGTAATGCATTTTCATTAGTATGACGGCGATACTAAACGCAATATGCTGCCGGTGTTAAGCTTCGTCGATAAATGGGGCCCTTTGAGTCTTATAGACACATTCATCTCTCTGTTCATTTGTGTGTTGCAGATGTTGTCAGAGGGTGGTTTGAGATTAGACCTATCCTGTCATCTTTATAGCTGACAGTTTAACCACAATACTGTACTTCCGTGACAACTATTCATGTGCCAGAAGCAGGGGCAGGGTACATTTTTATATAATGAGGAGACATTTACCAACAGAAACCAATGCATGCATACGTGTGTCTATGTGACAGGCAACTTGTGACAAAGAGGTGACACAATTCCTGTCACTGATGTGAAGAGTCGATGAAACAAAACAGTACACAGGTACACAGTCCGGGGCACACCTGCTGCCACATGTCAGTCAGGTGGTATATACTCTTTGAGCGAGAAGGCTGTGCTACACTTTGCTATTACTTTACATGTACCTGGTATGATCTAGTTTTGACAAGTTTTGATACTTATAAAGACTGACGCCAGCACCTTTTTCCATATTGATTTTCTGGGCACTAATGTGCTGCAAGAAGTGCTTAGTAATGGTATGTCCGCAGGTATATACACACATACATTTTGTCACTGGTGGAATGGGGGCATGGAGCATATACTGTATATACCCAAGAAAAACAAAGTTCTATTAATGGAACCAAAATGTCAATACTTATATTATACTGTACACTGCAGTGGTGACTGCGCTCCTATGTTTTGTTAATGCCAATATCTAACGAGCTAATTGTGTGGCAGCAACAAAATGCATAAAAGCTTTGGTCAAGAGGCTCAGTTGTTGCGCAGACAAAGAAATAGAAATAAACTCTGTGACTTTCAATGTGGATTGGTTCTTGTGGTGATACAGGGAGGGTGGGTGTTTGGGTATCTCAGAAACTGCTGACCTTTTGGGATGTTCAGGCACAACGGACTCTGGAGCTTACAGAGGACGGTCTGCAGACCAAAAACCATCCACGGAGCCGCAGTTCTGTGGGAGAAAATGCTTTGTTAATAAGAGCGCCCATAGGAGAACAGCCAGATCAGCTGAAGCTGGGGAAAATAACAGCAACTCAAATACAATGCAATACAATAGTGGTGTGCAGAAGATAAATGGCTGACATATGCTACACTTTCATATACAGTAGGCCAGCTATGTGATGCATATTGCATATTTACATTCTAGTAAACACAGTATGTTGTCCTGCTCTTAGTCCATCCCTTAGATCGATGGGCTACAAAACCTGGCACCGGCGGCGTTCCCTCCCCGCGGCCAGGCCCACCCGTGTTTTTAGGTCCCAGAAAACGCAGAAGTGCCACCTACAAATGCCCCTGCCCCACTCCTGTTAATCAACTTGCAAGCAGCAGCTTCATTCGCAAGGGGACGCCGCACATGTGTACAGTGTACTGTGGGCAAGCGCGGTCATCCGATAATTTGCAGACTTCGATATGGTCTGAATCGGGCCCCAGGTGAATACTGACATTTGTCCATGCCAATATTGACAGCAGTCTCCCAAATGCCGCCACAAATGTTCAGGGCAGACGTACAGTGTGTGCATACTTGCACCCAGTTGGTTCAATCGAATTGACTGAGGTACTAATTAAGTCACATGTACTCAAGCATAGATATCCTTATAACATCATGGACTGTAATGGCGGAGTATGGGAACATCTGATTTATTGCCTAATAATGTAGCCTGAACATTTGTACAGTACTAGTAATATCACTGAGACTGTGACTAATATTCATGAGGCAATTGTTCCCTGTGAGAAGACACGCGGCATTCCCATGAATTTCTTAAACATTTCACCTAGTTGTTTTTCCCGCGAGCCACGTTTTAACAACAATAGCGCAATTCATGCAATTTGGCCGCAACGATTCCGGATGAGGGAGCTGGTGCTTTGTCATGGTGGACAAACTAACCTATGAATCTGAAATTTGGTATGGCGTTGTTTGAAAGATAGATGGTAGTACACGATAGTAATGCCAACTTTCCTCAGCAAAAAAAAAAAGTAGTAGCTAAAATATACAGCCATACGCAAAATGGAAATGAATAAGGAAAATGCAGACTATGGAAAGCTAAATGGAGACACTGGGCAAACAAACAACATTATGGGCATGATGCACGAAGCTTCAAAGTTGATAAAATGGAGTCATAAACAGCCAACCAATCAGCTCCTCCCTGATATTTTTCAAACACAGCCTGTGACATGGCAGGTATGAGCTGATTGGCTGGCTGTTTATCATGCTACAGTTTATCTTTTTTGAAGCTTAGTACATCTGGCCCTTTAAGAGAATGGGCGGGATGCTATATAGCAGAAATGCGGTAAAAACCCCGTTTTCGGGGTTTCTACCGCATTTCTATATGCTATATGGCGCCTCCGCAGTGTCAGCGCTGCGGAGGGAATCGCCAGCTAAAGCTGGCGAATCCCTGCAGAAGCCTATGGGCTTCTTACCGCAGCGCTGTTTGAGGGATCCGTCACGGATCCCTCCCAGCGTGCCCTGCGGCCGGCGCCGGGGTCTGCGCATGCGCAGATGGACTCCCGGGTCACAGACCCGGAAGTCCAGCGCCGGCACCGCATCGCAAGGGACAGCTCTTACCGCAAGAGCTGTCCCTTGCATGAATAACGGCATATGTTATAGCATATGCCGTTATTAAAAATGCGATGTCCGGCGAAGGGGGGCCGCGGATGTTATAACATCCCGCCCAATATAACAAATGATAAAAAACTGGAAAAATACAACAGCTTGTTAAGACTATGAGGAAGGACTGTGCGCAACTTGTTGACTCACCAGGTTCTGACTGTAACAAAATAAGATTTCTATTACCACCCTGTGGATTGTGGGGGAACCCAATCTATAATTTTCTAACATAGAGTAGTGTTCATTCTAGCACCCGCTATCTTTGAAAATCTATGCAGTTCCTCTTCCCTCCCTGGGGTGACGCTGTCTGCTCTGGTGTTTCTAGCACAAGTCTGGTTTGCATATCAGTGCTGATATACAGACCACACTGTGCTAGAAGCACTACAGCAGACAGCGACACCCCAGGCAGGGAAGAGGAACTGCATGGGTTTTCAAAGTTAGCGGATGCTAGAATGAACACTATAGAGTCAACATCCCATGTTTGAAGTCCCGAATATTATGTGCGACAGGTTGGTCGACTGAGATTGGAGATTCCGGCTGTGGTCCTTCCTACATATATTTGGGGGATACTTAATATTTGCGGCAAACCCCCCAAAAATTAGCTGCAAATATTAAATGATAACTGTGCCATAGAGGCAGGAGGGCCCTGCTCGTAAGTTTAAAATCTATAGGACATTATAGGCAATCTCCAGGTGCGACACAATCTATCCCGGTCTGCCATGTGTCAGGGGTGGCAAAAAATGTATAAAAACAGGGGAATGACAACAGCTTGTGACAAAAAAAAAAAAACTGATTGCACCCTTTTCTCAGCAGACCTTGTATATCATTCCCATCCATCACTCCAAAGACTTTATTGTGAACAGGGGCTAAACCTGCCAGATGGTTCCCCATTAACAAAAAAAAACATTCACAAACTAACAAAAAAAAACTAAAAATTACTTTTATGGGAATGTTTATGCCCCTCATAACAGCCCAGCGGTGAGGCCTGGCCAGGGTGCTTTTAGCCCAATTTCACAGTTCCCTATTCATATGGCCTGAAAGCTTACACCACTAGATTTATAGTGGGAGGTGCAGAGTTAGCCAAAAGGGGGACAAAACAACCAAGCATGACAAAGGGTGCTAGAGTACTAGGTATGATTAGTGACAGCATCAGGGCCTCCTTGTAGTAAATTTGACAAAAGGCACATTTAACAAATACTAGCAAACTTTTTTTTGGGGGGGGGGGGGGGGGGGGGCGGGGGGGTAGCTGTCTTTATTTCATATTCATTGTAAGCAGCAGAGTATCAACAAGATGGAGGGACTTCATTTTTTTTATGTGCACAACAACTGGGTGAACCCAGATGGCCGCCTCACCACCTGGCAAAATCTGTGTTTTGGATCCTGCTGGGTAAAATGCGCTGGAAATTAGGTATTCCTTTACCACTTATTAGTAATAGTAGTGGTAGGTGTATTATGACTGGTGAAGTGATAACTTGGTGATTAAGTGGGAGGTACTAAAGCAGGAGCCAATCAGCTTCTGACTGACAAGTTATGGACATGGGTTTAAAAAATGACAGTTGGGAGCTGACTGCCTGCTGGATTATCACCTACCACTTTATCACTTCATGCACTGTCTACCCCTGCAGGCGATGGTGACGCGTGGGACCGTGCATCGCCATCGCTATACCCTGTACACACGAAGCAATCCACGCTTACTTACTAAGTAATCTAGTCAGACTACTTAAAAAATAGCCCTGTCCTTTTTCAGGGTATAAGGCCCCATTTATCATGGTCAGTGAGGGGTTAGTGTCGGATTTACTAAACCAATAAAATGTACAACAGCTCGTTATTACTTGAAAGTAAATGATCACCTCAGCAGTATTCCGCCATGGGTACGCCACTCTCCTCTGCATTTCCTATGCCCCAGTGACAGAAGCTCAGACAGTAGCGGTAACTGGATATGATGCGAGTGATCGTCTTACAGTAGCCATTATATTTTGGGTACACCGCCAGTAAAAGTGAGTAGCGAGCAGCTGTCAGATATAACGCTACCTGTGACCTTGTGCCCTTAGTAGGTGTCAAGGCCCCACAACCTGCATCCTCTCCATATGTTAGGGGATAATGCGACTACAATTAACGTCCTGCTGCTAATTACCTCAGGATGCCAGGTAACCCGTAGCACTCGCATACAGGGGACTTTGAAGCTCAGATGCTTTAGAACAGAATGAATTCAAGAGCAATAACAAGCTCAATATAAAGAATATGTTCTGTGGTCTTAGAATGAGGATTTATAGTATGCATGAGTTATACGTACACAAACATCATACAGGGGAGGAAACCGCCAACATGCAGGATAGGAAAACATAACCATAGCCAGTCTGTGGAAATGCCAGCCAGGGCGGGTACCATGCGAGTGGGCACAGAGCAAACATAGCATATGCCATAATTTCACACCTGAATAACTTCTACCCAACAAGTCCAATAAGGACCTGGTTATTATGGAGGGGGGAGGACACAAAGGTATTGGGCTAATTGCTGAATATCACTATAGGTATTGCCGTGTCTGGCCACAATAAGAGGTACCTTTACTGAAGCTTATAAAAATGGAAAAAGATGATGTTGCCCATAGCAACTAATCAAACATGAAAAACTTGTGTTGACCATGAACATGCCGACCGTAATCATGTGTCGACCTTCTGTCATTGTCGATCTGTTGACCATTATTAGGTGTTGACCGATAGTGCTCAACCTAGTAACTGTCGAACTAGACCGTCAACCCAGGGACCAAATCCCCTTCTATAGTATGTTCACACACTTTAATCATACCTCCAAACTGTCCTGCTTTACGCAGGAACGTCACATTTTTTGGGGATGTTCCCACATCCCGCCCGGGGCCGGCAGTGCCCCGCGGCATGGGGAGCATGGCGTCTATTTATACACTTACAGCAATGACACCGGGGGCGTCGTGCATAGGCCATGCCCCCTTTTCACTAGGTCACACCTCCAAAACTTTTGGCCACTGCTTCGGCGCGCACCTGTGGCCCTCATTTCTATTTCACATGATACGATCTCTTATCTTCTAGAAGCTGCTAAATAAATACGGAGTCAATTTGGATTGGTTGCCCCTAGCAACATCCCATGTGAAATAGAACGCCCATCTTAGTAAGTTTCCCAGAGGCCTATTTTTGGGTGCTGGCCACAATCCAGGCTCTGTCGTTATCTGCCTCCAACTCCAGTGAGAAATATAGGGAGGTTCCAGGTTCTGAACCATAGCAGGAGGACTGTGCAGCATCCTACATTGCTGGCTGAGGAGACGAGGAAGACCTTGTAATTCCTCTGTACACAGATCCTGCCTTCAGTATCTGTGTGATTATACTGGGCAGTTACCTGTTGCCCATGACTTGTCCTGATTCAGGTTTGTATGGTATTGCACAGCTGCAGGGAAGTGTCTGTGCTATACTGTACGGGTTGGGATCATTTGGTCGACAGTCATTAGGTCGACATGGGAAAAGGTCGACATGGGTCTAGGTCGAAAGGTCACTAGTTGACAGGTCATTAGTTCGACAATGTCTAGGTCAACAGTCAAAAGGTCAACATGGGGTTTTTCACAGTTTTTTTTTACCTAAATGTCAACACAGTCGACATGCACTCGCAATGCATCCTGCACGGTGCCACGCTGCACTCAGCACACTAGTTTATTCTCCCACCGCGCCCTAGTGGATGGTAGGGCATGAAATACCAGCCGTCGGCACATGTCGGCTAAAAAAAAACAGTGAAAAACCCCATGTAGACCATTTGACTGTCGACCTAGACAATGTCGAACTAATGACCTTTCGACCTAGAACTATGTTGACCTTTTCCCATGTCGACCTAATGACTGTCGACCATCATGCTGTAGACCAAATGACCGCATCGAATATATTCCTCCTCAATGTATCCCCAATAAGTATAGACGCAGCATTGGATCTCTACGAGACTGGCTGCAGCCCTAGGCTGAATCTTACACAGACTGGCGGTTATACCGAGTCCAAGAAGTCTGACGATGCAGACAACAAACCTACAAAACGGGCATTAACGATATCGTTTAGTGACGTCACCCGGCCCCCACTCAGAACATTTGTCGACAATACACAGTTACATTTAAGCTTCATATACAGACGGCAGAGTACGTTGTTAATTACCCACAGGAGCATACATCGTTAACGATGTAGTGAGTGTACAATAGGTGATATATCATTTACAATATCATTCTCAAGCATAGCATTAACGATACATCATCTAGTGCAGCCATGTCCAAAGGATGGCCCTCCAGCTGTTGTGAAACTACACATCCCAGCATGCCTTGCCATAGTTTTAGCATTCCCTAATAGCAAAACTGTGGCAAGGCATGATGGGACTTGTAGTTTCACAACAGCTGGAGGGCCATAGTTTGGACATGCCTGATCTAGTGTGTACCCAGCTTAATAAAGCACATAATGGGGCAGATGTATTAAGCTTTAACAAGAGATAAATGCAAGGGTGATAATGGGCGGGATGTACTAACGGGGAAAATGCGGTAAAACACCCGTTTTACCGCATTTCCCTATGTATTAAAACCCTGCCGCCCGTCAACGCATTGTAGGGTATAGAAGCCTATGGGCTTCTTTCGCTGCCCGCGCTCCCCCCCCCCCCCCCTCCCGTCCTCCTTTGATCTTCTCCTCCCCCAGGTGTCACAGTCGGGAGGACATCCGGCTTCAGGGGGGAGGAGGAGACGCAGGGGGACACTGGCAGCCGCCGGGAGGTGATGGAGACCCCCGCAGACCACATCACAGGTATCGCGGGGGTCTCCGTCACCGCAACCCGATGCTAGCCACATATGTTAGTACATATGCGGCAGCATCGCGGCGGCTGTTAGGCGAAGGGTGGCGATGTATATTAACACGTCCCGCCCAAGGAGAGATAAACGTCCAGCCAATCAGCTCCTTACTGACTTTTTTCAAACACAGCCTGTAACATGGCAGTTAGCAGGTGATTGGCTGGATGTTTATCTCTCCTTATCACCCTGGCATTTATCTCTTGTTAAAGCTTAATACATCTGCCCCAATAGGTCTTATTTTCAGAAAACATAAGCCTGGCTACAAGGGCTATGATATTCCCGTCCTGTACAGAATACACTGCTCCTGGGCTTCCCTCTCAGTTACCTGCGTCGATCATAGGAGAGAATCCAGGGGCTTAACGTTATTGATCCGTAGGAGAGCGCACTGTTAATGATATAGTGGGTACACACGGACAGATATGCATGATGATATTGTTAACGATATCGTTATGGTGCAGATCGAATAACAGCGGAATAAAAATTGATGCTGGCCACCCACGCTCAGATAAAATTCCTGTCACACTCACACACACTTTGGGCAGGATGTATCACATTAAAGACGATGCATCCCGCCACAGATTGTATGCATATAGGCGATTATTTACCACAGGGCATTTGTAATAGGGTTGGACTGTTCCGGAGATGCGGGATGTCGACCATTCTGTGGAATTTTATTTTTTTTTTAAGAGGCAATCATTTACAAGGCATGGTTTTGCCCTGTAAATGATTGGCGCTTTAAAATCAGATATCGGCTGGCAGACGCCGACCCTGTTAAATATGCCGCCATAGGCACGTAGAGATCAGCAAAGGAGGCCTCTCCCGTTACCTTTCCTTTGCGATGTGGTTGCGGGAGTCCCTCGGCGCCTATCCGCGGCAGTCAGCTAGCGCATGCGTAAGACTTAGGTGGATTCTAGAATACTATTGAATTCCTACATTATTCAAAATTGCACATACTTGTACAATCTAAAACTATAAAAGGAAAATATATTAATACTGGACATATAGAATGAAGATATGATGCTTTTCAATAAAAGATGTAATATGCCGTAAACCATCATTTTAATGTCTAAAGACCCCCATACACTAATCCGAGGTATCGCATGCGTTGCATCGCCGGCTGGACTGAATGCGATACATCGTATGCTGTCCTTTAGCGTGTATGGCCAAGTGAATTTGTCCAAAGATATGTACAAAATTGCCAAGCAAACAATTGTACTTATCATAATAACCTATAATATTTTTTACACATTTTTTATTTGATTTGATTTTATATAACAAATGTGAACGATGCTGGCATTTTAAGCGGATATTTTAAACATATCTCACAGAGATTTTGGCACTCAAAGGGTTACGCAAAAATAGTAGACAAAAATAGTAGATTGCATTTAAAAAAAAAAGGTAATACACGTTAGATTGAAGTACTTTGAAGAGAGACCTCAAGAAGTAACGTCTTAGCGGTGCCCAGCGGCAGGGGAAGAGTTAATGTAATGGATATTCATTCATTTCCTCTCCAAAGTCAGTGCGTGAAACCCAGTAAGCAGGATAATCAATGCCAGATCTGCCATAGCATTTAATCAGAGGTAAATACAAAGAATTGCATTGGCATATGCGGCCATTACGGATCATTATACGCAGTCTGTCCCGATCAATGCTGTTCCAACAAATCCATCAACTTATATAAACTATTCCCAGACTATTCCGCACTTCACAGCTCAGTGGCCTTGATTAAAAGACCGTGTATCAGCTGTATGTAAACACTCCAGAGCGATGTCAGGGGGAATGCTATGGAAATATCATTAGTATAGATCGTAAGCTTGCGAGCAGGGCCCTCCTACCTTTTTGACGGTCTGTAAATACCCAGTTTGTTGCATCACTGTCTCCAATTGTAAAGCGCAGCGAAATATGCTGCGCTATATAAGACACTGGTAATAAATAAATAATTTTATGTTCTATTTCAAACTTTAATCTCATACTCAGCAGCTGTCTATATTTATAGGGTCGGTCACATCTGCTCGGTGCTGTAATATGTGATTATACCGGCCTTCGTTCTATTAGAGGGGTGTATATATATATATATATATATATATATATATATATATATATATATATATATATATATATATATAGCAATCGTTTCATGATGTATATTACATTGTAGAGAAATATAGAAATAACTGGTGAACGCTGAATTATGTGACCCTGTTACCATACAGCTCCTGCTGGGGTATGGGTAAAATCCGGAATCGGATAAGACACCGGAATGCCGGACTGGACATCAAACTCTGCATTCCGGAGCTTGTAGTATCCGGTCCGGGGGTGTCCTGTCCGGGGGTGCTCCATCTGATGAGGCTGCTCTCGCACCTGTCACCTGGGAGAGGAGAGGGGGGAGAATACAGCCTCACCGCATGGTCCGGGGGTGTAATAAAAACTGGAACGGTCCAGACCACACGGGGAGGCTGTAATCTCCCCTTCCCCATGTCCCTGGTGTGAGCAATCACAGGCATCCCCCCGGACAAGACACCCCCCGCATGGGACACCCCTCGGACCAGACACTATAAGCTCCGGAATGCAGAGTTTGATGTCTGGTCCGGCGTTCCGGTGTCTTATCCGGGTCCGGTTTTTACTTAGTCCCCTCCTGCTGCAGATTCACTACTGCTGGATGGGGATCTGAAATACTCTGTGCTGTCCCAGCCATGCTGTATTCCCTGTACAGAAGTAAGTTCTCCAGCCTGAGATTGCTGGAACTAATAGTGCCACAGGTTGCTTTTAAATTCACATTGGCATGTAGTGCAGAGTATGGGGGGAACCCACAACAGATCCTTCTGGCCACCTCTGTCCTGCAAATCATTTCTTCCAGGATCTGCGTGTTCTCCCCCCTGCAGGACTGTGTGTAGCAGCCTAGAAATGCCTTTACCTTGCTGAAGTGTGACCCCACTGCTGCCTTCTCCTTCCTCTGTTATCCTCTGCTGCTCCCCGCAGAACCAAGGGCAAAGTCTTCCCCCAGTCACCAGGGACAAGTCCACAGACAGATCCAGTTACACAACAGCCGTATTCACCCTGTTACACAGCCATACAAGCGCTGGGATCCTGGCACAGCCTGTGTGAGTGTAATACAGAGACTCACATGAGAGTGTGACAGAGTGAATGATTCACAGATACTGGCTGTGTAGGACCAACCCCCTCCCGATGTCACACCTCTCTCTCATTCCCCAATCCTTCTCCCCTCCGCTGCTGTATACCTCTGACTATCAGCCCTCTGCCCCCTCCCTATGTCACACCTCTCTCCCAATCTTTCCCTCCTCTCCTGTGTACCCCTCACTATCAGCCCTCTGCCCCCTCCCTGTGTCACACCTCTCTCCCAATCTTTCCCTCCTCTCCTGTGTACCCCTCACTATCAGCCCTCTGCCCCCTCCCTGTGTCACACCTCTCTCTCAATCCTTCCCTCCTCTCCTGTGTACCCCTCACTATCAGCCCTCTGCCCCCTCCCTGTCACACCTCTCTCCCAATCCTTCCCTCCTCTCCTGTGTACCCCTCACTATCAGCCCTCTGCCCACTCCCTGTGTCACACCTCTCTCCCAATCATTCCCTCCTCTCCTGTGTACCCCTCAATATCAGCCCTCTGCCCCCTCCCTATGTCACACCTCTCTCCCAATCCTTTCCTCCCCTCCTGTGTACCCCTCACTATCAGCCCTCTGCCCCCTCCGTCACACCTCTGATTCCCCAATCCTTCCCTCCTCTCCTGTGCAGTGTGTACCCCTGACTCTCAGCCCTCTGCCCAGTCCCTATGTCACACCTCTCTCATTCCCCAATCCTTCCCTCCTCTCCTGTGCACCCCTGACTCTCAGCCCTCTCCCTATGTCACACCTCTCTCTCATTACCCAATCCTTCCCTCCTCTCCTGTGTACCCCTTACTCTCAGCCCTATGCCCTCTCCCTATGTCACACCTCTCTCATTTCCCAATCCTTCCCTCCTCTCCTGTGTACCCCTGACTCTGAGCCCTCTGCCCCCCTCCTGCCTCAAACAATCCCTTTATCTCTCACACAACAAAGCCATTCTCCAACCCTTTTGTGTGGGAGTATAGCAGGTTTTGTACAGGACCACTGTTTGTGTTTGGTTATTGTTCCTGCTCATACTGTGATACTAGTTTGGTTTCTGGTTGGGGAAGGTAACAGAATGTGCAGATAAATGTAGATGAGATAATGGTACATCAGGTCAGGGCACACTTACATTTAGGACTATACCTGTTTATATGTGGGTAATAATGTACTGGAGTCTTAAGGGGCCTACACAAGGGGAGATTTGCTGAGCGTTCTGTGTGATGCTAGATCCCTCAGAATGCTCCGCAAGAATGCTCAGCACACAGAATGTGTCAGCACTGTGTGCTGAGTGATCTGTCAGGGCCAGTGTTCTCCGGCTGTGAGCCTGCCTGGCGATATTACTAGATTCAACCAGCATGCTGGGTATTAATCATCGGGCCATAGCGCCACGCTGGTCCTTGCATGGCTATCGCTTTGGCCCCTACACACAGTGATGTAGGGGCTGGTTAGATTGCTGAAAAAATGCCCTGAAATCGCCCCCTGTGTAAGCCCTATTACAGTACTAGCTGGTTACGATGGTTAATGATATTGTGTAAATTCTCTCTGCGATCGCAAATTAGGAGTCTTTGAATACAGCGCATACGCAGATGTGAATGAATGCATTTGGTGCATACGCCCATCCGATTCTGCAAGTTACAATGGCAGTACAGAAATGCCCTGACTCGTGGGATTATCGCAGGTGGCTTGTACCTCCGCATAGGGGGAAGGGAAGATGCATCGCTTACATATAACAGGGGGTATGGACGTTCCTATGCTAATGGTGGTGGCTGCATCGGCTGGAATGAAATCATGGCAATATTTTGCCAATGTCAACCTAGAGCATGTCAACTTTTTGGTGTTGAGCTGTTGACCTGTCTGTCAGCCATCCACATACACGGATACAAAGATGTAAAGTGCCACTCGGGAGTGAGTGCTGACATCTGCAGTAAGTGCCACTCAGGAGTGCGGGCAGACATCTGCAGTAAGTGCCACTCAGGAGTGAGTGCTGACATCTGCAGTAAGTGCCACTGAGGAGTGCAGGCAGACATCTGCAGTAAGTGCCACTGAGGAGTGCGGGCAGACATCTGCAGTAAGTGCCACTGAGGAGTGCGGGCAGACATCTGCAGTAAGTGCCACTGAGGAGTGCGGGCTGACATCTGCAGTAAGTGCCACTGAGGAGTGCGGGCAGACATCTGCAGTAAGTGCCACTGAGGAGTGAGTGCTGACATCTGCAGTAAGTGCCACTCAGGAGTGCGGGCAGACATCTGCAGTAAGTGCCAGTGAGGAGTGAGTGCTGACATCTGCAGTAAGTGCCAGTGAGGAGTGCGGGCTGACATCTGCAGTAAGTGCCACTGAGGAGTGCGGGCAGACATCTGCAGTAAGTGCCACTGAGGAGTGCGGGCAGACATCTGCAGTAAGTGCCACTGAGGAGTGCGGGCAGACATCTGCAGTAAGTGCCACTGAGGAGTGCGGGCTGACATCTGCAGTAAGTGCCACTGAAGAGTGCGGGCAGACATCTGCAGTAAGTGCCACTGAGGAGTGCGGGCTGACATCTGCAGTAAGTGCCACTGAGGAGTGCGGGCAGACATTTGCAGTAAGTGCCACTGAGGAGTGCGGGCAGACATCTGCAGTAAGTGCCACTCGGGAGTGCGGGCAGACATCTGCAGTAAGTGCCACTCGGGAGTGCGGGCAGACATCTGCAGTAAGTGCCACTGAGGAGTGCGGGCAGACATCTGCAGTATGTGCCACTGAGGAGTGCGGGCAGACATCTGCAGTAAGTGCCACTGAGGAGTGCGGGCAGACATCTGCAGTAAGTGCCACTCAGGAGAGAGTGCTGACATCTGCAGTAAGTGCTCTCTCATGGGTAGTCACCGGCTCCCAGTGGAACAGTAATATAATAACTATGAGCACTTTACTAGGGAGCAGAAGCCTCACTGTAAAACCGATGGCTATTTAAGTCATCCCTCATGTGTCTAAGAATAAGGACACCCTAAAGGTGTCACTGCCCATACATAGGGCCGGCGCCACCACTAGGCAGCTTTAGGCATTTGCCTAGGGCGCCGGCCACTGGAGGGCAGTAGTGAGCAGCAGAAGCAGCGGCAGCAACAGAACTCCCGCCGGCACCGAGGAGAGCAGGAAGAAAGCAGCTGGGACTGGAGCAGGTGAGTGAGCCACACCCCCGCCCCTGGATAGTCCCCACATTCCACTGACCCCCCTGGAGCCCGCCCGAAGCTGCAGCCGCATCCCTCACTCTTCCGCCCCCAACCTCCACCCCCGGGAAGTGATGCTGCGGGATCTCCGGCAACCCCCACCCCCGTGGGCGGCAGCGGAGAGAAGCCCAGAGGCTTCTATAGCATAATGCCAGCTTTTTATGGCGTTACTTTATATTGTAACAACTGGGTTTTTACCGTATTTTCCCCTTTAGTGCATTTCTGCCCGAACTCGGTGGGATTTTAAAAGGGGCAATTACTTACATGGCAAAACCTTGCCTTCTAAGTAATTGCCCCTTTAAAAAACATCAGAGTTCGTCCGGCATCCTGCCAAACTCAAACGGTATTACATTCTGCCCATCAGGATTACGTTCCGCCCATATACTAACTTAATATGAATGAAGAAGGTCATTTGGGCCAGGTTCTGCTAATAAAGTGCCCGTCATTACTTGGTCATCTAGAAGTCTGACTACCGTTGTACGTAGCATAACGTTGGTCTGAAGTAGTCCGGGTTGTGTATGCACCAAGCCAACTAGGAAAGACATGAACTCAAAGAAGAAATTGTTGTACTCATCAGTCTGGAAAAGGTTATAAGTCAACTATTGTACACAGATAATGATTCCTTCCCAATGGGGGACACTGGAGACACTATGCAAATAGACTGCAGCTTCAAGAAATAAAAAATACGGTAACCCAAAAAACTACGATCCGCAGGCCCCTGTCATCATGGCAAATGTACAGTTAATTCCCCTAGCATCAGACTAACCACTTATGGTTTATGGAAGGGAGTAAGGACAATGGCCCTTATTCATCGTTGCCTACCCTCCAGCATTCTGCAGGAGACTCCCTGAAATAGCAGTAATCTCCCCCTCTCCCTCATTAGTCTACCAATCTCCCTCATGTCACCTAGCCCACATTACACTGTTACATCATAGTTACCTCCCCTCCTGCATTCTACAGGAGACTCCCTGAAATAGCAGCAATCTCCCTCTCTCCCTCATTAGTCTACCAATCTCCCTCATGTCACCTAGCCCACATTACACTGTTACATTTTTGGGGAAAAAAAGGAATGAGAGACAGATACATTTACAATGAATCATCAGCGCCATTTCCCAGCACTTAACCAAGTATAGTATCTCTTACTAACTGCTTTGGGGCTCATCTACATTTGGATATAACTAATTTTAAAAGATTCCTCTCAGATGTAGCAGTACAGAGCCACGCTTCTAGGTGCCACGTTCACAATCTCTTTTCACAATCTCTCCATATATGGAACGAGACACACCCTTTAGGTGGAGCATGACACGCCCCCTCAATGGGGCGCTTTTCAAAATGCTTTTACCAACTATAATCTCCCTGAAACTAGTTTTCAAAAGGAGGCAATAATGGGAAAAACCATGTGCACTGCAGGTGGGGCAGATGTAACATGTATAGAGAGAAATTGTAATTGTAGGGGCTCTGCACTCACTAAAATAACTGATATTAATAAATAGTGGAGATTTAGTTCATGAATTTATCAATGCATTAAGCCCTGCAGCCCCCTTCACGGGACCCCACTTTTCTGCAGGTCCTAACACTATTGCTCAAAATGGCTACAATACACATACTGTAGCCTTAACATTAATGTTTGATTCCCGGCATGCTATCTGGTCTAAAACTCACAGCAGACTATGCTTTTAAAGGTGAGCAGTTACCAACACACCTGTCACTAATCATCTAGGGCAGTGGTTCCCAACCCTGGTCCTCAAGTACCCCCAACGGTGCATGTTTTCCAGGTATCCACACAGAATCACAAGTGACAAAAATTAGCTCCACCTGTGGATCTTTTAAAATGTGTCTGAATAATGAGTGAATCTGCTGGGTGACATGGAAAACGTGCACTGTTAGGGGTACTTGAGGACCAGGGTTGGGAACCACTGATCTAGGGTAAGGGTTAACATAAGCTGTGAAGTGTAGGTTAAAACAGGGTGCATGAGAGAATGTGACCACAATAACACTAATTAGGAATGAGAGATATATACGTTTACAATAAATCAACATCAGCACCATTTCCCAGCAGTAGCAAGTATACCATACCCTCCAACATGACCCATTCCATTAGGTACAAAATGCCCTGCTTCTGGACTACTTCCTTAATTTAGGATTGCCGTCACCTTTGCTGGAACACCGTTATCATCAAGTTCAACACAGGTGACTGCAATTATCTGCAATTAAGTCCAGAAACAGTGCATTTTGTACCTAATGGAATGGGTCATATTGGAGGGTATGGTATAGTATCTCTTACTAACTGCTTTGGGGCTCATCTACATTTGGATATCAGTCATTTTTAAAAGATTCCTCTCAGATGTAGCAGCACACAGCCACGCTTCTAGGTGCCACGTTCACAATCTCTTATCACAATCTCTCCATATATGGAACTAGACACGCCCTTTAAGTGAAGCATGACACGCCACCTCAATGGGGCGCCTTTCAAAATTCTTTTACCAACTATAATCTCCCTGAAACTAGTTTTTGGACATTGGCCCTTATTCAGATCTGATGGCAGTACAACTTTGTTCTCAAAATGGGCAAAACCATTTGCACTGCAGGTGGGGCAGATGTAACATGTATAGAGAGAGTTAGATTTGTGTTATTTTGTTTCTGTGCAGGGTAAATACTGGCTTCATTATTTTTACATTGCAATTTAGATTTTAGTTTCAACACACCCCACCCAAATGTAACTCTCTCTGCACATGTTACATCTGCCCCACCTGCAGTGCACATGGTTTTGCCCATTTTGAGAACAAATTTGTACTGCGATCAGATCTGAATAAGGGCCAATGTCCACTCTCTCCATATAAATAATAAATGAAACCATGATTTATGCTTACATAGTTCCAGCTGAATGAAACACAAGACTTCTGGAACGGTCTGATCCGGACAGAAGACCAGTGGTGTTTGGTGTGAATACACAATGCTTACTGAGACCACAACAGCGCCTGCAGCCTCAAGAACGCCATACCAGCCACCAAGAATGGAGGAAGAAAGGTGAGGATCTGGGTTGTTTTATACAGGACTTGGGCTCCTCACATTGGGATGTAGTTGCAACGCCTACAAAACAATACAGTTATGGTTTCAACATTGTTGAAATGTTGACATTGACCACAGGGTTATCTGTGGCAGAATAGGGTTAGGTTTCGGCAGCAGAGGGTTAGGCTACAGGAATAATACAATTTGGCACTAGAGGGAGGGCCAGGTTGGGTGGTTAGGCTGCAGGAGGTGAGGCTTGGGTTAGGCCACAGAAGGGGACAATTAAGGTTAGGGACTAGGGGGAGGATTAAGATTAGGCTGCTGTAGAGGAGGATTAGAGTTAGACACTAGGGAGAGGGTTAGGCTGCAGGAGGGGAGGATTAAAGTTAGACAGTAGGGAGAGGGTTAGGCTGCTGTAGGGGAGGATTAGAGTTAGACAGTAGGGAGAGGGTTAGGCTGCTGTAGGGGAGGATTAGAGTTAGACAGTAGGGAGAGGGTTAGGCTGCTGTAGGGGAGGATTAGAGTTAGACAGTAGGGAGAGGGTTAGGCTGCAGGAGGGGAGGATTAGAGTTAGACAGTAGGGAGATGGTTAGGCTGCTGTAGGGGAGGATTAGAGTTAGACAGTAGTGAGAGGGTTAGGCTGCTGTAGGGGAGGATTAGAGTTAGACAGTAGGGAGAGGGTTAGGCTGCAGGAGGGGAGGATTAGAGTTAGACAGTAGGGAGAGGGTTAGGCTGCAGGAGGGGAGGATTAGAGTTAGACACTAGGGAGAGGGTTAGGCTGCAGGAGGGGAGGATTAGAGTTAGACAGTAGGGAGAGGGTTAGGCTGCTGTAGGGGAGGATTAGAGTTAGACAGTAGGGAGAGGGTTAGGATGCTGTAGGGGAGGATTAGAGTTAGACACTAGGGAGAGGGTTAGGCTGCAGGAGGGGAGGATTAGAGTTAGACAGTAGGTAGAGGGTTAGGCTGCTGTAGGGGAGGATTAGAGTTGGGCACTAGGGAGAGGGTTAGGCTGCTGTAGGGGAGGATTAGAGTTAGACACTAGGGAGAGGGTTAGGCTGCTGTAGGGGAGGATTAGAGTTGGGCACAAGGGAGAGGGTTAGGCTGCAGGAGGGGAGGATTAGAGTTAGACACTAGGGAGAGGGTTAGGCTGCTGTAGGGGAGGATTAGAGTTAGACACTAGGGAGAGGGTTAGGCTGCAGGAGGGGAGGATTAGAGTTAGACACTAGGGAGAGGGATAGGCTGCTGTAGGGGAGGATTAGAGTTAGACACTAGGGAGAGGGTTAGGCTGCTGTAGGGGAGGATTAGAGTTAGACACTAGGGAGAGGGTTAGGCTGCAGGAGGGGAGGATTAGAGTTAGACACTAGGGAGAGGGTTAGGCTGCTGTAGGGGAGGATTAGAGTTAGACACTAGGTAAATGGTTAGGCTGCAGGAGGGGAGGATTACAGTTAGACACTAGGGAGAGGGTTAGGCTGCTGTAGGGGAGGATTACAGTTAGACACTAGGGAGAGGGTTAGGCTGCTGTAGGGGAGGATTACAGTTAGATACTAGGGAGAGGGTTAGGCTGCAGGAGGGGAGGATTAGAGTTAGACACTAGGGAGAGGGTTAGGCTGCAGGAGGGGAGGATTAGAGTTAGACACTAGGGAGAGGGTTAGGCTGCAGGAGGGGAGGATTAGAGTTAGGCCCCAGGGAGAGGGTTAGGCTGCAGGAGGGGAGGATTTGAGTTAGACACTAGGGAGATGGTTAGGCTGCAGGAGGGGAAGATTAGAGTTCACAAGGGAGATGGTTAGGCTGCAGGAGGGGAGGATTAGAGTTAGACACTAGGTTAGCAACTATCGAAAGATGTGGAAGGTGCACTCATATTTACTCTGAGCAACTTTAAATATGCGTGTACGCATGGGGGGGGGAGATGTCAGCTGCCCGCCTCCCACACGTCCATCACGGCTGCATTAGCATGAGAACGCCCAACATTCTCTTCGGAACACCCATGAAACATTGGGCATTCCTACGCTAATGGACCAGTAGTCCGCCCCCCCCCCCCCCCCCCCCCGAAGGATGTTCGCCTGTGCACAAACATTGGTCACAATGAACGGACCTGAATAAGGTCCTTAGGCCTGTGGGGGAATGCTGCCTGTGATGTCATCAGTGACATCATGGTGATTTATAGGCCTAACCCTCACTGCTACTCCCTGCAGAATGGCTGTTGTCCCCGTGTACATGGTATTGGTTACATTTCCATAAATGCAAATGTTCCGGACAAAAGTGGAAAAGATATTTCCTATGTTGGGTATAAGCTTAGTTTCTAAATATAAAATAATTTGAATAAAAAATGCAGCATAACCTATGCACCTGCCAAGGGGAACAAGGACAGCGAACTAATATAACATTAATAACCAATAATAACAATGTACAAATTATCAGTACAAAGCAAAAAGGGAACTCCCCACATAAGAGGAAGCTTCCACTTATACACATAGCACAGGTTTATATGGCGATATAATATGTACCTGTGATACTTTATTGCTAAAAGCAATTAGGTGACTGCTTTGCGGAACCAAAGCCCTTTCAATGTCAATCATACCCGAAATATGCCTTATATGTTATCTGCATGGAATTTTCCTATTCTCGCTGTGATATCCTTATCTTTATCGGCAAACCTAAATATAGAACCACAAAAACACAGCCACTAACTGCCTGGTGCGCACGTAAACAGGTTCTATAGGCTGAAAGGGTGACCCCTGCTGGTCATGAACTGAAACTAAGGCCAAGCTATGTTTAATTCATGCATTAAAATAAGTGGAACTAGTAAGCAGCCTGCCAAAGTGACGGAACAATTTAACAGTAATGCCAGTGCCGGCAGTGTGTGCGCAGCGGAGCGAAGCAACACTTGATTTGCTCCTTTGGTCGCCATCTAGTGGGGGAAACACTTGAATTTCCCCCAAAGAGGTGAGGAACAGCGTTAGCCTTATATAGGATACTATCGATATAATATTGATATATGGCTAATGTCGACTGGGTTGGAAGGTCAACACAAGCATTAGGTCGACAATGGAAAGGTTGACAGTCAAAAGGTCGACATGAGTTTTTCACGGTTTTTTTTGTCCCGACAATGTTTTTTAGTACCTACAATGTAACTGGGTGTTCTCATGCAGGCTATGCACAGTGGGCATAATTCTGATGTGGGCAATATTACACAATCGCAATTTAGCCCCACCCCCTCCCAGCGCTCCCATGTATCACAGGCATTTAACTGTGTTGGGAGCGGGCGGGGCCCAATGACAATCCAGCCCAGCCCACCCAAAGTGGGCAGCAGCGGCAAAAAATGTGGGACATGATGGGCAGGTCCTACACATGCACAGACTCAGAAACATCGGATTAGTCTGTAAACCATCGGCTTTTCATGCTACTAAGTATCAGGACCTGGGTTATCATTCTGTAAGAGTTACAGTGTTAGCCAGCGTTTCCGAGGTTTATCCAGTGAGCTATCAACAGGATCAAAGCAACTCTCCAACCCATAATTACCAGCGACCTCCTGTCCATCATGACACTGAGTGCAATGCCCTCGCTGACCTGCTCAGATATACAGTAGTGTATGACCCTGCAGGTGACCCCCAGCAGTACTGTAATCACAGGCAAGAGGCCGGCAACCTCCAGGCCACCGCTGGCCATGAGCACCACCTGTCAGCCTGCTGCAGATCAGTGATTGGTGAGGTTACAGCTCTCATGAGTCGGGTATAGGTAATAGGGTGGGCACTAGGTGTCGCAGTGGAGTAAGTTCACCCCAGTTGCCCGGAGGCAAGATAAATGTTGGTGCCCCCTCCCAATGCTGTAAAGCCCCTTTTACTCTGAGGTAACCTTAGATGTGCGTGGGCATTCAGAAGGAAGTGGGTGGGCAGCGGACATACGGTGATGTCAGCTGCCCGCCCCCAGTGCCCATGTCACCGGGTGATATCCATGGGAACGGCTAGCGTTTTCATGCCCACACTCCTATGGGAGCGCCTATCTGCCGCCGCTCCCGCCCACAATGTTGGTGTGCGCACCCGTCGAACAGCCTGTTCGCCAAGACCGCTCAGACCCGGCACATGCACAGAAATGCGAGTGCGCATGTGCATACACCAAACATCAGTCCCCGTGCGAACATACGATCCATGAGAACAGACCAGAATAACCCCCACAGTCTATACAAACAAATGGAAGGTCATTACATTACGCACAGCATAACATTTCCACCTGTGTGCACATTCCACTAGTGTATAATATTCCACGTGTATATCGCCATAGCGCAAAACAAAAACGGCATCGCAGATTCTTACATCATTGTTTTTACTTCTATGTTTTGGGGAGCACATAAAAACGTGTTTTCCTGATGATGCGGATGGTGCTCCCCAAAACATTGTAGAAAAAAAAACATTATTATTGATTCCAATAATCCCTGTGATGCCATTTCCGTTGTCCACTATGGCGGTATACAGTATGTATACAGTAGTCAGAGCCATGTGACTGTGTTACTGTCCCCAAAGTGTCAACCCCTCACCCCCTACAGGACTTTCAAGGTGGCAAGGTGCTATTCTTGCCATGGTGGCGGGTGACAGTCACTGTACTCACAGCTCGGGCACGGTGCCTCGCTGCACTGAGCAAACTATTGTTTTCCCTCCACTCCCTAGTGGGTATGAAAACTCATGTCAACCTTTTGACTGTCGACCTTCCCATTGTCGACCTAATGTATGTCTGTCAACCTTTATAGTGTTGTCCTAGCTACGTATCCCGCAGTAAATATGGGTAGCGCTCTCCTGTCAGGAACCTAATTCATTCGGACATAGTCATGTGCTTGTTTACCCCGCCGGCATTCCCCCTACAGCCAGCAACAGCTGATTTTATTTGTTATATTTATTGTTTGCCAACCATGCACTTGCCTAGCATGTGATTTGTTCCTGTTATTTCATATTATTTACCTGTCCAGGTGCGTGCTATACCTTGTGTGACATCGCCCAGAGACATCATGACACGGTCAGGTGTTGTTATTGCTCATCCCACAGGTGCAAAATATCTTCCTCCCTGACGCTAGCGACTCCCCATCTTCATCATGTTTCTTCTGGACCTCTATCTGCCCCTCATTTCCCCTCCCTTCCCCATTATGCCCCATCATGTTGCTCATCTCACCGCAGTTATCTTTTAGGGGCCTACTCATGTGTAATGGGCATTATGGTGTGGGGCATAATGTGTAATGGGCATTGCGGTGTGGGGCATAATGTGTAAAGGGCATTGTGGTGTGTGGCATAATGTGTAAGGAGCATTTCTATAATATGACAGATAATGTCAGGGCATGAATTAGGAATGAAAATATAGTGCTATGTATTGTTTGAGGGAGGGGGGCCCCAAACAGGTTTATTGCCTAGGACCCCACAAGGTTCTGATAGGAATGGGTTCAGCATACCAGCGCTCATTATACTGATACTGGCATCCCAACTACCGCCGGAAGACTGGCTTCAATATCCCTACATCAATCAGGATACCGGTGCTGGAATCCCATCTACCAAAGAGCTCTAGCGTATGGCCAGGCAAGGGTGGGGTGTTAGGTTTAAGCACTAGGGGGGAACTTAGGAACTTAGGGTTAGGCTGCGGGGGGGGGGGGGTTAGGCTGCGGGGAGGGAGGGTTAGGCACTAGCAGGGAGGGTTAGGCTGCGGGGGTGCCGGACGGGGTCCCGACAGTCGGGATCCCGACAGTCATTAACCTGACGTCGGGATCCTGACTGTTAAAACACCGACGGGCAGGTTCCCAACGGCCGTCGGCTATTTTCCCTCGTGGGGGTCCACGACCCCCATAGAGGGAGAATAGAATAGGTGGCGAGCTTAGCTCGCCACCTTGCCCGCTGGTGGTGAGCGCAGCAAGGGGCTTTGTTGCGCTGGCCACGCTGTCTGACACCGGCCAGTCGGGATCCCGACGTTGGGATAATGATGTCGGTGAAACATACCACACCCGGCTGCGGGGGGGAAGTATACTTATCGGACTCATTTCCTCCTTCGGGCTTCTGGCATCGGTATTCTGACCTCCGGCATACCCACTGACGGTCATCGGATTCCCTTCAATATGCGTTATGCCCTGCATCTTGAAAAATTGTGCCATATAATTCTGTGTGATGCCCTAAACCACGCATGTCCAACCTTGGCGCTCCAGCTGTTGTGAAACTTCAAGTCCCATCATGCCTTGCCACAGTTTTGCTATTAGGGAATGCTAAACTTTTGCAAGGCATGATGGGACTTGTAGTTTCACAACAGCTGGAGGCCCAAGGTTGAACATGCCAGCCCTAAAGAGTTCTCCATGTGTATTAATGAAATCTTCTACTTAAAATAAAAAAAAAATATGTATTTGTTCCCAGGTGAGCGGAGGGGTGGAACAACCAGTGCAGGTGAACTGTGCAAGTGTGAACACTTGTGCTAGGCTCACCAATAATAATAACTCCGACTCAGTTCTGTAAAGAGTTTGCCGTCTCCCTGTCTGGGTGTCCGCACCCAGGGCTGTGTCATTCCATTCTAGCAATTTGTTCAATATTGTCTGTGACTCAGACCTCTGACCAGTCAGCACTGTCCCTGCCCCCAGGCAGCCACCTCTGGTGCTTTCTGCCCTGTAATCTTCTGCAGCGAATGCGGGCTGACAGACACGCACAGGTCAGACAAGGCCCTTCAGAGTGACAGGCCGGATACATTGTAGTCTGGGGCACTTACTGTACACAATGGCTCTCCCAAATCCTGCTGTGCAGAACATGACACCGGAACTTACCTCCTCAGTATATAGCCGACACAAAGAGGGACGATTTGGGGTGTGGGGCTAGGTGTGCACTAGTAACCATTGCAGAATAACACACACAAGTGTATTCTACTTATGTCGCGCATCAGCCTTGCAAGTTCATCAAACACTGCCCGCACGGCCGCCCGCCCCCCTCGCACGCTGCGATCCCCCTGCAGGCATGCAAATGGATGTTTTGCATAAACATCCATTTGCAGCTTGCGTGCAGGGAGGAAATCATTCGATGGTCACCAACCATCGATTTATCTCTACAGCGCTCGCAGATGTCTGTGGTGTCTTAGGTCTGCAGACACCACTGACGTCAGCTGCTTGCCCCCCGCACCCGCGCCATCACCAAATTTCCATGAGAATGCCCAGCATTTTCATTAGAATGCCCATGAAACGCAAGGCGTTCCCATGGGCGTGACCGATTGTCGACGCCTCCCGCGAACACGCAGGGGAGCAAATGGACCAGAATAAGGTCCTATGTATTTAGCTATAAACAGTCACATAAATTCCCAGCCTGATCACTGGTTCGGTTTCCCTCAGAGACACCGCAATCCATGGCACGCACAACGCCGTAATATGTGCTATGAATGAGACAAATGACAGAACACGTGTGCGATCCTGAGCAATTGCATAAGAAGGTTCTTCAAACAAGATGATCTGAATTGCAATTGGACTCATCATATTGTTGGGTACACACCAGAATGATTTGGGCTCAATTTCACCAATTTTGATGCAATTTGACCGATCGGATGTAATAAAGAGCAGAATTGGGCATGTTTACAATGTGATTCCGATCTGATGCGCGTCCCCGCCGATCGTTTGGTCGCTTTGGAGATTTTACCTACTGCACTACAGATTTGTAATCTACTGTACATTGGATTGGGTACAGATCATGAGCAGATCGTGCGACAATCGTCTCAAGATCCTGGTAGTTTTGGTGTGTACCCTACAAGTGTTCTGATGTTGCTGCTGCAGCTGCAATACAGCACACAGCTGCTGTGCAAAAACATGCAAATGTCTCTGGCATCTAGATGCAACCATTGGTGGGTAATGGACCTTCTATGGTCACACTGCAAGGCCATCAGAAATAAGACATCAGATCGCATCTGCAACCTACATACCAGAGCTTATTTTTCTTCCACTGCTTCAGAATATGTAGATTTGCCCCTTTCAGATACAATTTACTTCACAGAAAGAGTAGTAGATAAGTGGAATAGCCTACCATCAGAGGTGGTTGAGGCAAATACAGTAGTATAATTAAACATGCTTGGGATAGGCATATTGATATCCTTACAAATAAATAAGGATCAAATACGGTTTAAGGTAACATATTTAAAACAGGGTTGCCTATGCTTAGGGTTAACTCATGCCTTTAATCCGGGACACATATTAATTACACAGGTTCTGTGGCTGGCTTTCACCTGGTTTTAAACTGCCACAGAACCTGTGTAATTAATATGTGTCCCGGATTAAAGGGATGAGTTGGTAACCCTACCTATGCTCCCGGAATGGCCGGGAGGGTCCCGGAAATTGGGTCCCCCTCCCGGCCCCCCGGAAAGAGGGGCAACCCTCCCGAAAACCGTCTGGCTCCCAAACGGGTCAAATAGCGCCGTTTTAGCCCCGCCCACCGCAGTGCGATGCCATAAAAAACAGCATTGCATGTCGGGGGGTATGGCTAAAATGGTGCTATCGCTCTGACCACGCCCCCAACAAGAAGCCGCCCATGTGGCTCTGCCCTCTCTCATTTTCACTCCCGGAGGACCCGCCCCCCTCCCCCTGAGCCTCTCCCAGAGAGGACAGTCAGAAAGTCAGTAAGTATGGTCTAAAAAGGGGCAGACTAGATGGGCCAAGTGGTTCTTATCTGCTGTCACATTCTATGTTTCTATGATTCAGACCTTTGTGCCGGCCTGTCGGATGCATGTTTGGTAAGGACATAGCTGAATATGAGCTCCAGTAGCAGCAAGTGTTGCCTGTAGTGAAACCTTCCTCATGTCCTCTGCACCGGCTCCTCGGGTTGGACAGGTGTGGGCACGTACAGCTGTCATTTAGGACAAGGCAGGTGCAGCTGAGCATGGCTGATTTCATTTGTAAACAATCCCCGAGAGGCCATAAGGTGTGACACTACTAATGTGCTAATTACCCAAACTCACAGCCTCATGGTTAATCAGACTGAAACTAGATGGGTTCATCCTCCCTCTGCTATAATCACTAGCACCACCACGTGGTAACGTCTGGTAATTAGCCGCCAGCAGGGTCTCCTCTCCCAGGTTACATTGCATATCAGCCACAATGCAGTAATGTAATATACCAGGCCTATAGGTACTTCCAATTGGAAACTGTCAATTCTAAGGGGTTTATTTACTAAGATGGGAGTTCTGTTGAAGATGGGATATTGGAACTAATCACATTCTATCTGTTATCTTATATAGAAGGTGCTAAATAATTAAGAAGTATATTCTTATTGGTTGCCCATAGCAACTAGGGATGGCCAACTGTGCAGTCGCCATCAATGGTTGCCATCGATGGGGAGACTGCAACCAGTCACAAACTATGTGATGGATAACCATGGATAGTTTTAGTTATCGATGGTCATCCATTTTCTTTGACTGGCCCATGGGCCAATCAGAATCTGGGGGCGGGGTTTCAGTGTTGTTGGGGCGGAGCTATCCCCTGTGTCCCGGCAGCTTAGAAAACAAACAAACATCGGTTGTGCTGTGCCATTGATTGGAGGGAAACAATCTGGTTCTGCCCCATCGATGGCAAAAGTATCTGACATTGGCCATAAACCATCAATGATTTTGAATCATCGATGGCCAATGGTCATGGCAACATTCCTTCAATAGATTTCCCATCTTAGTAAGTAAACTCCTAAGACTCATTTGGCAGGACAGAGGCCTGTTAGTATGGCTTCAAGAGAACCAGGTATCCTGGGCATCATATCATTAATGCTCTGCAGACATCATCTACCAACCACACTGTCTAACCGTCATCCAGACGTCATGCTGCGATATTGGGAATGACAGAGAGACTCACAATGGGGGAATAAGAGCAGCACTCAATGAATCTTTATCCACTAAGTGGGTGACAGACATGATCCACGCCACCAGTGGGAAGAATGGAGACAGGAGAACAATTGCCATCTCGCTATAATGTTTCAGCCAAAGTGGAACTACATATCTGACTGATCGCTCAGTGTCTACGGCCAATCTGCTCTCTCACAATGTTGTGTGCAGCGCCGTGCAGTATAATAAAGGACGGAACAAAGGAATACCCGTCAAGTAATCCGTGTCTGCTCGCCACGCTTCGGGATCATTTTACACGTCTGCTCGCCACGCTTTGGGCTCGGTGGCTCGCTACTCTTTATAAAATCAACTCCACGCCGACGTGGATAGTGGGGGTATGTACAGGTCGGGAGGACAGGTACCGCGTCCGCCCGCCACGCTTCGGGCTGACTTGGATAGTGGGGGTGTGCAAGGATGGAACAGCATCGGCAGGAAATCACGGAAAATCGGACGCTAAATCACATCCGATTTGCTGCCGATTTTCGCGGGCGTCGTGATAATATACAAGTATCATAAAATACATTGGCCCTTGACATGAAAAGAATAGACCAGTAAATAACAGTTGAACCGGTGGTGGCTGTAAACTGGTTTGGGCATCTCTAGATCGGGGGCACACTTGAGAACCGCTCAAGGCACACTCATGTGCCACGGCACATTGGTTGAAAAAAACTGCTTTAGGTACATATCGTTCTAGTGTTAAGTTACAGTATACCGGAGCTAGCACTCGTGGCTCACACGTGCCACGTAGGAACAATTACTGAAGCGGGTTTCTATTTGCACTTCTATAGTCTGCAAAGAAAACATCACGCATTTCACCAGGTGCAATCAGCTAATTGAATTGGCTCCAGCAAAATAAATTGTAGTGTCTGGTACAGTCACGTCTCCTACCGCCCCCCCCCCCCCCTCCCCTCTCCCAAGCTGAATAGGTACTGCTACATCCCACATTTATTGTCAGACAGTAAAATATCAACTTAAAAAAAAAAAAAATCAGATCTGTTTTGTCAGAATCGGCAGCGGATTGTCGAATTCACAGCTGTTTTCAGACAATCTGCGGCCATTTCACCGATCTACTGAATTTCTGACACTCGTAACATTGAATTCGAACTGTCGCGTTACTGTCGGATCAGATGAAAAATGTCTGCGATTCTGACTGTTGGGACATTCTGACAATCGGAATCCCATATTGAATACCCCCCCTAAGAGTACCCCCCCTTCTCACTCCTTTATTTTTACTCACCTCGTCTCCCGATGTCCACGGGGGCCACCTGACTCCTCTTCAGCAGCATCCCCGGTCCCAAGTGACGTCAATGGCGCATCGCATCCTTGGGACCGGGGGTGCCACTGAAGAGGAGTCAGGTGGCCCCCATGGACATCGAGGGACCATTGGAGGACCAGGTAAGTATGTTAAAATAAACAAAATCTGAAATCCAGAATAATTCCCGATCCGTGTCCCAAGCATTTCGGATAAGGGATATTTAACCTGTATATATGTATGTATCTATCTATCTATCTATACACACACACACATATTTACTGAGTTGGTACGATGAACGTATCGCATCGCATGCCATCGATGGGGATACTGCAACCAGTCACAAACTATGTGATGGATAACCATGGATAGTTTTAGTTATCGATGGTCATCCATTTTCTTTGACTGGCCCATGGGCCAATCAGAATCTGGGGGTGGGGTTTCAGTGTTGTCGGGGCGGAGCTATCCCGTGTCCCGGCAGCCTAGAAAAAAAAAAAAACATCGGTTGTGCTGTGCCATTGATTGGAGGGAAACAATCTGGTTCTGCCCCATCGATGGCAAAAGTATCTGACATTGGCCATAACCATCAATGATTTTGAATCATCGATGGTCAATGGTCATGGCAACATTCCTTCAATAGATTTCCCATCTTAGTAAGTAAACTCCTAAGACTCATTTGGCAGGACAGAGGCCTGTTAGTATGGCTTCAAGAGAACCAGGTATCCTGGGCATCATATCATTAATGCTCTGCAGACATCATCTACCAACCACACTGTCTAACCGTCATCCAGACGTCATGCTGCGATATTGGGAATGACAGAGAGACTCACAATGGGGGAATCAGAGCAGCACTCAATGAATCTTTATCCACTAAGTGGGTGACAGACATGATCCACGCCACCAGTGGGAAGAATGGAGACAGGAGAACAATTGCCATCTCGCTATAATGTTTCAGCCAAAGTGGAACTACATATCTGACTGATCGCTCAGTGTCTACGGCCAATCTGCTCTCTCACAATGTTGTGTGCTGCGCCGTGCAGTATAATGAAGGACGGAACAAAGGAATACACGGCAAGTAATCCGTGTCTGCTCGCCACGCTTCGGGATCATTTTACGCGTCCGCTCGCCACGCTTTGGGCTCGGTGGCTCGCTACTCTTTATAAAATTAACTCCACGCCGACGTAGATAGTGGGGGTATGTACAGGTCGGGAGGACAGGTACCGCGACCGCCCGCCACGCTTCGGGCTGACTTGGATAGTGGGGGTGTGCACGGATGGAACAGCATCGGCAGGAAATCACGGAAAATCGGACGCTAAATCACATCCGATTTGCTGCCGATTTTCGCGGGCGTCGTGATAATATACAAGTACCATAAAATACATTGGCCCTTGACATGAAAAGAATAGACCAGTAAATAACAGTTGAACCGGTGGTGGCTGTAAACTGGTTTGGGCATCTCTAGATCGGGGGCACACTTGAGAACCGCTCAAGGCACACTGGTTGAAAAAAACTGCTCTAGGTACACATCGTTCTAGTGTTAAGTTACAGTATACCTGAGCTAGCACTCGTGGCTAACACGTGCCACGTAGGGGCAATTACTGAAGCGGGTTTCTATTTGCACTTCTATAGTCTGCAAAGAAAACATCACGCATTTCACCAGGTGCAATCAGCTAATTGAATTGGCTCCAGCAAAATAAATTGTAGTGTCTGGTACAGTCACGTCTCCTACCGCCCCCCCCCCTCCCCTCTCCCAAGCTGAATAGGTACTGCTACATCCCACATTTATTGTCAGACAGTAAAATATCAACTTAAAAAAAAAAGGTACTTCTTTACTTTCACGGCGCCACTAGATTAGGAAAGATAGGATATCGCGGTCATCGCGGGCATTGAATGCACTAAAAAATCGGGTGCGACGCGATGCCCGCGATTTCCCATAGGGACCAATGTTAAATTTCTCAATTGACACGATTTTTCTGTTCAATGCCTCAATTGACACGATTTTTCCATAGGAATCAATGTTAAATGGCCCACAGAGGCCAAATAGACACCCTGAAGTGTGAAATGGCCCCCACAATTGTTAACGGCACCCCACGATCACCGTGAACCCGAAGCGTGGCGAGCGCAGCGAGCCCGCGAGGGGCGGCGGTACGCGTCCTATGACCTTTTCATACCCCCACTATCCACGTCGGCGTGGAGTTGAGAATAGAATAGTGTGGTGAGCGCAGCGAGCCACCGAGCCCGAAGCGTGGCGAGCGCAGCGAGCCCCGCGAGGGGACGAGGATACCTGTGAAGCCCGCGAAGGGACGCGTTTACCTGTGAAGGTATCCGCGTCCCCTCGCGGGGCTTGCTGCGCTCGCCACGCTTCGGGCACGGTGGCTCGCTGCGCTCGCCACACTATTCTATTCTCAACTTCACGCCGACGTGGATAGTGGGGGTATGAAAAGGTCGGAGGACGCGTACCGCCGCCCCTCGCGGGCTCGCTGCGCTCGCCACGCTTCGGGTTCACGTTGATCGTGGGGTGGTGTTAACAATTGTGGGGGCCATTTCACACTTCAGGGTGGCTATTTGGCCTCTGTGGGCCATTTAACATTGTTTCCTATGGAAAAATCGTGTCAATTGAGGCATTGAACAGTAAAATCAGGTCAATTGAGAAATTTAACATTGGTCCCTATGGGAAATCGCGGGCATCGCGTCGCACCCGATTTTTAGTGCATTCAATGGCCGCGATGCCCGCGATTTCTAGTGGCGCCGTGAAAGTACAGAAGTACCAAAAAAAAAAAATCAGATCTGTTTTGTCAGAATCGGCAGCGGATTGTCGAATTCACAGCTGTTTTCAGACAATCTGCGGCCATTTCACCGATCTACTGAATTTCTGACACTCGTAACATTGAATTCGAACTGTCGCGTTACTGTCGGATCAGATGAAAAATGTCTGCGATTCTGACTGTTGGGACATTCTGACAGTCGGAATCCCATATTGAATACCCCCCTAAGAGTACCCCCCCTTCTCACTCCTTTATTTTTACTCACCTCGTCTCCCGATGTCCACGGGGGCCATCTGACTCCTCTTCAGCAGCATCCCCGGTCCCAAGTGACGTCAACGGCGCAATGCATCCTTGGGACCGGGGGTGCCACTGAAGAGGAGTCAGATGGCCCCCATGGACATCGAGGGACCATTGGAGGACCAGGTAAGTATGTTAAAATAAACAAAATCTGAAATCCAGAATAATTCCCGATCCGTGTCCCAAGCATTTCGGATAAGGGATATTTAACCTGTATATATGTATGTATCTATCTATCTATCTATACACACACACACACACATATTTACTGAGTTGGTACGATGAACGTATCGCATCGCATCGCATGCCATGTACCCGATGGCATGCGATGCGACGCGATTTTGACCCCCTATACGATGAAAAATCGTATAAGCACCCTAATGGGTGCTTACAATGTTAAATGCACCCCCACGCCACCCCCCCACTATAAACGTGAACCCGAAGCGTGGCGAGCGGCGGCGGTACGCGTCCTCCGACCTTTTCAAACCCCCACTATCCACGTCGGCGTGGAGTTGAGAATAGAATAGTGTGGCGAGCCCCCGAGCCCGAAGCGTGGCGAGCGCAGCGCGCCCCGCGAGGGGACACGGATACCTTCACAGGTAAACGCGCCCCTTCGCGGGCTTCACAGGTATCCGCGTGCGCTCGCCACGCTTCGGGCTCGGTGGCTCGCTGCGCTCGCCACACTATTCTATTCTCAACTCCACACCGACGTGGATAGTGGGGGTATGAAAAGGTCGTAGGACGCGTACCGCTGCGCTCGCCACGCTTCGGGTTCACGTTTATAGTGGGGGGGTGGCGTGGGGGTGCATTTAACATTGTAAGCACCCATTAGGGTGCTTATACAATGTTTAATCGCATCGCATCGTATGGCATTGTATGCCATGTACAATGGCATACAATTTGAAAATCCAACGATATCGCGTCGCATCGCATACCATCGTATGTGTTATGGTATGCAATGCGCGCCGCCAAAATACACAAGTACCACTGAGTTTTACTGTCAGGTTGGTATATAATGCAAACTTTTGTCCGAAAATAAAGCCGTAACCACATCTTGAAGAAACCTTACATCGGGGACGGCAAAAAAGGGATTTACAGGCCTATAATATTTAAGAATAATTAGTTTGGTATTTCCGGATGTAGGGTATAGTTATGATGCATTTAGAAACCAATACTTAACAGATGTAGTAAAGTTGATCAGAGATGGGGACCGGCTGGCATATGTCAGACCCGTCAGAACTTACACTGGAACATTAAAGCTGAAGACGTGTTTCTGAACCAAGACAGCAGCAGCGAGACATGGCCGGTAACCAGCAGCAGATGCCTGCCGCCTGGGGTTAATGAGTCGCATATGGACTTATAGCAAGTTACATATAAACACCGGGGGTTTCCTGCTGCATTAATATTGTGAATGAGTTACTGCAGCCAACCTTTAATCCCTGACTTGGCAGTACCCCCAGAGTACTGCTCCTTTGTTCAGGCCAGGTTAATAAATGCTATTTGGGTAAACAGGGGCATAACAGAGACTTGTTTTATGTCGGATGGTAAAATATGGCACTAAGAAGACTAAAGCCGTGTACACTATTCAAAATTGCCAAGTAGGGTTAGCCAGAATCGCACTGTGTACACTGCGACCGATATCCGTGTGCGGCCCTGCGAACGATATCCGTGTGCGGCCCTGCGATGTTGCTATCGCCTGGCCAAATAGACTGCAGACAAGGCAGTTTTGACTAAGCCGCACACACAATGGCCCTTATTCTGTTCACCCCCACGTGGAGATCATTTTCATCAGAATATATTTTTGGACTGTGACAGGAAACCAGAAATCTTGCTACTAATTAATATCACAGAGAGAACATAAAAACTCCACACCAAATGTGGTCAGAATTTGTACTACTCCTTTTTACTCCAGATAAACTCTCAATATTAACCTTTATTATATATGCCATATATTCAGATGAACATGAAATACAGAATACATGACAAAAAGTGCATTATTACGTTTCCTTTACACCCTGACTAGGATGTTCCCCACTGCTAGTGATGTGATTGGAGAGTACACTGGGGTCATAAAATGTATAATTTACATATATACACAGATGCGTGTTCTTTATCGTTTTATAAAAAAATAATTAGCAATGAAGTATTTGGTTGAGTAGTTAAAAAAACAAACCAAGAAATACCCAAAGCCCTGAATTTCAGTGCAGTTGCTACAACAGCCATACAGTATAAAATACAGCACGTCATAGCACTTAAAATCTACGTACAAAAATAAAAAAAAATTCGGTACTTGTGAGTTATCCGGGCTGCCGATTTTTTCATCGCGCCCGAAATCGTGGGCATCGTGTCGGTCGTGGCCGTTATAAGGAGCCGCGACGCGATGCCCGCGATTTCCCATAGACAGTAATGTTAAAAGACACGATGGACCCGATTTCCGACCCAATTTCCCATAGACAGTAATGTTAAAATACGCGATGGACCCGATTTCCCATAGACAGCAATGTTAAAATAAAATGACAATGTGAAATTGGCCAATATGGGCATTTCACATTGGATATGTTTTAAAAAAAAATGTTTCATGGCCCCCCACCACCGTTAACGCCACCCCGCTATTGACGCCAACCCGAAGCGTGGCGAGCGTAGCGAGCCCGCGAGGGGCGGCGGTACGCGTCCTCCGACCTTTTCATACCCCTACTATCCACTAGGGCGTGGAGTGAGAATAGAATAGTGTGGCGAGCGCAGCGAGCCACCGAGCCCGAAGCGTGGCGAGCGCAGCGAGCCCCGCGAGGGGACGCGGACACCTGTGAAGCCCGCAAGGGCACGCGGATGCCTGTGAAGGTATCCGCGTGCGCTCGCCACGCTTCGGGCGCGGTGGCTCGCTGCGCTCGCCACACTATTCTATTCTCACTTCACGCCCTAGTGGATAGTAGCGTGCTCTCGCCACGAAGTAGCGTGCGCTCGCCACGCTTCGGGTTGGCGTCAATAGCGGGGTGGCGTTAACGGTGGTGGGGGGCCATGAAACTTTTTTTTTAAAACATATCCAATGTGAAATGCCCATATTGGCCAATTTCACATTGTCATTTTATTTTAACATTGCTGTCTATGGGAAATCGGGTCCATCGCGTCTTTTAACATTACTGTCTATGGGAAATCGGGTCCATCGTGTCTTTTAACATTACTGTCTATGGGAAATCGCGGGCATCGCGTCGCGGCCCCTTATAACGGCCACGACCGACGCGATGCCCCCGATTTGGGGCTAAATCGCGGGCATCGCGTCGGTCGGGTGTCCTTAAGTTAACTAAACTTAAGGACAAAATCGGCAGCCCGGATAACTCACAAGTACCAAAAATTCCAACATCGGCTTGTGAAGACCAGTCATATAGGCACAGTGACAGAATGCACGGTCTGGTTTACAAGGTCAGCGTGGAGGTGAGGAGGTAATCATTCGTCCTGAATGCCGCATTTCAAGTTGGCTGGGACGGCAATGTCTGGGGAAGAGAATAGATAACGTCAGACAAAACACGAGGGCCAGATGTGTCACGTTTCAAAAAAAGTGATAAACTGGAGAGTGATAAACAGCCAGCCAATCAGCTACCAACTGTCATGTTACAGACTGGGTTTCAAAAATGACAGGTAGGAGCTGATTGGCTGGTTATTTATCACTCTCGACTGTCAACTATTAATGGTCAACCTAACAATCCGCACCCCACGTTAGAAGTTTCCAGCTCTGCAGAGAACAAGAGCAATACGCTAAAGATATAGGTGGAATATTACCCTATCGGCAGGTTGTGTCATTCCTGAGGTGCAGGGACAGGGCTCTAACCACACTGCCCTGGCGGCCGGGCTACCCCCATCCTAGAATTGCAGGAGTCGAGGGATGTGAAGCGCTGCTGCCCGATGTTGATACATCCAGCAGCTTTGTATCCCCCATAGAAACCTATGGGGTATGCGGCCGGTGGCAATGCAGGAAGGATCAGAGATTCCGGTACTTGTGTAGTTTCACGGCGCCCGATATATCGGATGCGATTCTAAGCCATTTTTGACCTGTTCATAATCTCACTATCCACTACGCATGGAGTTGATTATATATAGTGTGGCGAGTGCAGCGTGCCCCGCGAGGGGACAATGATTACTGCGCTCGCCACACTATAAAAAATCATTATGAGCAGGTCAAAAATTGCTTTGGGTCGCATCGATATATCGGCCAATATCGCATCCGATATATCGGGCGCCGTGAAAATACACAAGTACAGAGATTCCTGCTGCGGTCCCTCCCGCATACATTAGGGTGATACTTCATATTTGCAGCTAATCCCCGAATACGGGTGTTTTCCGCTAATATTGATAAATGGGCCTTATAGACATCTCTATGTCTGCAGTTCATTATTCCTACAAAATACTCTCTCAGAGTCAGTGCAGTTAAGACTCCAGCAGCCATGTACAGCAGCCTGTCTGTGCTAAGAAGTATTGTACTTTAGCGATGTTCCCAGCTCGGGATGCAGTTAAAATCCCGGCGGTCGGGATCCCGGCGTTCAGAATTCCGACGCCGGAATCCCGACTGCCGAAATGCAGACACATTCTCCCTCCTGGGGTGTCCACGACACCCCTGGAGGGAGAATAAATTAGGAGGGAGAATAAATTAGTGTGCCGGGCGTAGCGAGGCACCGGGCCCGCTGCGTGGCGAGCGCAGCGAGCCCGCAAGGGGGGGGCGATCCACGTCCCCCCCTTGTCGGCATTTCGGCTGTCGGGATTCTGAACGCCGGGATCCCGACCGCCGGGATTCAATACTGAATCCCCCAGCTCAAGAAGAATTCAGCAGTTACTTTTATAATACTGGGTAAATACTAATTACTCAGTGCAGCTGTTACATTACAAAAACTACGTTTAAACTATGGTGACATCTAGTGGTCAATACGTGTACTGCACTATGAAATCTTAAATAATGATCATCAGTGTGTCCCCCTCACAGTGTGTTCCCCCCATTATCAATCATTGGTAAAGCCCAAAAACGATCACCTTTATTACCCGTCTAGCTCTGGTACAACATGACTGGGGCTCCGATACACCGGAGTGGCCTGCGCAGTGGGAGAGAGCCCTCCGCCATGCTGCAGACGTATATTGTCCTCACCTATCTGTGCAGGTTTACGCAGGTTCAGGTTATTCATGATCTGCACAAACTCTGCCTCGGTCTTGGTCAGCCTCGGGTTCAGACGTTTCTCTTCCTCCACAGTGGTCACCGTCTGACCTATAACGAGACGTGAGGTGGAACATACAGTAAGGCCAGGTGAGGGGACGTGAACGTGTTATGCTCGGCCTGTCACATGGATGGCTGTAAATAACTAGACGTGTATTCAGGAGAGGAGACTGTCCAAATTCTGCAACTCTAGGAACCTGCCTGGGATACTAGAGGTTTATGGGATCTCCCAGGATTAGGGTTACCACCTCACCCCTTTCATTCTGGACACATATTGATATTAATTACACAGGTTCTGTGGCTGATTAAAACCAGGTGAAATGGAGTCTTGAAGTCAGTAGCCACAGAACCTGTGTAATTAATAAACCCAGGATTCCCAGCCCAAGGTTACATCATCACAATAGAAGTAATGATGATTACTGCCTTTGCTGCTGCACAAGTTACAGACACTCCCCAGGCATTGCTCAGAGCAGGACAGTACAGAGTCCTAAGGGGAAGCTGTCTGGTGAAATAGATACTGGTACCCAGTGACAGTGATATTATTACTAGGGAGGAGCTTACATCTCCTTAACCCCATCATCTCTGGGGAGGGGCTTACTTCTCCTTAACCCCATCATCCCTGGGGAGGGGCTTACTTCTCCTTAACCCCATCATCCCTGGGGAGGGGCTTCCTTCTCCTTAACCCCGTCATCCCTAGGGAGGGGCTTACATCTCCTTAACCCCATCATCCCTGGGGAGGGGCTTACATCTCCTTAACCCCATCATCCCTGGGGAGGGGCTTCCTTCTCCTTAACCCCGTCATCCCTAGGGAGGGGCTTACGTCTCCTTAACCCCATCATCCCTAGGGTTTACTGCCCTATACAGCGCCATCAGTATGGCCAGAGCAGATTCCCCAGATCGCAGGACTCACCGGTGTAGTCATGTGCCGGGTACAGGAAGCAGCTGCTGGGCAGGGTGAAGATCTTACTGTGCACGGACTGATACAGCGTATTGGGACAGCCTGCAATACACACCAATAAATGCTGAATGGATCGGTGACGGAAATAAGCACAGAGCAGCATTAGTGCAGCAGGAAATATTTCTTTAGGACTAGACCCCACACAGATATCCCTGGCGACCGTGGCATACCTTGCTGGAAGTCTGTGCGCCCACAGCCTCGGATAAGTAGCGCATCGCCCGTGAAGGCCATGCTTTTGTCATTGAGCACATAGGTGAGGCAGCCATCGGTGTGGCCGGGAGTGGAGCGGGCCTCCAGGGACTGTAGGGGACACACAGATTAAGAATCATTGCTATATCTGTAAGTAGAGGTTTTAGAAGTTTTACACCAAAAGTTGAGCTACGTAGCTGTGAAAATTGCCCACCCCTTAGCTTTTAAGTAAGAAAAATCCCACAACCGTTAAACCCATGTCCAATTTCACAGGGCTCCACCCCATTCTAGTCATGCCACACCCCCTTTTCACAATGCCATTCCTCCAAACTTACACCTAATTGTGGGTATGTGGTAATTAGGATGACAGTACCATGGCTGACAGTCAAAAGGTCGACCACTATTGATCCTCAGTCAATAGGTTGACACATGAAAACTGTCGACATGCATTATGTCAGGATAGTTTTTTGTTTGGATCCCTCACAGGATTCTCCACTATAATGATTTTACATACATCACTAAAGGGTGGAGTTAATTAGAATAATTTTGATTGATTCCAAATCCTCTATTAATTCTTAAATATGAAACACAATCCAGCAGTTTATAGGTTGGAGGTGCACCCCAGAGCCACAAGTAAGTATATTTCAACTGGAGAGAAAGAAGACTCATGTGTGGGGGCACTCTTACAATATTTATATACACACCTGTACTATATCCCGAGTGTAAAGGCAAAGAAGAAGGTGGTATTAATATAAAACGTAACTTTTAATAATCACACAAATAAAAATAATAATAAAGAGGGTATACATTACAATATACAATAATAAGTCAAAGAATAAAGATAGAGATAAAACCGCACTGCAAAGGAATGTCACACCCGTCTGTGACCGGATGCACACTTTTAAACAAAATTTATGTACACCATTGTTTTTGATTCCTTACTCACATGATATCAATATCAACCGTTTGAAAAGAAGGGAAAGTTTATATAGGCTTGGACCGCCTTGCTTTGGTTAATCTAATATAATAGCCAGTACGTTCAACATATCATGACCCAAATTCCTAGCAAGAATGTGCATAGATATATTCAGGATTGACAGTTATTCAATGTAACAATTGTGTTGCCCATTTAGCAATAAACACAGCAGCAGTAGCAGATTAAACAGTCATGAGATGTAACTTTTGTGTTGCATATTCATTATAACACATAGCAGAATAAGAATTAGAGACACATAACCTTAACACTTTGTAATCTTAAAGAATCTTAAGTATCACTTATCTGTGCATATCAATCTGACATTAATTTGAAGACAATTTCAAACACATTTGAAGTTAATTATCAGCAAAAAGTGGTAGCCTAAAGGTGCGTACACATGGGGGAGATATATTTCTCAGCAATATATTGCTCAGTGTCTCCTTTTCATCAGCGACCAGAGATGGTCGCTGATGAAAGGGAACCTCTGCCGGCGGTGTCGCAGAGGTAATCAGCTGGTCGCAGGAGACCAGCGATTAGTACGGGGCTGAAAACGGGAGCGCGCACCCGGCGATCTATCGCCGGGGCACACTCCCATCACTGGCAATATGGGGGCAGATGTATCATAGCAGCGCTTATCGCGCCGCTATGATACTTCCTGCTTCGCCTCAATAGCGAGGCGAAGCAGGAAGGGACATTGACAAGATGTATTAACATCTTGTCTGCCGAAGCGGGGGAGCGTTAACTCCCCCCTCCGGCGATGTCCCTTTCTGGAGATAGCGCATCAGTTAATACTGATGCGCTATCTCCTGTCCCCCGGCCGGCCGCACTGGGCATGCGCGGGATCTCGCTGTTCACGCGAGATCCCCAGCGCAGCCCACAGCTGACAGCAGGGACAGCGCTGTCCCTGCTGTTTAGATAGGGCTTCGCCAGCCTGATGCTGGCGAAGCCAACCCCGGCTTCGTGCGGAACGGTCAGCGATGCTGACCGTTCATACATTCGGCCTGCTATCATTTTGATAGCAGCGCCGATATGGACAGGGGCGCATAGCGCCCCTGTCCATTACCGCATCCTGGCGCCGTCATACATGGGGGAGAAGCGGTATCAGTGCACATAACGTGCGCTGATACCCCTTCTCCCCCATAACGACAGATCATACATCTGCCCCACAGTCGCCAGCGACCATATTTCCAGTGATTTCAGCCCCTATCGCCCCCGTGTGTACACAACTTAAGTCAATGAAAAATGTGCAGTTTTAAACATGCTGTTCAGAATCAAACTAGCGTGTAATACCCTCAATTAGACAAGCGGAGCAATTGTTCTACTATTACTCTGTTACCAGTTAGTTAACGGCAGAAATGCCTAGTCACATGAGTAAATAAATTCCTCATACCTTCAAGCAATACCTCAGGCAGTTAAAGTAAATGAGTTTGCCTGGGAAGAGAAAAAAAGAAAGAAAAATAGAGCAGACTACTTTCCAGCCATCATATAATAGAGGATGGTGGATGAGAGAATCAGGGAGAGACACGGCAGTGAAGATATAAGAGTGGCCAAAAATGCCTTCTGCTGCTCTCTGTCAGGCTATATAGCCACTGTTGCTCAATCAGGCATTGCACTGGGACCTGGCCAGGGCTGACCAGCCACAGAGGTAATGCTTTGGCCGTGGGACCTATAATAAGCTGTGGCATTACCTTGATGGCTGTTTGAGCCCAGTGCTGGTTTGGACACAGGCATCCATTCACCTCCTCCCCGGCTGTGTGTGCCCCCCCACCCAAACTCCATACTGACAGCAGGACGCTGCGGTCAGGAGGTTGGCTCCCCCATCAGTAGCGCACGCAGGGGGGGTTTCTGAGTACCCAGAACCCCCCCCAGGACTCTAAGGGCCCCAGGTTGAAAGCTGAGGGTCCCCTCTTTCCATGGGTACAAGAATTTTTAAAAAAATCGGCCCTTGGGAACCGGAAATATCTGACTTCAAAGCAGTGGTCCCCATCCAAACCTGTTAATTGCTATTCCCAGTCAGATATTTCGGGTTCTGTCTGACTTATAGTTTTTCTGAGGATATATTCCAAAAGCTGGGACTCTCCCCCTTTGATGGACACTAGTAGTTTGTCTCTACTATTCCGAGAACCAGAGATATCAGCCTTCCAGCAGCTGGTTACTGCTTCAGATCCACACACCTGGTATGTAGTTTTATATACTCCTTGGCAGATTGCTCTGCCTCCTGAACTCTGATCCCCTAGTCCCCAATACCATTTGGTAGGAGAGATTCTCTAGTTTTTAATTCCATTAAAATCTAAGAAATCAATTTCCAGAAACTGGAGATATCTGCAGTCAAACAAGCTGTCCTCCCACCAGAAAATTATGAATAATAAGCCCACTCCACTATACACCCCTCCTGCATATTAACGTCCACTACCACCCTGGAAGTTATGTATCAGGGCCCCTTCATTCAGCCCAATGCCCCCTTCTCCCATCCTATCTCCCACCATCTGTGCAGTAAAGGGGTATTTAGTGGAAATTACTGATCTTGGCCCTACATGCTGAGTGGTTGATATAATACCCCCCTACCACCCGGGGGACATCAAAGCTTCCCCCACCCCTACCGCTGGAGGATCGGTAGTTGCCCCAATACATTGCTATGCCCAGGGGTCTACACTGCTGTTGACGCCCCTGTGTATTATTATTATTTATATACATTTGGTCTATCTATAATACTTTAACTGACCCGGCATATACTGGGTCACCTAAGTGTCCATCTTCGTGCTTTGCTCCGCCCCTCTGGAAACCCCCTTCTGAAAATCCTGTGTTTGCCCCTGCCCATTGCTGTAAACAGGATGACCCGGCATACCCGTTTACACTGCCCCATCACCCCGGTCCTTCCAGTGTCAGGACCAGGGTAGGATTCGCGAAGAAATGGACCCATGTTTTTTTCAGCTACCCCTTTTACACCGACACTGACCAGGGTCTACGATGCAAAAAACAGGTTTTTCGCCTCGGTGTAAAAGGCGTATGAGAGAGAAGCACACGGGAAATTTGTATATTTGGCTACAAAAATGGGGGGGAAAAGTATTTCGACATTTGGGCGAAATGGTTGCACTCTCATTATTCATCAACAACAAAAAAAAAGACTAAACTATGTCAGCTAGGATGGCGATTGTAGCCACTGGGTTTACACGAGAACATTATATTAGGGTTGTTGTTTCAACATATATGACATCTTTATCTTTAGGTAATAATTTGCAATTCAGTCATGTGATGAGATTGTATTTTGGATTTTCTTTTTAGTTAACAAAATTTTAATTGTCCTGTGTACAGTGGTGATAGATAAATACTTCTGTACTGTCCTCAATTTTTTTTTTGCTGTTTATTGTACATACTGTTTCTGTTGTATGTACTGTTTCTGTTGTATGTACTGTTTCTGTTGTATGTACTGTTATTTTGTATGTACTGTTTATGTTGTATGTACTGTTATTTTGTATGTACTGTTTATGTTGTATGTACTATTTATGTAACAAGTCAAATTAAACTCAATAAATATAAGTGAATTTAAAAAAAAAATTACGGTGCCTCGCGGGCCGCATTTGGGAACCTCTGCTCTATGCACTGACCACATGCTCCTTGTAGTGATCTATTCATGTTTGTATTTCAAGTTGCTCACTTTTTTCAAAGTTCAAAAGTGAACCATAACAATTTGCTATAAAGGACCACAAGATGGAGGTATGGGTGGCGGGTCCGCTTCTAAGTAGATGCTGTCAGAAAAGAAAGATTTGGGGCCTGATTCACGTTTTATCGGCCCCTGGCGTATTTGTACCGAGGACCAGAGTTTTATCTCATTTGCGCATGTGCAGGGCCACCAAGGTGTTCGCACAGGGGGGGGGGTTGTGGAATGGAGGTGGTCAGGGGGATAGCCCATAGCAATGCTCATGGCCGGGCATTCACATGGGTAAGTGGGCGGGCTAATGACTGCCGGGGGCGGGTGGCTGATGTCACAGGATTTGCATTTGCTCGCCCAGCGGGCGTTGTTAGATTGCTCGCTTAGCATGCAAATGTATGCGGCTTAGCGAGCCAACGTGAATCAGGCCCCTGACCCCCCTCACCGCTAAGCGCAAATCACACAATGTTGTATACGTACAAATTTCCCAAATCTGATGAGATCTCCTTCCTGAATGTGGACGTCAGCGAGGGCGCCGCTGTCCTTGGAGATGACGCTCTTACTCCCGGGCAACAACTTCTTCAGAACCCCGGTCCCGGTAATGTGATCAGCGTGGCAGTGAGTGTTGGCTGGAGATACATAGGAGGAATTGGAAAACGTGGGATAAAATTATTCCGTAATAATAATAATAATATTTATACTGGTTTCACATTGCAAACCCACTTTCAACCTGTTTTTGTGTCGTGACTTAAAACAGGTCAAAAGCCAGTTAAACCCCTTTCATATTGCATGTTGTAAACGGTATATTGCAGTTTCGGTACTTGTTTCCTAGTACTTGTTTCCTAGCACGGCGCCTGTCGTAGGTGATCGCATACCTTAACTTAAGGTATGCGATGGACACGACGATGCGATTTTAGGGCTATTTTTAGCCTTTTCCCCGACAATGAAAAAATCACGTCCATCCTTAAGTTAAGGCATGCGATCGATGCGATGGACCCGATTTTACATAGGGAACAATGTTAAATGTGCCAATGGACCCAATTTTTCATTGTATACCCACCCTTATTGGTATTAACATGACAAATGCCCCACCATTGTTAATGCCACCCCACGATGAATGCCAGCCCGAAGCGTGGCGAGCGCAGCGAGCCGACGAGGGGCGGCGGTATGCGTCCTCTGACCTTTTCATACCCCCACTATCCGCGTCGGCGTGGAGTTGATTTTATATAGTGTGGCGAGCGCAGCGCGGTTTGGTGTTCATCGTGGGGTGGCGTTAACAATAGGGGGGGGGGGGCATTTGACCCATCAGGGTTGGGAAACAATGAAAATTGGGGTGTGGGGGGCATTTAACATTGGGGCCAATGTAAAATCGGGTCTCAGGGACCATTTTACATTGATTCCAATGTAAAAATCGCGGCGATCGCATCGCATGCAATTTGGTTGCATCCGATCTACGCGATTTTTGGGGTCCCGATGGATACAATTTTTATCGCTGGCGCCGTGCTAGGAAACAAGTACTGCAGTTTCAATATCTTTTTATACCTTTCAGATTCAACCCGTTTCACCCATAGAAAGCCATACAACGTAATTTTAAATGTTTATTTACTGCTTGTGGGCGGGGATCATGCAGAGAGATAACCTATCACCCTTGTGTGGTTATCATTTGTAGTAAATACGTTTATACCGTTTCTGAGCTGTTCAGATTGCAGGGAAAATGGCTCAGAAACGTGTAGGATCTTGCTTTTAACACGTTTCAAAATACCGGTATTCTGTAATGGAGCTTTCACACTGCAGCTTTAAAACGGTAAAAAAACGGCAATATACCGTGTTAAAGCTGCAATGTGAAAGGGGTATTATATAGCACTTTTCTCCCGATAGGACTCAAAGTGCTTTACATTTACCTTTACAGCACGCAAAACAAAAAACAAGCTTAACAGTGAAATGCTTGAGAGAACAGGAAAGTCTTGAGTCTATTTTTGAAGGAATCTTCAATGGGCTCCTCTCGCACTGTGCAGGGAAGAGAGTTCCATAGAGCCAGAGTTACAAAACTGAAAGCTCTATCCCCAGATTCTAGGTACAGTTAATAGTCCATCATCTGCAGATCGCAGTAATCAAGATGGTCGGTAAGGAATAAGAAGCTGCTTCAAGTACCTTGGGCTCTGGTCATGAAGGGCTTTCAAAGTCGTTAAGCCAATCTTATGCCGTACTATGGAGATTAATATTTATAATTGTATTTATATAGCGCTCTTTCTCCAATAGGACTCAAGGCGCTGAACAGATAGAATAATTGTAATACAGTACAGGAACAATGAAGTACAGAAAAGCTTTTTATATATAATACTTAAGGGAATGAAGGAAATTATTGAGTAAACAGGAAAGTCTTGAGTCTGTTTTGAAACATTCTAGAGTGGGGGTCTCTCGAACTGTGCCGGGAAGCGAGTTCCATAAAGTCGGAGCTGCATGGGTAAAAGCTCTACCCTCAGATGAATTATGGGAGATCCTAGGTACTGCTAAAATTACCTAGAACCAAAATAGGAAACCAGTAGCTCTCCAGCCACAAAGCCACATGGTGCCAGCCGCTTACCCACAGTAACAGCCTGGTGCCAGCTCCCTAGCCTTTGACTATTTGGGATACGGTCGTATTATCAACCACACTTAGGTTGACAGTCATTAGGTCGATACCGTTGGGTCGACATGCAGGAAGGTCGACAGGTGTCTAGGTTGACATGGTTGAAGGTCGGCAGGTGTCTAGGTTGACCGGGGACAAGGTCGACATGGTTTTAGGTCGACATGGGTTATGTCGATAGGTCGGCATGTTTTTTTTCACAGTTTTTTGAGCCGACAGGCGGTATTTCATGCCTTACCATCCACTAGGGCATAGTGGAAGAATAAAATAGTGCCCGAAGCATTGCGAGTGAAGCGAGCAATGCGAGGGGCTGTGGTTGACTTCAAACAGTGTCCATGTCGACTGTGTCGACATGCGGGTAAAAAAAACTGTGAAAAAAACCATGTCGACCTCACGACCTGTCAACATAACCCATGTCGACCTAACGTTATGTCGACCTAAAACCATGTAGTACTTGTCCCCTGTCGACCTAGAAACTTGACGACCTGCAACCATGTTGACCTAGAACCCTGTTGACCTTCCTGCATGTCGACCTAAGTGTGGTCGATAATACGATCCACACCCGACTATTTGGGGTTTATTTGCAAAGATAGGAGTTCTATTAAAGATGGGATGTTGCTATGGGCAACTAATCAGATTATATTATCTTCTAGAAGGTGCTAAATTAATAAAGACGTAGATTCTGAGGGATCCCCGTACAGGACACTAAGCGCCACTGTGCCATGGCTGCGGGATGCCAAATATCAGTGAGCCCCAGTAACAGGTTTACCCCGCACCAAAGGGCACTTCCCTCTTTCAAACATGGGTGCTTCTGGCTAGTATGGGGGAAATTAGGCACTCCCCAATCTTTGGAACGCCTACCTTTTTCTGACACTCACAAAATAGCCGGTTACCCCACCACCCCCAAACGCCAGCTTACTGCCAGTCAAACTGCAAGGGGATTAACAATTAGATATTTTTTTCTATTTTAGCGATGATCTATACCAGGGGTTCTCAAACTCGGTCCTCAGGACCCCACACAGTTCACGATTTCCATGTCACCCAACAGGTGCACTCATTACTCACTGACACGTTTTAAAAGAGACACAGGTGGAACTCATTATTTCACTTGATTCTGCAATGAAACCTGCAAAACATGCACTGCGCAGGGTCCTGAGGACCGACTTTGAGAACCTGTGATCTATACCCATGCGCTGTCATTCGATATTTGAATGGATTGCGAATTCTCATATCAGCTATCAAATCTGAATCAGGCCCTTAGTGCCGGATGGCGTGAAGCAGGGCATCTTCCAATCTCCACTGAGCTTACAGGCGTTGGATAAACGGGATCTGCAGAGATCTGTACTCGGATATTAACCATAAGCTCGGACTTCCCTCTCTCAAGCAAGTTTATTTTTTTATACAGAGGCTAAATAGATATTGATATCAGATTGGCGCTAAACCTTGGCGCCCCGCTAAATCCTTATCCGGTGGTTGTAAACGCCATGGGAATGGGATCATTCGTCAGACTGCATTTAGGTCTACAGTCATTAGGTCGACCCCACTAGGTCGACTGGCAGGAAGGTCGACCTGACTTAAGGTCGACATGGGCCAAGGTCGACATGACTTAAGGTCGAATTTGCATAAAGGTCGACATGAGGAAGGTCGACTGGTCATAAGGTCGACATGGGTTTTTCACTGGTTTTTAATCCGAATGTCGACACAGTCGACATGGACACAGTTGGCAATGAGAATCGGACCCTCGCATCGCTCGCTTCGCGCACGGTGCCTCGCTGCGCTCGGCACACTATTTTATTCTCCCACCACGCCCTAGTGGATGGTAGGGCATGAAATACCGCCTGTCGGCACATGTCGGCTCAAAAAACAGTGAAAAACCCATGTCGACCTTATGACCAGTCGACCTTCCTCATGTCGACCTTTATGCAAATTCGACCTTAAGTCATGTCGACCTTGGCCCATGTCGACCTTAAATCAGGTCGACCTTCCTGACAGTCGACCTAGTGGGGTCGACCTAATGACTGTAGACCTAAATGCAGTCTGACGAATGACCGCATCCCACGCCATGGTAGTTACTGTGGCTACGTGAGGGCCAAGGCAAAGTCTAAGTGCTTTATAGAGCTATTAATTTTACCATGGGGGATGGAACAGTCTGCACCAAAAATAGCACAGCATCTGCCTAGAGCTGTATACACAGGTATATAACTGTATACACAAGTATATAAACCGCTTTTACTGGGCCATAACAGCTTCTGCAGTACAGCATCTAATCACGTAGCATTCACCAACAGCAGCGCTACCGGTGCCGTTCCTAGCCATTTGGATTATTGGGTCAACAGTTATTATACTGACAGTGTTTAGGGCCACCCCAAAAAGTCGCCATGGCAAAATAAAAGTTGACACAAGGAAGCGGTCGCCAGAAGTTTTTCACATTTTTTAATTTGGCGTCATTTTGTAGATTTACGCATGTGGACCCCCAATGAGTGTACCGCAAACCCTTGCATGGCCCGCTTCGCTAGACATGCTTTGGGCCTGGTGCCTCGCTCCGCACAAGTTTCCGTACCCAATCAGAGTCCCCATGGACGGTAAAATATGGAAAAAAAAAAACGTAAAAAACTGTTAGCATGTTGACCTTTTGCCTGTGCTGACTGTGTCGACTTAGGCCCTTATTCAGATCTGATTACAGAACAACTTTGTTCTCAAAATGGGCAAAACCATGTGCACTGCAGGTGGGGAAGATGTAACATGTATAGAGTTAGATTGCGATCAGATCTGAATAAGGGCCTTAATGTGTGTCAATCGTTTGGTTTCGACCTATTGCCTGTCAATCATATGGTTTCGACCTATTGCCTGCAAACCTATACACTGTTGACCTATCATTGGAGTCCTGTTCCTAGTGGATGGCGAGGAGATCGCAGCGGCTGTGCTTTCTTCTGTGATCTGTTTATGTCCCATCAGCCAATAAACACTTGACCAGTTTATAGAGCTCTCCGGTAAAACAGTAACACAAGGCGTGTGGCCGAGTGTGACAAAGGTGAACAGACTTGCAGACTGCTCAACATGTTCTGTTCACAATACATTCTAAGCTTGTTGTTGTATAGACGTAGCACTCGTCGTTGAACTACAAGTCCCAGCACAAGCTGACGGCGAGTGTAGCCCAACTGCTGGTGACCAAAAACCACAGTATATTAACCCCTGCATTCCCACTAACATTTTAATAAATGTACAGCCACCTCTGTGATTGAGCAGATGTATTTGGCAGTTCCCTACAATAACATAGCAGTGGTTACCCCTGGAATCCAGCTGCCATAACTGCCTAAGCTGGCACGGTCCTGATGCATATGCTTTGACAATTATGTTTTCCCCTCTTTGCGCTCTGCCAATAGCTGCATGTCGAGTGGAAATTACATGAGAACCTCAAATCATGTAACATACTGGACCTTATTCTGGTTCACTCGCAAAGGCAAAATCCTTCTCAAATGGACAAAACCATGTGCACTGCAGGTGGGGCAGATGTAACTTGTGCAGAGAGTTAGATTTGGGTGGGGTTTTTACTTCAAAGTGAGATCTATATTGCAGTGTAAAAATAAAGCAGACAGTATTTTCCCTGCACAGAAACAAAATAACTCACCCAAATCTAACTCTCTCTGCACATGTTACATCTGCCCCACCTGCAGTGCACATGGTGTCGTCCATTTGAGAAGGAATTTGCCTTTGCGAGTGAACCAGAATAAGGGCCATTGTGCAGACCTACTGTATTGTACATCACCTCAGATTTCCTGCCCCGTGTCTATTTGCACTGTGTTCTTGTAATTCATTCACAGGCAGGACCCTCCACCCTCCAGGTGCTCACCCTGCACAATCCATGTGTCCTGGACGCTTACAGTCAGTGGCTCTATACCTGTCTGACCGCACTTCCCAGGGCATCGAGTCACTGGGTGTGGCGGTCTCTCATATACTGATTGTATAATTAATACTATAGAATAATCTCTTTGGTTTTCCCCCATGTGCTGTCAGTTCCAGTCATTTTCTATTGCACTGATTAAATCAGTGTAACCTTCCCTGTACAGCACTAGCGACATGTAAATAAAATAATATTATCTTTCCTGCTGAATACTGGCTACATCCCACTGTGAGCCCTACCTGCATAGACCATTTTGAGGCCAAGATCCTTGATGAGTTTCGCATCGCGATTTGCGGTTTCCAGGACAGGGTCAATCAGAACGGCCTCCTTAGTGGCTTCATCGGCAAGAAGATAGGTGTACGTACAACTGACAGGCTCGAACAGCTACGGGGAGGAAACACAAATGACGTTGGCAGGAAAAACTAATTAAGGATATACTAGATTAAATTATTAAGCAATTCCTGGGATATGGGCCTGATTCAGCTTTGGTAGCCATAAAAATTGCACACAATTGGTTCATAACTATAACGAATGAACGCAGACACATTGCAGACACTGTATGACATGCTATCTTTGGAATGTGCTTGCTCAAATTGTTATATTTTAATATACAACATTTTGCATCTGCCTGCTTTTGGAAATAGCGCTCAGTTAGGGGGAATACAGTGATGTACAGTACATAGCATTTCTGTAGTGAACCCTGTTTTTTCTATATTTTTTCTTGAGGTCTATAAACACTGGGCGATTTTGCCCAATGTGCATAGAGAAAGACGACGGGGAAAATCGATTGGCTCAAAATCGCTGAGAGCATACACAGTGAGCGGTTTTTGCTAGTTTTAGAGATTTTTCCAGGGGTGGACGACTTTCCATAGCAGGACACTATGGAAAGCTGTCCACCCCACTGCTCATCTGCTGATAATACCAGCAGATGGGCCAGCGATGATGCGGGAGCACACATCAGCACTCACCGCTGCCCCGGACACACTGGGCGGCTTTGGAGCTGAAAGCAGCTGAAACCACAAAACTGTGGGGCATTCAGCACAAAGTCGCCCAGTGTGTATGGGCCTTAAGGTTAAATATCTATTACCATTATGTATTTTATACTGTAGCAAGATTGGCTTAGCGCAACATAAAATGGGGATTTTTACAGTAAACCTGGGTGCACACTATACGATGCGGCGGTGCACCCGGAGGAACGATATAATTCAGTGATGTCACGCAGTCGCTGATGATATAGACATATTTGAGTGCAAGTTTTGATGAAGGGGGTGGGGGCTTGTTAACGACCCCTGGGAGCATGCATCATTAACAACACACTAGACGACATGAATGATAATATCGGTAACGATATCGTGGGGATCATTTAAATAAATATTATAGTGCGTGCGCACCTTTAGAGCAGTGTGTGAGGATCCCTGGAAGTGTCAGTACAGTATATGATCTTCAGGTGTGGTGGGATCCACCCCAGCATCTCCCAGGTGAATACATGACAGGATGGGATGAATATAATGTACCATATACACTGCCTGTTCCATGACTTCCTCATACACCGTCCTATTAAGCAGCCGCCCGATGATCATTACCCAATATCCGCTGCAATGTATCTACAGGAAATGCTATTTAATAATGGTATTTTGGGGGAGATTTATCAAAGTTTCAGCTTCCAAGGTATCACTTATCTGCTACATTCTGCAAAATGACAGCTACAATCTGATTGGTTGTTAGGAACAACACCTCCACTTTTTTTTCATTAGACAGTTTGATACATCTCCCCCTTAGTAACATGAAGCCTGGAGCTCTAGCCCACCCCAGCCAACTACACTGACACCCTGCAGTCCCCTATGGGGCACTATACTGGCAGTGCTGGGAGTTGTAGTTCCACATGGCAAATAAGGCAGCGAGCTTTCCCTACGCTCTTACTGGGAGCCTGCCATGAGAGGAGTGAGGGGCCTTGAAGGGGTTAATACAAAAACAAACAGCTGGCGATACTGATAGGGGCACCCAGCAGCGCAGAGGTTAAGGAATGCCGACAGAAGAAAGCTCCCAGGGCACAGCACACACTCACCTGTCTGAAGATGAGCCCTCTTCCGGCCGCCGCCATGTTACTGTAGCACCGTACAGTGCCCACCAGCACCCTGCTGGCAGCAACCGTCACCCACATTGCGCAAACCGTGCTGGGCTGTCCTATCAGTCTGACTCTGACTGGGAGGACCAGTGTGTCATGGTGCTGTGTATATCCCCGGGGCACAGGCCTCCACCAACCACAGTAGGGGGGCGGGGCTCGGGATCAATGCTATCCCTTACCATGCACTATGCATCATTCATCATAGCAGCTGGGTTCCCTCTAGTAAACAAGCGACACACCTCTGTGCATGGGGGGGGGGCACCACTGTGAATGGGGGCCACCTCTGCGTATGGGGGGCACCTGTGTGTGGGTGTCTTCTCTGCGTATGGGGGCACCTCTGTGAATGGGGGGCACCTCTGTGTATAGGGGGCACCTTTGTGTTTGGATGTTAACAGTGACATCTAATTTGTGTACAACTCATCCATTTGCCAACGTGTACAATTCTTTGCGAGTGCCCAACGCAGCCGCAGGCACGAGTTTAAAAAAAAAATAATTGTGTCAATGTCGGCATAGGTCGACATGGTCACCATATAGGTGTACCGCATATCTCAGCACTCGGCACACTATTTTATTTTCCCTCTATGTCCACTGGGATGATAAAATATGAACAAGACGGTGAAAACAAGAAAAAAATCTAATTTGTGTCGACCACGTTCCCTTCGACCTTTTGCTTGCGTCGATCTGCTGTTAATGTCGATCTAGACGCTGCTGACCATTTTTAGATGCGTTCGACCCTGAGAGATCGACCAAGTGATTGTCGATCCTTCAGATCCAAAAGCAGCTGTGGGCTTTGGGAGGGGGGACCAAATGGGCGCATTTTTAGGTCAGCCTTATCGCGGGTCTTCCTGTAGGGGGCGGGGCTAAAATGACAATGCTTTTTACCATTTTAGCCCCGCCCATGTATGGCTCGCGTGCTTTGGGCTTGGTGCCTCGCTGTGCTCGGCACACTATTATATTCTCCCTCCACATCGTAGTAGTGGATGGTAGGGCATGATATACCACCTGTCAGCACTTGTTGGTTCATGGTGACCTTTTCCATTTCGACCATGTCAACATTTTCACTGTTGACCTTTGGACACTGCCAACCTTTTGGCTGTCGACCTTTGGACCCTGTCAACCAACAGTTGTCGACTCTCTCCCCTCTCTCTCTCTCTCTCTCTCATAAAAATGTAAGTTTCCACAAGAGAGGATACCATAGAGTAGGGAGGACTCTAGTCAGTTGTGTGCGGAGACACACGTACACAATAAGTAATACAGCATTCCTGTTGGCATCTGTTACCACCATCCATACTACTCTGCCATTAACCCTTCCTAAGTCGCTGAACAAGGCAAGAGCAACTAAATCGCTTTAACTCTTTGGCTGCGGCAAATCATTCCGAGACAACATTTGTTATTCTCCCATCCTGTGGAACCTCGTTTCTGTGTTATAACAGACCCGCACATTATTTTCTCCCTGTGACAGACATGACTCAGCATTTTCCCCAGTGCTGGTGAGACGTGACTTGCTTACTCATGCAGGCAGATGCACATTCATTGAATGTCACCTGTATGGAGGGGTTGCTGCAGTGGTATTTTAAGAGTAGGAGGCCCATGTGCAGCGTCCTCCATCTTCCTCTCTGCCGGGAGAAGCCCAGCACAGTAGAGGCTGAGCACTAGACTAGACTCTACTCGCACATGTGCACAACTTCGGCATAGGTGGGCAGGGTTGGGATCATTTGGTCTACAGCATGATGGTCGACAGTCATTAGGTCGACATGGGAAAATGTTGACATGCGTCTAGGTCGACATGGGAAAAGGTCAACATGGTTATAGGTCGAAAGGTCATTAGTTTGACAGGTCATTAGTTCGACAATGTCTAGGTCGACAGTCAAAAGGTTGACATGGGGTTTTTCACAGATTTTTTAACTGAATGTAAACACAGTCGACATGGACACAGTTTAAAGTGCACTGCATCCCCTCGCATCGCTCGCTGCGCTTGCAATGCATCAAGCACGGTGCCTTGCTACGCTCGGCACACTATTTTACTCTCCCACCACGCCCTAGTGGATGGTAGGGCATGAAATACCGCCTGTCGGCACATGTCGGCTCAAAAAACAGTGAAAAACCCCATGTCGACCTTTTAACTGTCAACCTAGACACTGTCAAACTAATGACCTGTCAAACTAATGACCTTTCGACCTAGAACCAGGTCAACCTTTTCCCATGGTGACCTTTTCCCATGTTGACCTAATTGTGTTGACCTAATGACTGTCGACCATCATGCTGTAGACCAAATGACCACATCCCGGTGGGCAAGCCTCACGCATTTAATGGGGCCTCCCACATCGGCCCCCATACTCCCTCCCTCTGCCGGTCAAATTCCGGCATTCGTGGCTCTTTCAGGAGGGGCGCAGCTAAAATTATGCATATCGCGTCATTTAGTACTACCCTCTCCCTGAAGAGCCGCGAATCACGCCAATTACAGTGCTGAGGCTTAATGGGGGTGGGCTTAATGCCAACAAGCCCCACTCCCGGAAACACTGCTGAGAGTCTCCTCTCTGGGCTACACCCTGAGAGGAGACTCTAAAGGTAGGCAAGTATGCGGTAGCACACATGCAGATCATTTCTTGGTACTTATGTAGTATCTGGGCTGCCGATTTCTAAATCGGGTCGGATCGGGAGATCGCATCGCATCGCATGCGACCATGCGATTCGATGCGATGCGATGCGATGCGATGACCCGATTTTTCCATAGGAATCAATGTTAAAATGGACTGAGTCCATTTTAACATGGAATTCAATGGGAAAAATGGGTCCTTTTCATACCCCTACTATCCAAGTGGGCATGGAGTTGGATATAAACCTGTGGCGAGCGTAGCGAGCCACCGAGCCCGAAGCGTGGCGAGCGAAGCGAGCCCCGCGAGGGGACGAATACCGTCCCCTCGCGAGGCTCGCTTCGCTCGCCACGCTTCGGGCTCGGTGGCTCGCTACGCTCGCCACCGAGCCCGAAGCGTGGCGAGCGAAGCGAGCCCCGCGAGGGGACGAATACCGTCCCCTCGCGGGGCTCGCTTCGCTCGCCACGCTTCGGGCTCGGTGGCTCGCTACGCTCGCCACAGGTTTATATCCAACTCCATGCCCACTTGGATAGTAGGGGTATGAAAAGGACCCATTTTTCCATAGGAATCATTTTAACATTGATTCCTATGGAAAAATCGGGTCATCGCATCCGATATCGGATGCGATGCGATGCGATATCGCATCGCATCTGATTGTATGCCTTAACTTAAGGCATACAATCAAAAAATCGGCAGCCCAGATACTACATAAGTACCCATTTCTTTGATTAATTGGCTTTGATTGATTGGCTAGTGGGCCAATCAAAGCATGGAGGTGGGGCTTCATGGATATTGGGGGCGGAGTTATGCTCAGTGTCCTGGTCCCTTGGGGAAAAAACAACAACTTTGTTTATGCTTGACATCAGTGGAGGGGAAACCATCTGGTTCTCTCCCATTGATGGCAAAACCATTCTACATCGACCATAAATCATCAATGATTTTGAATCATCGATGGTTCATGGCCATCCCTACACCAATGTTGGGAGGTAGGTTGTAGGACGTGTGGGATATGGAGTAGATGGATACACAGCTGCCCTGGGCATAGGCCATATAGGCATACGCCTGGGGTGCTCTTGCTGAAGGGGGGCAGCAGGCCCTACAGCCCATCTTCAGGCTGCTATAGATGCTTGCAGAGACAAAAAGAATACAAAATATTTCATTTAATTAGAATTTGTTTAATATATAATAGCTGATGGATCATCTTCTTGTCATGGAATCTCACTGTCCATCTAAAAAGAAGAAAAGGTTGTTATATGTCTATCATGACTTGTATAATGCAGCAGATGTATTACCCTGAAATAACCAGCAGGCCCAGGAATCATCCCATTGTTGTTGGTCACATAGGGGAAAATGTACTGTTACCCATAACAACCAATCAGATTCTGTCTATCCTTTCCTAGGATGTAATAAAGAAATGATAGAATCGGAATGGTTGCTATTAGGGGTTATTTTAGACCTGATTGCAAGGCTACAAATTTTCAGTTTGAGCGATCAGCGATAGGCTGCACAGATCGTAGCACGCATGCGTGGCTTTTGAGGGCAAGATGTGTGACGTCAGTTATGGCCCCGATCAGCCTGTTTCTATCGCAGCTGCTGAGTAAGTCCCAGGCTACACACAGACTGCTCTAACTGAAATAATCATTTGACGGTGAGCGGCTTACGAGGGGATTTGCAGCTAATTAACAGTTAATTTCTGCAAACTGTGCTAAGCAATTCGCAGTCTGGGGCAGTACAGTGTGTGGCATAATGTGTAATGGGCATTATGGTGTATGACAATGTGTAATGGGCAATACAGTGTGCTTAAGCTTGGCGCAGTGTGTCCAAGGGCTCTACCTGGCACAATGTGTCCAAGGGGCTCTACCTGGCGCAGTGTTCCCAAGGGGCTCTACCTGCCACAGTGTTTCCAAGGTTCTCTACCCGGCGCATTGTTCCCAAGGGGCTCTACCCGGCACAGTGTGTCTAAGAGGCACTACCTGGCGCAGTGTGTCTAAGGGGCACTACCTAGCGCAGTGTGCATAATGGACACTACTGTCCGGTGTAATGTGAATGGTTAATTATTTTGTGCCCATGCCCCTTTCCCATGAAGCCACACCCAAAATTTTTGCCACGCGCCTTCAGCACGCACCGTACCTATTTTTAGAGTCTCGGGTTGTTTTGCTGGTCCCATTCAGACCCCCCCCCCCCCCATCCTCACACAGAAAAACAAATTATCGGTTCAAGCATTTCTATTTGCTTTTCTGTGTGAAAGATAATATGTGAATGCTTGGGTTTAATTATGATAAGAACTGGATTAATGACTAAGATAATGCTACAATCACACCCTGACTGGTTCTAGACACCCCTACGTACTGCTAGAAATGTTTTACCAGAGGTGCACACTCTAATGTAATGAGCTGCATGCAGGGTCGGCGCCATCACTAGACAGCTTTAGGTATTTGCCTGTGGGCAGTCAGTTGTGGCCGCACCCGCTTCCCTGTGGAGCCAGGCCACTGGCGCCTGCAGAGCCCCACCCACGATGGAGCAAGCTGAGCGGCACCCTTCCCCCGTAGACCGTGCACTGGAGCAGGTCAGCGACCCCCCCCCCCACCCACCCCCTGGGTGCTGAGATGCCATGCATCCGCCCTCGCTACATGCCTCTCCCAACAGATTTTGCAAAGTGTAGAGGGATGGCCATCGACCATCGACGATTCAAAATCATTGATTGTTTATGGCCGATGCTGAATACTTTTGCCATCGATGGGGGAGAACCAGATGGTTTCCCTACATTGATGGCACAGCAAAACTGATGTTTCGCTTTTTTTTTATTTTCAAAGTGCCGGGACGCGGAGCATAGCTCCACCCCCGACACCGGCGAAGCCCCACCTACATATTTTGATTGGGCCACAGGCCAATCACTCACACATATTAGATGACCATCGATATGTAAAACTATCGATGGTTACCCATTGCATAGTTTTACACTATCGATAGCCATGTGCATTTTTGCCATCAATGGCAACCATCGATGGCAAAGGCACCAATGGCCATCCCTAGCCCATAGGCTACAGCAGCACAGCACCATCTTCAGATGACATTTGCTGCTTGGCAAATCTGACAGCACTGCACCCACCATAGGGGTTTATTTCCTGAGATGGGAGTTCTATTGAAGATGGGATATTGCTCTAGGAAACCAATCTGAATCTACTTATTTATTTATTTAGCACCTTCTAGAAGATAATAGACTCGTGAGCAGCTGCAGTATGGATGGTGTAATGGTTAGCATTACTGCCTCACAGCGCTGAGATCTTGGGCTTGACTCCCACCACGTGTGGAGTTTGTATATTCTCCCCGTACTTGCGTGGGTTTCCTCCAGGTACTCCGGTTTCCTCCCACAATCCAAAAAAATATACTGGTAGGTTAATTGGCTCCCAACAAATTAACCCTAAAATGTCGGTGTGTGCCTGTACATGTGATAGGGAATATAGATTGTAAGCTCCACTAGGGGTAGGGACTGATGTGAAAGCGCTGCGGAATATGGGGCTAATTCTGATTCACTCGGAAAGGCACAATCACTCTCTAATGGACAAAACCACTTGCACTGCAGGGGGGATCAGATGTAACATGTGCAGAGAGAGTAAGATTTGTGTGTTTTATTGTTTCTGTGCAGGGTAAATACTGGCTGCTTTATTTTTGCACTGCAATATAGATATCAGTTTGAAGTACACCCCCACCCAAATCTAACTCTCTCTGCTCATGTTACATCAGCCCTACCTGCAGTGCCCATGGTTTTGTCCATTAGAGAGTGATTGTGCCTTTCCGAGTGAATTAGAATAACCCCCAAAGTGTGCGATATATAAATAACTGGTAATAAATAAGTAAAAAAATCTGATTAATCCCATAGCAACATCTCAAAGCAAAAATCAAGGTAATGAATCCTTTCAAAGTAATTCATGTTTAAGAATTATTTTTATATCTTTCAAGAAATGATTTGATGTAGCAGAGAGTAATACCACTTTCAGACAGAAAAATCCCCCAAAACCGGGTTTTTCCTGGATAAAAAACCCAGGAATTTCCCTGGGTCGACCCCTTTCATACAAAAGCCCAGTTATCCCTGCAATATACTGTGTGTTATAAGAAAAGGACAATTTTTTGGGCACACAGAGATGAGGTGCGCCATGCTTGCGCTCTGCATGCATGCGTACATTCGCCTTGCTCAGTGCACCAGTGTGCCATGCTCTCTGATCTGCAGCTCCTTAATTACCTCAGATGCCAGTGCCACGCCCACTCAGCCAATCACAGAGGCCCATCTGCTCAGGCAATCAGCCAGCGTCCTGCCAGGTCACCTAATCAGCCCCGAATTTCATGACCTGAGGCAAAAAACCCGTGTTGCACCCTTTCCGACATCCAGCGACCCGGTTTTTTTTTTGTTTTTTTTTAAAGTAAGACACAGGAAAAAACCCTGGTAATTCCAGGGTCGAAACCCTGGCATATTGGACCTGGGTCAATCCAATCAGAAAGAGAAAAAATAAACAGGTCTACCTGCCTGGTGCCAGAATATTCACGGGTCTTCTTCTCTGTCTGAAAAGGGCATAACATAAACTTTGACTGCGGGGAATGACAAGTCTCAATCTTTCCTGTTGATTCTATAAGAGTCAGGTTTTGATAAAGCCTATTCTCCAAGGATTACCATCTTTTTCATGGGACTGCGTTACTGACATTCAATGTAACCCACTGACCTCTGAGATTCCTCCAGTTACTGGGCCATATAGTAAGTCACGCGTTTCACTACTGGCTGTAGCTTTATCAAAGGACCTTTAATAAAGCTACAGCCAGCAGTGAAACGCGTTAGGTGTTTCTCACTCCAGGATTAGGACTTGAACTCTATGCAATTGCGATTTCCCCTTGTAATTGGATCACCACTTTGACTCTGGAATTCTACATGGGAAATATTGTCATCTTCCCCTCCTTTCACCACTTGGGTGCTTTTTGGTGAGAACCCCTAGGTGAGATATTCCACCTCTTAACCAGCACAAGAGGACTTGGTACCATCTATTGGCCCTCACCTTCTTACCAACGGTCTCTGCAGTACATCTTGCCATTGGTAAGACCCATTGAGTGAAAATTGGGGTTCCAAATACACCATCTCTACACAGACTCCTCCAGCGGAATCAACTACTACCACCGTGCTAATAGAGAGGACCTGTGCTGCTCCGAGTGAGGCCCTTCTCGGGCTAGTTGGGGTCCCACAACAACTTCAATCTCCACAGATTCCTCCAAGCGGCATATCTACATCTCCGTAACCATAGAGAGGATCTGTCTTGCTCCATAATCCAACATTTAAGAACAGTGATCCCCCATGCAGTCCTTCCTCTTGGTAATGTGCACTTACCTGAATTATTCCTTTATTGAGTAACATATGCAATCCTGTGAGTGAGCTTGTCAATCAATTTTATTTATTCACATTATTTTTATTGCAATGTATGTGTATTTTTAATGTCTATATAAAACCTTTAATATACCTGTTGTGTATTATCATTTCATTGTAGACAAGCGCTGATACAATTGTATATATTTTGCTTTGTTTCTTCCCATAGGGATTGACTACCTCTATAACTTAGCAGCTGCTTTTTTGAGGACCCCCACATATCACAGGCGCCCATATCTTTTTCTTCAAAAGAATTAGATCTTTTTTCTTGTACCCACGATCACTTACCTGAAGGCGATGATACACCCAGTCTAGGAGCGCAGTTAGATTGGTGTAGACTCCAGGCCGATTGGGTCTCCCGCAACCTTCCCCCCAGCTCACAATGCCAACCTGCCACCACAGGCCCCCTTCCTGGCAGACCAGAGGGCCCCCGCTATCTCCCTGTGTAAAACAAATGGGTACGCAATAAATAGTATTTTTATTGAAGACATGTTTAGTATATATACTGTTTAGATTATTTTATTTAAAGCAGCAATCATTTCTTTCATCATGGATGCAGCTGGAGCCAGGCTCCAATCTCCTGTAAAGCATGATCTGTTGGCTTGAATACAGCGATTATTGCAGATGTCCCTTTATTGTTTGATGTTGTTTCCTTGACAAAGATCCTTGATTCTGGACCGAAACGTTAGATGGATTTTACAGGTTCAATGTCTTTCCTTGCTGTTTGACACACGGATTAAATAAATTAGCATTTTTGACAAATTTTCTTGGTATTTGGCGAGTGCTCTTTTTCCTACTCTGTAGAGTTTTGGACACTATATATATATATATATATATATATATATATATATATATATATATATATATATATATCAAACAAAAGATCACTGTTCTGAATAAGGGCCACGATCACTTAGGGGCCCATTTATCAAGGATCCTGGGCGGAATATTACCGCCCAGGATACTAGAAAAAAATGGAAAATGTCTCACAGATATTTACATTGCAATACCCAAGTGGTCACTCTGCTACAAAGCATACCGTATATACTGTACTGTATATATATATATATATATATATGTTTTTTTCTTCTTTTTATTGTATCTTTGATTGTTCTAATAAATGTAATAATATTATCCCAACATTGAGCGCTCTCTGATGTTTTCCAAATATGTTTTTGCATTTTAGTTTTCCAGTCACTAGGTGGGAGCAACTTTTTTTAAAACTTTTTACTTTTATCTATTATAGTGTGGTGTTGGCAGATTATTGGGCTAATTATTGTGAATTAGCCATTTATGTGTGTGTTTGTACACACATAATATATATATATATATATATATATATATATATATATATATATGTGACTTGATTCAGATTGTGTCTCAACAGTCCCGCTTATCGTGGGAACGTCACTTTTTTTGGGACGTTCCCACGTCCCTCCCGGGGCCGGCAGTGTCCCGTGGTGGTGGGGGGATAGTAGTCAGTTGGGAGTCCCCCCTGTCACCTGTGAATAGAGGTCACAAGTACAGGCCACGCTCCCTTCCCGCTGTCCGTCCTGGCTGCGGTCAAATGTTGGGAGGTATGGTTATATTATATTATTGATTGGCCTGTTTTCTTTGTTTTGCACCAGCACTGTGAACGTTTTGGGTATTCAATCCCGACCAAAATACACAGTGCTATTTTTGTAGGAAAATATGCTCAGGAACTGTGGGCGGGGGCAGAAAGTGGGCGGTGATGTGGGAGGAGCTACAAAAGGGCGGGGCATTACAGTAAAAAAACAAACAAAAAAAATGTTGCATGATGTAGATGCATTGTAGATGCATGCAGTTGTAGAGCATGCTGCCTGTGACACCAGCCGCCCACCCTCCAACAGAATGTCCCCTGCTGCGCACCTCCACACTGGTGGCGGCCAGGGCCGTCTTTCCCATTGGGCTGAATGGGCAGTTGCCCAGGGGCCCAAGGATTGTAGGGGCCCAGCCCACTGGGGAAGACGGCACTGCTCTGGGGAATGGCGGTGGGCGGCTGGGATGCGGTCAGCGGCTGTCAGCGGCGACTCAGCGGTGGCGGCGGTGATCCAGGCAGCGGGGGGCTGGGATCTTGATGTAGCAATCTGGGCGGCATATGTCGGGGATGCTCCGGGCAGCAGCTGTCAGCGTTGTCCATACAGGCAGTGGTGACTCAGACCTTGCTGTAGCGATATTTGCCGCCGGGCGGGAAGCGCTGCTGATTCTGAAAATTCTGGCCGGACGTTGATTGGCCGGACGCTCAGCCAATCAGTGTCCGGCCAGTCTTTTCAAAATCTGCAGCGCTTCCTGCCCGGCAGCAAATAGCGCTACATCAAGTTCTGAGCGAGCTGCCTGGACGGACAACGCTGACAGCTGCTGCCTGGATCCCCACCACACACCGCTACATCAAGCTCCCAGCCCCTCCCCCCCCCCGCTGCCTGGATCACCGCCGCCACCGATGAGTCGCCTAGACAGATGCCGCTGACAGCTGCTGCCCGGATCCCCGCCACACAACTCCCAGCCCTCCTCTGCTGCTGCACATAGGTGGGTGGAGGGGGGCCCTAAAAATTATTTTGCCCAGGGGCCCAGTAGATTGTTAAGACGGCCCTGGTGGCGGCCATCGTCCTGCCCCAACACACATTGCGCATGATGTAATGAGTGGCGTCTTGAGATCCCGGGCAACCACTCATTTACACACGCATAGGGGGAGGAGCTGTATGCATTAACGGAGCAGGCAGTACAGCAGCACTGGATTCACTGCTGCTGTCTAAGTCGGACAGGCTGCTGCTTCTGCAGCAGCAGCTTTCAGCGCCTTGGTTGCTGTGCAGCATGTCAGCGCGGAAGGGGGCAGTGGAGGAGCAGTGCGTGTTTAGAAGTTTAAAATCCGGGCAGAGCACTGCGCCCTGTATAGCAAGCTTAGCGGGAACACCGGGGCGGCTGGTGTGACAGGAGCAGTGGTGTAGCTAGGTGCCACGGCGCCCGGAGCAAGGGCATTAGTGAACTTTGTAATTCCAATTACACATAAGCCCACACATGATGCCCATTACATACTATATAACACTCCGCAATGCCCACGACATACTGTATAACACTCCGCAATGCCCAAGACATACTATATAACACTCCGCAATGCCCACGACATACTATATAACACTCCGCAATGCCCCCGACATACTATATAACACTCCGCAATGCCCATGACATACTATATAACACTCCGCAATGCCCATGACATACTATATAACACTCCGCAATGCCCATGACATACTATATAACACTCCGCAATGCCCATGACATACTATATAACACTCCGCAATGCCCATGACATACTATATAACACTCCGCAATGCCCATGACATACTATATAACACACCGTAATGCCCATTACATACTATATAACACTCCGCAATGCCCACGACATACTGTATAACACTCCGCAATGCCCAAGACATACTATATAACACTCCGCAATGCCCACGACATACTATATAACACTCCGCAATGCCCACGACATACTATATAACACTCCGCAATGCCCACGACATACTATATAACACTCCGCAATGCCCACGACATACTATATAACACTCCGCAATGCCCACGACATACTATGTAACACTACGCAATGCCCATGACATACTATATAATACTCCGCAATGCCCATGACATACTATATAACACTCCGCAATGCCCACGACATACTATATAACACTCCGCAATGCCCACGACATACTATATAACACTCCGCAATGCCCACGACATACTATATAACACTCCGCAATGCCCACGACATACTATATAACACTCCGCAATGCCCACGACATACTATATAACACTCCGCAATGCCCATGACATACTTTATAACACTCCGCAATGCCCATGACATACTATATAACACTCCGCAATGCCCATTGCATACTATATAACACACTATAATGCCCATTATACATTTGACACATAAGTGCCACTTACCTACATGCTCAATGCCAGGGGCTTCATGCTCGATGCCAAGGGGCTTCATGCTCGATGCCAAAGGGGACTGAATTTGCTCGTTGCCAAGGGGGGCAGAACTGTGCAGCGGCCTGCTCCCGTCCGCTATTTTCAATTCAGTGCACCAGTGGCGGTGTGCAGCAGGGTGGGAGCGGTGGTGTGCAGCAGGGAGGGAGGGTGGGAGTGGTAGTATGCAGCAGGGTGGGTGCAGCAGGGTGGGTAGGTGGGTGCAGCAGGGTGGGTGTGGGAGGGTAAGTGCAGTAGGGTGGGTGCAGTATTGTGCAGCAGGGTGGATGCAAGGGTGAGGTGCAGCAGGGTGGGAGTACACCTGACCTGCCTGTGCTGCTGTGCTGCATCCTGATCCACCTCCCCCTGCCTGTGCTGCGTGCATTCTGAGTCCCCCCCTCCCTGCCTCTGCTGCCTGTGCTGCTGTGCCCCCCCCTCCCCCGGGAGAGAGACGTGCTGCTGCTATGTAAAATTCATTCATATCTCCCGCTGGACCGCTGGCCAATGGGCGCTTGCGGTCCAGCAGCCAATCAACTGGTGGCTGCTGGACCGAGTGCGCCTATTGGCTAGCGGTCCAGCCAGCGGGAGCTATGAATGAATTTTATATAGCAGCACGGCCACGGAAGTCTCCCGCACACAGCGGGCAGGGGAGCGGGGGCGGGCGAGGGAGCTGGCGGAGCGTGTGCTCCGCCGGCTCCGGGCTCGCGACGCCAGGAGGGGGGAGACGGGTCAGGCACTGCAGGAGACTGTGCCCGGCTGCTTTGACAGTAGGGGGAGGCGGGGGTCAGGACAGAGCTGCAGGCGGCTGGTGACACTGAAAGTAGGGGGAGACTGTGCCTGGCCGCGCTACCCCTAGTGTGAAAGGAGGGGGAGGCGGTGATCGGCCACCGCGCTGCAACTTGCCTGACAGGAGGGGGAGACCGGAGACGGAGGTCAGGTACTGCGGACGCTGGTGTGTCAGGAGGGGGGCGACCTGGCCCCCGTGTTTCGTCGAGCCCTGCAGCACGTCTCTGTAGTGCATAAACAGCGGGCAGGGGAGCAGGGAGTGGGGAGCCGGCTGGCGATGCCGGGCGGCCTGGAGCAGGTTCCGGAACGCCGTTCCTGATGACGTCATTTTTCATTTGAGCTTCAGGAACGGCGTTCCGGACCGTTCCGGCTGAAAAATAGCCCTGAAAATACATATATATATATTATAGCTGTATCACTATAGATTTCCAAATTTAACTTTTTGGCCTGGTGGTCTCGCCATCTGTGGAATTGTAGAAGAATTGTTATGTCACCTAAGAAACACAACACATCAATATATACGTTCTATGAGTACTGTTCTGTCATCATTAATGCTATCTGACAGCTATATTTCTATTACATTGATTGACCTTAAACGCAATCAGCTAATGTGATAAAATGCAGTACAATCAGATAGAACTGAAGGCGCCAACTCTAGCCTAGATAATACTGGAGTGCAGAATAACTTATATGGGGGAAAAGTTAAGCAAAAAACAAATACATCCCTTATCCGAAATGCTCGGGATCACAGTCATTTTCGATAACGGATTTTTATGGGTATTGAATTTTTTTTATTTTATATACTTACCTGGTCCACCCGATGGTCCTATGGCGTCCCTCGGTGTCCTCTGTGGCCTTCAGGATCTTCTTCAGTGGTGCATTGCACGAGTTTGCAGGCGCGCCGGTGATGTCACCCATGCAATGCACTCCGGGGACCGCTGAAGATGCCGAAGAAGATCCTGAAGGCTACCGTGGACATCAGGGTACTTGGTAAGTATGAAAAAAAGAAGCAAGGGGGGGGGGGGGGGGGGGGGAGTCCAAAATACAGTAGAAAACCACGGTTTTTGGAATATTTCGCATAAGAGATCTCTGGATACGGGAGACTCTACCTGTACCATATTACCCCTTTAAATATGCTCGGCTTAAGTTGCAGTTTTGCGAGGATTTGCAGAACCACAATTCTCAGCAGCAAGTGGGGGGGGGGGGGGGTTTGCACAGTGCACGGCCGCCTCGCATGCTGGGTCCCTCCCATCACTGTGATTTTCAAGATTTTCCAATCACTAAAGTGCGAGAGCTTCGCTATCTAGGGAAGCGCTAATATATTAAGAGTAACCTCCTGGCTGAGTAGCCGAACGGAGAAACGATGGGGTAAATTTACTAAGATACTAACATGGGAGTTCTGTTGAAGATGGGATGTTGCTGTGGGCAACCAATTAGATACTATCTAGTATCTTCAAGACGTTGCTAAATCAATAAGAAGTAGATTCTGATTGGTTGCCCATAGCCACATCCCAGGTGAAATAAACCTCCCATCTTTGTAAATGAACCCCCGTAGTGTATATGAGTAATGTCAGACATGGAAGCTTAGGGAGGAAAAGCCTGATCATTCCATTCCATAAATCCTGGCTACCGTTGCTATAGTAACCTAACATCTGCGACACTGTAAAAACAAAGAGTCATCTATGATGGGATACGGTCATTAGGTCTACAGTATGATGGTTGACATGGGGAAAGGTCGACATGGGGAAAGTTCGACATGGGGAAAGGTCGACATGGGTTTAGATCAATAGGGCATTAGGTTAGCACAAGCATTAGGTCGACATGGGCAAGGTCAACAGTCAAAAGCTCGACACTGTTTTTTGAGCCGACATGTGCCGACAGGCAGTATTTCAAGCCCTACCATCCACTAGGGCGTGGTGGGAGAATAAAATAGTGTGCCAAGCGTAGCTGCGCTCGCCATGCGACGGGACGTGGTGCACTTTAAACTATGTCCATGTCGACTGTGTCAACATTCAGCTAAAAAAAAACAGTAAAAAAACCCATGTCAACCTTTTGACTGTCGACCTTGCCCATGTCGACCTAATGACCTGGCGACCTAGACCCATGTCCACATAGACCCATGTCGACCTAATGGTGTCGACCCAATACTTGTTGACCTACTTGCTGTAGACCTAATGATCCATACCCTCCATGATTTTAATCTAACATTCAGTGCATTTTGATGTAAAACCCCCACCAATCACAGAAAGCTTCCTGACCCCTATGTAACATAGGGCCTTATTCTAGTTCACTCTTTCTGACAAAATCCTTCTTAGATGGACAAAACCATGCTGCACTGTAGGTGGGGCAGATGTAAATTAGATTTGTGTGAGTTATTTTGTTTCTGTGCAGGGTAAATACTGGCTGCTTTATTTTTACACTGCAATATAGATCTCATTTTGAAGTAAAACCCCACCCAAATCTAATTCTCTCTGCACAAGTAACATCTGCCCCACCTGCAGTGCACATGGTTTTGTCCATCTAAGAAGGATTTTGTCAGAAAGAGTGAACTAGAATAAGGCCCATAGTAACGTAGTAACATAGTAATTAAGGCTGAAAAAAGACGTTAGTCCATAAAGTTCAAGCTCAATCTAACTTCTAACTACTGACTTGAGTAAGTCATATCTATAGGATTCCCTTAGTGGCCAAAAATCCATCCAGTGAGTTCCAGAATGTTACTGCTCTAATGGTGGAGAATCCTCTTCTTAATTCAGTATGGAATTTATTTTCCTCGAGCCTCAGTACATGCCTGCGTGTCCTAAATATAGGCCTGTTAGTGACCAATTATCTCCCAGTTCCATATGATTCCCAGTCCTGTATTTGAACATACGGTACTCTTTACCTAGAAGGGCGCCCATCGAGGCCATCGCGGGCATCGCATGCACTAAAAAATCGGGTGCGATGCGACCGACGCGATGCCCGCGATTTCCTATAGGGAACAATGTTAAATGTCTCAATTGACCTGATTTTCCTGTTCAATGCCTCAATTGACCCGATTTTTCCATAGGAAACAATGTTAAATGGGCCACAGAGGCCAAATAGGCACCCTGAAGTGTGAAATGGCCACCCCAATTGTTAACGCCACCCCACGATCAACTTGAACCCGAAAGCGTTGCGAGCGCAGCAAGCCCGCGAGGGGCGGCGGTACGCGTCCTACGACCTTTTCATACCCCCACTATCCACGTCGGCGTGGAGTTGAGAATAGAAAGTGTGGCGAGCGCAGCGAGCCACCGAGCCTGAAGCGTGGCGAGCGCAGCGAGCCCCGCGAGGGGACGCGGATACCTTCACAGGTATCCGCGTCCCCTCGCGGGCTTCACAGCTGTCCGCGTCCCCTCGCCACGCTTCGGGATCGGTGGCTCGCTGCGCTCGCCACACTTTCTATTCTCAACTCCACGCCGACGTGGATAGTGGGGGTATGAAAAGGTCGTAGGACGCGTACCGCCGCCCCTCACGGGCTTGCTGCGCTCGCCACGCTTCGGGTTGACGTTGATCGTGGGGTGGCGTTAACAATTGTGGGGGCCATTTCACACTTCAGGGTGCCTATTTGGCCTCTGTGGGCCATTTAACATTGTTTCCTATGGAAAAATCGGGTCAATTGAGGCATTGAACAGGAAAATCGGGTCAATTGAGACATTTAACATTGTTCCCTATGGGAAATCGCGGGCATCGCGTCGGTCGCACCCAATTTTTTAGTGCATGCGATGCCCGCGATTTTTTACTAACGATGCCCACGATCAAAATCGTGGGTGCCGTTCTAAGTAAAGAGTACCGAACATACTAATCCTATCACCTCTCAGCCTCCGTTTCTCCAGTGAAAACATATTCAGCCTGGTTAACCTATCCTTGTATTCTAGTGATTCGAGACCTTTTACTACCGTCTTTCCCCGATAATTAGACCTACCCCGATAATAAGCCCTACCCCAGATTTTGGACGCTGGTCCAAAATAAGCCCTCCCCCGAAATTAAGCCCTATCATTTTCCCCATGTAATTTGATGTACCTCATATGTGTAGCCCCCGCTCAGCCCCCGCTGACTCCCGCTGACCCCCGCTGACCCCTGCTGCCCTCCGCTCACCTCCTCTCACAGAGTTTTCTTGTGTAGCCACTGCGATTCTCTCCTGGGGCACTCCCCCGTCTGCCCAGCCTCAGCGTCTCTGGCTAGCCGCTCCTCATGCAGCAATCCTTCCAGCCTGCACCTCCCCTCCTGGTTCTTGTAATGTAGATGAAGTTCAAGGTCCCGTACAGCCGCTCAGCTCCCCTCCCGTAGCGCCTCTCCGGCTTCTCCACTATCTGGACAGCTGTGGCTGCCGCACGTCACTGCTGTGCGCCCCGCGTCCTCACTCCGTCAGCCGGCTTGCACTGCCGCCAGCCACACGATAAAACAGCCCAGCTCAGTCCTGCACTCTCCGAGCATCAAACGGCAAGTATTCTCAGCCTTTGGCTCCCTCCAACACTCTCCGGCTAGGGCATTTGCTTTTTTTTTATCAGGATGTATTCCAGGGAGCTCCCATACCACGCTTCCCTACACCCGCTCTGCCGTGGTCACGCCCCCCTTCCTGGGGCATTTTGTAAAGGCACAGTGGGGCATGTACGGTAACATGGAGCATCTATTAAAATAAGCCCTCCCCCGAAAATAAGACCTATGGTCTTTTTTGAGGGAAAAAAAAAAATAAGACAGTGTCTTATTATCGGGGAAACACGGTAGCTTAGTCGCCCTTGTCTTTAGGTATCACCTACTGTATGCTTCTCCACATGTATCACCTACATAATAGAAATGACAGTATCTTCGGCCTTACTTTACGTTGGCAATGTACCTGGCATGAGTCTACTTTGCCGTTCAGGTACCCGGCACACAACATCTGCGCAGTAATCAGTCCAGGGTAGTGGGAGGACTGGTTACAGACCTGGCTGCTGATCAGGTGCACCTTGGCCTCTCTGAGAACTGTAGACAGTTGCCCTGTGCAGGAAACATGAGAGAAAGTTCAAAGTCTATACATTAAAAAATATCCTTTAGGCTACCTTAACCCTTGGCAGTTAGATTACAACCAGGATTTAAATGTTATGCCGCACCTGGGCCAATTCTTAGCCAGCATAGGTAAACACAAGGGGGGCTTCCAGTTGCCTGGAAACCTCAACTAACCAGCGGCTTGTGTCATGACATGCAGTCATACAATAGTAGTAGAATATAATCTGAATCAGCTATCACTGCAGTCCCAACATTGCTTTAGCCTTATGATGCAACTTTGGCTGTAAATAAAGGGCCTGATTCAGCAAGGCTTGTTAAGCAGCGGTCGTTCGCTGCTTAGCGAGCCCTGAAACATCGCCAGGCCGAATGCCCCCCACCGCCGTTCCCCCCGGTGCCATGTGACGACCGTCGAATGATTTATTTCCCCGTAAGAAATAAAAGTCAGTCGGTGTCCGCTGAGAGGGGGTGGGTGCTGATGTCATGTGACATGAGCCGCCTGCTCCCAGCAGGCATCAGCCCGCTCACTCTCCCAGGGTAACATCCCACGTTTTCATGGGGACGCCCATAAAACACTGGCGTTTCCATGGTCCAGCCCCATTTCCGCCCCCGTCGACCAAAAGCCCTCCCTCCCTGCAACGAACGGCCCGGCTAGTGTGTAACTCGGATGTGCAAACCCTGACGATTAGGGCTCGGAATGAATTTGGATTCTACGAGCGATCCTGAATCGGGCCCAAAGATTGGTTGCCCACACTTTGCTGACTCAATAGACACCTATGGTTTGTTTAACTGTATGAGGAGGAGCAATCTTACAGATGTGGGGGTTCTTTATCACAGATCAGTCGCTACAGGTTAATTACATATTATACTGCATAGTAAGTCATGCACAGCCCCCCAACCAGCCATGTCTTGTCCCCGGAGCTCCTCACCCCCCTCGCTCACGTGTCCCCAGCCGCTGATCCAGCAGTTTCCTGTCGCCTGGAACTGTTGCTTTGTTCTGGGCAGACATACAGGCCGCAATGTCTCTGCAAAAGGTGGCGAGAAGAGAAGCCAGGGGGATTATAGACAGCAAGACTTGTGCTAAGGTGTCGGCGAGCATAATAGGGGGAAGTTACCAAGCCTTGGAGAGAGATGAAGTGGAGGAGTTGCCAACAGCAACAATCAGCTCCTGTAATTTATCTCAAACAATCTTTGAAATGACAGAAGCTGATTGGTTTGTTTGAGCAACTACTAGGCAGCAGTAACACTAGCAGTGACGTCAGCTCAAGGACATTCACTTCTGGACAACATAATGACAGATGATACTGAACTAGCAGCAGAAGCACCCTGCTGTCTCATCACGCCGTCACGAGCCCCAGTGGGGATTTGCCTCACCAGAGAAGCCCATTGGCTGGCTAGTTTTCAGCAGGGCCACATCATAGTCATTGGTTTCCGGGTTGTACAGCCCGTTGTAGTAGATGTTGTGGATGGAGTGAGATGTTGATGGATTGAGAGAGGTAGAACCAGCATGGACCGTCCACCTACCAACGGTGAGGAAGTTGGACCTGTGAGGTCAGAAACAGGATTACACTTAACAGGGATCAATGATCTGCTCACAGCTGAGTTTCCCTACTCATTCTCCTTGATCTCCTTGCTCTGCAGCTTTTGAGACACCCACTTGGTCCTCATGACACCATTCTCTCTTGATTCTCCCCCTAGCTTTCTCCTTCAGTCTTACTGCTTTTGGCGCACACACTCCCACTTTCTCTGACATTAGGAGGCCCTCAAGGCTCTGATCTAAGCCCTCTCTTTATAGCTTTATTGAACTAATAAGTGCATTCGGTCTGTGCTACCACCTCAATGAAGACAATGGTCAAAACTTTTCGTGTCTGATCTCCTTCTGTTTTATCCTGTGCGACCAACTGTTGTCCGTCATCTTCTCTTGTCTACACCCTACCTAAACCTCTAAATACAAACCTCTAAATACATAAACCTCTTTAAACATTCCTTCTCTTCCCCATGTCACTACCCTTTCCCATGCCTGTTGACTGGGTGTTGAACTTCTGTTTTACTCCATAAATCCGGTATCTTGCACTTTCATGCCACCCCCTTTTTACCACTGGAGCCACCTTGCCATCCCCTCACCTGTCCTGCCCCTGTACAACCCTCCCTCAATGCCATAGCAAGAATAATCTTCCTTTCTACGCATCCACTGCACAACTCTACAAATCCCTACACTGGCCATCGATTACCTCTAGAATTCAACTGAAGCTACTCATCTTCAGTGTCTTCTATATGTCCTACCTTCAGGTATATCTGACCCATCATCCTAAATCTGACTCTGACCTGCACCCGGCCTCCTCTCTGATAGTCATCTCTTACTTCCACCTCCTAGACATTTCCCAAGTCCCTCCCCACTTATGAAGCTTTAATTTTGCAAGTGCTGTAACAAAAGCCACTCTTCATTGTAGCCGTACTGATACTACTCCCTTTGGGTGTTGGACAAGCTACAGTCCCATCTCCATTCTGAGTCTTACTACCTTCTATAAGCTCAACATTTCTTCTGGAAATTTCTAATGAGGAGAACACTTTTTACCGGCATGTGCACCACCTTTATCAATGTTGTATTTTTTGGCACAGAGTGCTTTACCCACGCAGTCAGGATCATCTCTGGCATATATTGTTTATATATTGAAATTGGAACTGATCATAATACAAACTAATCATCAGAACAAGCTAACTGTTTATGAGCAGCAATCACTGCATGTTCCATCTCTCCTTCGTGTCACCTTCAGATCTCATCCACACACAGGAACCAACAAGTATAATAAACATCACAGACACTAAAACACATACACACATACATGACAGCTCCACCTGCTGTCCATCCAGTGTAATTGCATATCAAGTCTCAGTCTGTTGTAGTATCTCAGCAGTATTTACTAGTTAAGTATTTTATGAATGACGTATGCTTTTAATTATTTGTCATATTGACTGCCATGTGTTGGCACCCTACATATAAATGTTCATCATCATCATCATCATCATCATTGCACAATTCTAGCAGGATATAATCAATAAGCAATCACTCACAGAACAAAGCAGTGCGCAGCGCTCATCACCCATTGGGACGAAATGATGGATCCTCCACAAACATGGCGTCCATCCCAACGCAGGCTGACCTGCCATGGCCAACGCCCCCAGGCCGATGGAGAACCTCCGACTATACGCTGATTCCCAGCAGCGGCGGCAGAGCGGCCACAGTCTAGAATACGAACACAAGAAAGGGGAAGTGTCAGGCACCCCAATGCATTTCTACAATGGAATCTTCAAACTGATTGGGCAAGAAAAACTATTCACTGTGGGTAATAAAACAAAGATAGACCAGTATTACAGCATAATTCTAATTACATCCTAACCCTTAGTGAAACCTTCAATGCCTCATCATCAAGCAAACTGTTAACAACATAGGCTGATATTAATATTTAGTTAGTGTATATCAATGTATGTACATATCAATGTAGTTATCTGGAAATGTGAAAAGCGCTTATTTAGTTTTGTTTGAATACAGAGACAATGGGGTATATTTACTAAAGTGTGGGTTTTTAGAAGTGGAGAAGATGCCCATAACAGATTAGATTAAAGTTAATATCTACTAGAACTGTGCTGGTCCTGGAGATCTACCAACAGCTCATGTTTTCCAGACCACTTAGATGATGCACTTTACTAACTGTCACATTTTCAAACTTGTGCAGCATTTATTCCTAACCGACACATTCTACAGATCCTCAGGAGGCCTGGAAAACATGGGACTGTTGGGAAATCTCCAGGACCGGTGTGACCACCTCTGTTCCAGAAGGTGCTAAATAAATAAAACTTAGAATCTGATTGGTCACTATGCAACATATACCCCCAGTTGTGAGTGCTCCAGATGACCAGAGTGGCTCTCTACCACTGCTGAGGGCATGAACAATGAGAGTTTTGATAAAGGAGACAGCTATATCAGCAGATAATACCAGGGTGCCTGCTGACTCTGTCCTCTAGGGAAGCACAAGTGAACAGGCACAGGGTAGACTAAATATATTCAGTTTTATTAATAATGTATAGCTATCTTACCCAGGGCCGCCAAGGGGGGGCGGGTATTAATTACCCGGGCCCAGGCTTGCTTGAGGAGCTGGACGGGGCCCTGGTCTGACCCCCTCCATCCCTCCCGGGCAGCAGTAGCAGCACACATGTACAGCATGTGGTGTGCTGACAGCAGGCTCAGCATGAGCGTCTCCCTCACAGCTGTAGGTGTGTGCTGCTGCTGCTGCTGAAGGGGTGGGGGGAAAATAAAACTCCCCCTCGACTTTAGATGTTTTTTTTTCTCTCCCCGTAGAAATGTTGTCAGGCATGGCCTAATAGTGGGAGGTGGCCATGCCTCCCGTTATTAGGCCACGCCCAAAATTTTACCGGGGCCTGGCAAACCTCTCGGCTGCCCTGATCTTACCACCATCCATAAGATCAAGCAACATACATGGATATCTACCCCTTTCTCAACCAGTGCATTACATGTGTATGATGTGCAATAACAGCTTGTGTAATGCACCTAAAGTAACTAGTCTTAAGGCCCCCATACACTATGTGATTTGGACCCGATTTCAATCAATTCTGGCGGATTTGGGCAAGAAATTGGGTGAAATTGCCCCAAATAGCATGTGTCTTATGCCCGATCCGATGCGATGCACATTCCCGTGTGTATCGGATCCAGAGATACACATATGATCTCCAGGTCCGACCCCCTCCCATCAGCAGTTAGCGGGGATCGCATGCGATCAATGGGAATTGGATGTGACTTCCATTCCACAGACTAGTCTGCCGTTGCCCCACAAAGCAATTCCAATCCCCCGGTCTCCATCTGACATCCAGACTGCGCATGCGCTAGTCCAAACCTGATGGGGTCGGAGTTTGATGCATCCACACAGAATATGCCAGCCATACACAGCAGGCCCAGCTTCCACCCAGCCCAGCAGTGATTGCAACCAGTGAACCACTGGACAGTTATTCGATAATCCCTTGATTTGCAAATTCGCTGATAAGTGACCCATGCTGAATTAAGCCCTTACTACTTGGGACAAGCAGCAGGATAGTTTCATGTGTGGCCATCTTAGGTTGCCATCTGCTGGTGACAAGAGTAACATGTGTACATTAATGTCCAGGGTTCTTCATCCACTCCAAGACTCCCGCTCTTGCTGAGTAAGAGTAAGAGAGTTTGAAGTGCATTTGGAAACCCACCCTGTAGAAATCCTGTGTTTGCCACTGTCTCACCTGTGCACTGCAGGGACACGCCCTCTTGGGTTGGACACAACTCCCTGTGAAAGGAACAAAACAACATTATCCTGTTATACAGTGTTATATGGATTCTGCTATATCTCTCTAAGGGCACGTGTTGTCTATACTGTACATCACATATATATGGTGTTGTCTATATATCACCTATGTTTGCAGTTGAGGGAATGATGCCACCGGCATTAACCAGGCATTATGCCGACCAAACACATCGACATAAATGTGAGGCAGCGACTGACCATCCTACTTGTAAGTAGGGAACTCACATTTATATGTAGACTGCTCCCACATCCAGTCTTCTCATTGCTGGGCCCAGCAACACAGTTTATGCTCAGTCATACCAAATAATTGGTGTGGCATATTGGGGCAGAGAAGGAGCGTTTTAGCAAATCATTGTGGCCCCACACCCCTGTTACACAATGCAGAGATTACTGGAATTTGGGAGCCAGGAGACAGTGCCATGGTGACGCGATTCAACATGATGGAGATTATGTGAGGGTGTGGTGGGTGAGGGGGGTTGTGTGTGTGGGGGGGGGGGATGGGGGGTGGATTATCCCGGAGACTATTCCTGTGGGTGGAGAGACCCACTTAATTTTCGTTAGTCTCCCACCTGACCTGGAAGTCTGGGGAAATATGAGATACACCAGTGATGGCAATCAATATCAGAGAAAAGTCCAGGAAGAGAGTATTTTTTTCATTCTTGAATTGGACATATTGGGAGTAGTGATGCCGGGATCCGGGATTGAAAAAAATGCTCAATTCTGGTATTCCGGGATTGGCGGCCGGGAGCGGGGCAGAGAGCAGCTGCGCTGCAGGTGCGGTGCTTCCAGGTGGGTGGCGGAAGTATCAGCAGGGCTGGTGGCGCGGCCAGGAGCGAGAATGTGACACTGCTGCCTGCACAGAGTGACAATCAGAGGTCGCGCTGCGCAGGCCACACATCAGGGTTGGGAACAGCCGGTCAGCGTCTGAGCGAGTGCTCAGATGCTGCCCGGCATTAGACTGTGCATGCAGAGTCTAATCCCAAAATATGGGGTTAGGTACTCTAATTCAAGGAAAAAGCAGCCAGAACAAATGAGATAGACATGAGCCAATAAGACCCATATGCTATTGTAGTGTTCTGAAACCTCTGACCTCAAGGCACACTAACTGTCCAGGTGATATCCCGGCTTCAGCACAGATAGTTACATCAAAATAAATGAGGCTCTAGCATGGATATCCACATACATAGTAATGCCTGAACTGTAATTAGCACGGAATACATTTACACATCTTACAGATAGATAGATAAATAGATATATAGATAGTAAGTAAATAGGGATGATGCTGAATTGGGTGCATGTTTCTTAAAAACACACTCAAATATAACCCGCACATGGAAAGTATTTATACCATACGGGTAGTCAGAGATATCTTAAAATGCATCCAGCTCTGCATCAGTAGCAGGTGCCAGGTTTACAACAGTAAATGATTCCCCCTTTAAAAAAACTTTTGACCGGCATCCTGCACGGCCCACAACCTTGAGGGCTATTACATATGTCCCCAAATGTCTATATTGTATGGTACATTGTAAGGAATTACTTAATCATCAGTTCAATATGAGCAACACTGTAGTAACAGCAAAAGTTTGGAAAGTGAGAGCCCCCTGGTGTCAAGTTTCTAGAATACTGGAAATAAAACAACTCACACAGGGCTTAGGAATCCCTCTAGATTCGCAGGTGACTCAACGGTTTTATTCAGGACAGCGAAGGATTCCGAGCAGGTGGGGTCTGTGGCACTGAGCGGTACAGGAGATGATAATATGGTCTGGCTGGTAGAGGGAGGAAAGCATGTACGGATTATCTACTATGGCAGAACAGACACAGAGACTGCACATGCAGATAGAAGGACAGACCCACAGAGTGGGGGGAGAAGGGACAAGAGAGGGATTAGGTTGCGGTCTCTGTGGTGATGGAGGGGAGGGTGCTGAGTAAAGAGAGAGGGGTGCATGACCCATTCCAGATACAAAATGCCTGGTGCGCTAACATATGCGATTAGTAACGCAAAGGACAGCTCTTGCGATAAGAGGTCTGAGACTCAGGAGTCCCTCTGCACATGCACAGAGTGACTGCACTGGCTGCAAAGCATGCTGGGAGGGATCCCTAACAGACCCCTCATTCAGCACTGCGGAGAGACACCTATAGGCTTGCGATACCCTCCGCAGTGCTGCCCCGGCAGAGGGAAATTAGAGCATATGAAAATGTGGTAAAAACCCTAATTTCGTTTTAGAGCATCCCGCCAAATGTATGATTGTCCCCACCAGTGGCACTGAGAGGTGGGGAGCGGGTGATCTTTACCCGGGCCCCACTAATGCCCACCTCCCGACCTTCCCCATTGTAGACAGTGAGGAGAGAGAGCTGTTACTCCTCTCTCCCTGAGGTATATGGGGGGGGGAGGTAATTGTGTTTGATCGCATCCGCCCTTCTCCTGCTAGCCTCTGTCGCAAAGGAGGGGGGCTGGCCACACCGCTCTACATTGGCCACAACCACTACCATTAAATACCTACCAACTGTCTCGATTTTCACAGGATCGTCCCATTTTTTGGGGGCGGTTCCGCACCCCACCTGGGGCCAGAAATGTCCACCCAGGGCTGCCAGATCCACTGGCCATGATAGATAGAGGCTAAATCAGGACCATGGCCTTGCGGAAGCGTCACAAGCATAGGCCATGCCCCTTGCCACTAGGCCACTCCCCCAAATTTTGGGCGCACGCATGGGCACGATTCTTGAAACTCGTAAGTTGGGAGTTATGCCATTATTTGGCCCCTCACCTGTGACGCACGCACATGATCTAGAGTCAGTGGACGATGTCACACACTGGCTTTAAAGCCGCCCAGTGTGTACTGGTAATACCAGCAGATGAGCGGCTTTGGGAAATGGTGCTGATGATTCAATGTAAATGTATCTATCTCTCATTCCTTTTTCCCCAAAAAATGTAACAGTGAAATGTGAGCTAGGTGACATGAGGGAGATTGCTTGACTAATGAGGGAGAGAGGGAGATTGCTGTTATTTCAGGGAGTCTCCTGCAGAATGCAGGAGGGGAGGCAACTATGCCTCAGATTTGGGGGTGGAGCTCACAGCCAGCTGCATTGATGGAGAAATCGTGGAGTTACCCAGATGGTAGAACAAAACAGGGTTTACAATGGAGTAGAGAGTGAGATTCATCCAGTAAATGACCAGAGGACAGGACAGAGAGCACACTGACAGCCCTGGAATACCTATTGAACCCCAGTTCTCGGCACACGGTCCAGCCATGGGAGATCTTCCAGCCCTGGTGACAGACGGTGTAATACCTGCCGGCGTTCACACTGTACAGCTGCAGCAGTGAGCGACTCGTCAGCAGCAATACTGGGTTCCTGTACTCTGGCAATGCAACCAGAGGGCACCATTTCCATGTATACAGTCAGTGGTAGACAGGCAATAGGAAACAATAAGTAGATATAAATAATAGCAATTATGCAATAATAAAAATGAGAAACAATGGGGTTTATATACTAAGATGGGAGATCTATTGACGATGGGATGTTGCTATTTGCAACCAATCAGATTCAATCTATTATCTTCTAGAAGGTGCTGAATAAATAAGAAATACAATCTGGAACCCCAATGATTCTATCCTGGGATTGCAATGTGGGGGCAATTATTTGGTACTTGTGTACTAGCACAGCGCCCACGATATTAGGTTGCACGACATATAATCGCATCGCATGCCATCGCATGGCATACACCCGATGCACTGTGATGCGATTTTAAATTGTATAAGCCCCTATACGATGTTTAATTGTATAAGCACCTTAATGGGGGCTTACAATGCTAAATGCACCCCCACGCCACCCCCACACCACCCCCACGCGCCACCCCCACTATGAACGCCAACCCGAAGTGTGGCGAGAACAGCGGACCCGCGAGGGGCGGCGTACGCGTCCTACGACCTTTTCATACCCCCACTATCCACGTCGGCGTGAAGTTGATTTTATAAAGTGTGGCGTGCGCAGCGAGCCTGAAGCGTGGCGAGCGCAGCGAGGGGCGGCGTACGCGTCCTACGACCTTTTCATATCCCCACTATCCACGTCGGCGTGAAGTTGATTTTATAAAGCGTGGCGAGCGCAGCGAGCCCCGCAAGGGGACGCTTATTACTTTAAATGTATTCCGCGTCCCCTCGCGGGGCTCGCCATGCTTCGGGCTCGATGGCTCGCTGCGCACGCCACACTTTATAAAATCAACTCCACGCCGACATGGATAGTGGGGGTATGAAAAGGTCGTAGGACGCATACCGCCGGTGCTCGCCACGCTTTGGGATGGCGTTGATAGTGGGGGTGCCTTTTAATTAACTTATAGGGGCCTCTTTTAACATGGGAAAACCCATTAGGGTGCTTATACAATTTTATGCGATACAATGGCATACAATGCCATTCAATTCGATGGTATACAATTTAAAATTGTATAACATCGGGAGCCATCGCACAACATCGCATACCATCGCATGCCTTATGGTCTGCGATGCTATGGGCGCCGTGCTAGTACACAAGTACCAATTATTTATACATACTGTAATTAGCTATCAGCGAGTCCCGTTTCCTTAGCATTGCTGATTACAAATTCACATTACAGCCTAGCTATACTCCTCTCTACTGACATATCACTCCCAATAATGTATTAAAGTGCTAGCATCGCCAGGCTCCCCCCTCCTCACCGCTGGCCAGGGTCCGGTTGCTTGGCTGTCTGCTAGGTGGGCAGAGGTTGGCACCGTCAGCGAGGGAGCAGTTTAACGAGGGAGCACAGGTCTCCAAGTAGTCTGGACAGGCTCTCTGCGCCGCCGGATGATAGAAGTACTGCACTGAGAAAGCAAATAGCGCATTATGACCTGTGATATATCTCTTATATATTTGGCTACATCTGTCACTCAAAGTGTGTCTGAAGCTGTAACGCTGGGTGGAGCCTCTGACTCACATGACTGACTCACATGACAGAGAACCAGCCCAGTGAGCCCACAGTGCCAGACACCCTCTGCCTCTCCATGTTACACAGCAAAGACACAGCTACTCACCAGACACACCAGGTGAGCGCCCCACACCTCCATACCTCCAAACATGACCCTCTCCAGGAGGGACAGAATGCTCTGTTTGTGGACTTCCATCTTAATTTATGATTGTCATCACCTGTTTTAAACAGGGTAATTGATAAGAAAGGTGTTTAAGCACAGGTGATGGTAATCCATAAATTAAGAAGAAAGTCCAGAAACAGAGAAATGTGTCCCCCCCCCCCATTCACGGCAACCCCACGATTAAATGGCACATGCAAAACACTGACATGGCTATGGTCGACAATGAAAAAGGTTGACATGAGTTTTTGAAGATTTATTTTTCACTTTTTCAATGTTTTCATATTCATTCTCATGTGTCGACATGGACACCAATGAAATGCCACACTTATGTCAACATTTACATGTGTTGACCTTTCTGTGTTGATTTTTTCTTGTGGCGATTCGCGGCACCCCCCGGCGACCCCCCTCCCGCGATTCACAGCACACCCCCCCCAATTCGCTGCGACTCCCGCGATTTGCGTCCCCACCCCGTGACACACCCCCTCCTGCGATTCGTGGCACCCCGCGACCCCCCCCACAATTTGTGCCAACCCCCCAGGCCCCCCCTTCCTCGCGGTACCCCCCAGCCCCGCGACCCCCCCTACCGCGATTCCCCCCTCTGTCATTGCGGCAACTCCCCGCCCCTGCGACCCACCCTCCCACGATTCACTGCAACCCCCCGCGTCCCCCCTCCCACGATTCGCGGACACACCTCACCTCCTCCCTCCCCCCCCCCACACCCCCGCTCGCGATTCACGGCAACCCCAGGATTAAATGGCACATGCAAAACACTGACACGGCTTCGGTCGACAATGAAAAAGGTTGACATGAGTTTTTGAAGATTTTTTTTTCTTTTTTGAATGTTTTCATATTCATTCTCATGTGTCGACATGGACACCAATGAAGTGCCACACTTATGCCAACATTTACATGTGTTGACCTTTCTGTGTTGATTTTTTTTGTAGCAATTTTTTTACAGTGACAACTATGTGCAAATCAACCTACACATCATCAACCAATTCTTTGTATAATATATAACACCTGTTCTGTTTTACTGTAGGTGTTTTAAGTCAGATCTTTTACTGCTACTATTACTGTTTATGTAAATGCATTCTGAATGACAGCAACATCCTACCATCCTTCTACAAGAATATATAACCAACTAGGTGATTTATCGCGCCCCGTGCACCCCCCCCACGATTCACGCCCCCTCCCACGATTCACGTCACCCCCCGCACACCCCCCCTCCCGCAATTCGCAACCCCCCCTCCCGCAATTCACGCCCCCTCCCACGCTTTGCGGACCCCCGCCCTCTCCCGCGATTCGCGGACACCTGCGCCCCCTCCCTCCCATGATTCACGGCACCCCCCACGCCCCTCCTACAATTCACGGCACCCCTAAACCCCTCTTTAGTCCCCCGTATACTCACACACCCCTATCACTATCCAGCTTCCTGCTCTCCTGAACCGTAACTTCCACCACTGGGGAGTCGCTGACGCTGTGTTGCCCGAAAGGCCCCAATCATGCCTCATAGCCCAGCCTCCTGCTCTCATGTACCCTAACTCCCACCCAGTAGGAGGAGACACTGACTCAGGGCCACCATCCTGTACTCCTGTACTGCCACACTGGACCCTCACCCACTGGCAGAAGCTGCACAGTATCTCCCACCCTCCTCTTTAGTCCCCCTTATGTCCACACACCCCTATCACTACCCAGCCTCCTGTTTTCCTGTGTCGTGACCTCGGCCAGTGGGGAGCCGCTGACTCAAAAACACCCTACTATACTATTGCACACACACACACACACACCTAAACAACATGCACACACAGCCCCCCCCCCCCACACCCACAAATGTCACTGTACCATCCACACTATCAATGTACATCTTCCTCTGTAACCGCTTTTTAATGAAACAAAAAAATACACACCCCCTTCCACATCATATGCTCTCTATTTAACACATTTCACCTATAACTCAAGTTGCAATACAGGCCATCTTTCATACAATTCTAACCATCTTTCTCATATACAAATGTTCACAAATTAAGGGGGCGCAGCCCCTAACGACGGTGTGAAGAGCACCCGTAGGGCGCGATGAATCACCTAGTGCTTATATATATCACTAGTTGAAAGCCTGTCCAAATTACACCCTAGTCCCTATCTGCCGGACAGTAGTGAGCTTGGCTGGGACCAGGTACTTTCCAGGGGGAATAGCAGCACGAGGGGCCATGCACCCTTAGAATAAAATACAGAAGAAATAAATAGCACTTTAAGCCCCTCCCTGGCTGCACTACTGAGGTCATGGGTTTGATTCCCACCATGGCCCTAACTGTGCGGAGTTTGTGTATTCTCCCTGTACTTGCATGGGTTTCCTCCGGGTGCTCCGGTGTCCTTCCACATTCCAAAAATATACTGGTAGGCTAATTGGCTCCAAACAAATTAACCCTAGAATGTCTGTGTGTGCGTGTACATGTGGTAGAAATTAGAACATAGATTGTAAACTCCACTGGGGCAGGGACTCATGTGACTGTTCGTATATTCTCTGTAAAGCGCTGCGGAACATATGTGCGCTATATAAGAAACTGCTAATAAATAAATTATATATATATATATTATATACAGGGCCGGTGCAAGCCTCCCCCCCGCCCCAGGCAAATCCTCCGCCCGCCGCCCGATGCACCCCCGCGCGCTCCGGGGGGGGGTTGCATGCTATACTGCGGCAGGCGCCCGGGTGTGGGGGGAGGGGGGGTAAAAGGTACGGACAGGACTGTTTTGAGGGAGATACCACAGCAGGCCCCCGCGGGGGTGGTGGGGGGGGGGGGGGTGTGCGGGCGGATACTGCTGGCTATACCCTATACCGTTTCCAGGGGGGGAGGAGGGCAGCGAGTGATTGATGGGCAGGATGGGGGGGGGGGGGGGAGGGAAGTCTGTCTTACCTGCTCCTCGCTCCCAGCTTTCTATGGTACCTCTCCTCGGCGGCTCATTACCGCCCTCCAGTGGCCGGCACCCTAGGCAAATGCCTAGACCTGCCTAGTGGTGGCGCCGGCCCTGGTTATATATATATATATATATATATATATATGGGGAACTATATTTTTGGAACTCGGCGATCGGTTTTACGGATACAATTTGAAATTAAAATCAGATACTTCAAAAAAAAATGTCAGAAATTTATTTTAACAAAGGGGAGGGGGGGGTTTAATACAACACGCAATAAAACAATGGAGACAGTACACTCTAAAAATATATATGGTGCTGAAAATATGTGCTCAGCAATAAAAAGAATAACTAAAATATGCTGTAAAACACCATAAAATCTACTCGGCTAAGATAAGAGCACTATCAATACATTCATATCATCATAAAAAACGGGAACATAAAAATGAAAGTAAAAGATATGGAAAATCGCTTAGCTTTTGAGAGGAAACAAGGTTAAAAGCTAGAAGTTGGGGGTATACTGCGCTAAAAACTGAAAGGGTTTTTCACAGCAGCTCAATAATAAAGTGCAATTTTATATAGGGAAATGAGCGCTATTAAGGTAAAGGAGGGAGAGATAAAGACATAGGAAAATGGAGAGGTAAAAGATGGAAAACACCTGAAAAATAAACGTAATTAATAATGTGTTTAAAGCTCTTTTGAGAAAAGGTGGTGTGTCCGTGGTACCTGTACTGTCCCTAACGCTATCCAAGTCGGGTGCAGGTCAGCGGTGTTTCAGCAAGATGCGGCGTGTAATAGCCGCCCGTCTGTGCTCCGTCTTGCCGGGTGACGTCACTCAGTACAGCAGACGCTGCAGACGCTGCAGAGGTTCCCGATGAACGGGGAAGGCTTGGTAGAGCTTCGGGAGCTTGACAGGTTGATCCACGGGTGAGCCCTTCAACGCGTTTCGTGCTTTGAAAAGCACTTTTTCTTGAAAAAGTGCTTTTCAAAGCACGAAACGCGTTGAAGGGCTCACCCGTGGATCAACCTGTCAAGCTCCCGAAGCTCTACCAAGCCTTCCCCGTTCATCGGGAACCTCTGCAGCGTCTGCAGCGTCTGCTGTACTGAGTGACGTCACCCGGCAAGACGGAGCACAGACGAGTGGCTATTACACGCCGCATCTTGCTGAAACACCGCTGACCTGCACCCGACTTGGATAGCGTTAGGGACAGTACAGGTACCACGGACACACCACCTTTTCTCAAAAGAGCTTTAAACACATTATTAATTACGTTTATTTTTCAGGTGTTTTCCATCTTTTACCTCTCCATTTTCCTATGTCTTTATCTCTCCCTCCTTTACCTTAATAGCGCTCATTTCCCTATATAAGGTTAAAAGCTGCCCGACATGTTTCGTCTAAACAGACTTCCTCAGGGGGTGTGGACAAACTGGTAGGAGCTGATATTTGTAGTATGAGACAGGCTTACATCACTTCCTGTCCCTCAATTAAAAACTATAGCAATTAGCAAATATATAAGAGCGTTCTGAAGGTAGGTCATGATATGGCTAATAAATACAGTAGTAGTCCGTCATTAGGACCAACTGAGCCAGCTATCCGGTTAGCAGAAGTATGTTAATTGCCAGTCAATTGGTCTAATTGTTTTCCGTGGATACGGAACAGCGGGGCGGTACGTCATATCCGCCCCACTTCCGCCCCACATCCGCCGTCAACCTGGAGACCAGTGCGCCTGCGTGTAATTCGTGTAGTACGCTGCGTCTACCATCCGGCTTGTCTCTCACTCCTCTGAGCGGCTGAAGACGGTCACGTGGTGTCTCCCACTGCGCTGCAACGGAGTCATATAGTTGCTAGGCGACCTCTCATGTTTACAGCATTTTCTTTTATGCGTGTCACTCGTTGTAAGTTCTCATGAGTATAGGATTTTAGATGATTGATATAAGGAGAGGGAGAGATAACATCAGTGTATTACTGATCACGGCAGGAGTACATAGTAAAAGGCAGGCTGGTGGTGATAATTTGAAAGGAGTGAATAAATGCATCATATATACCCCGTTAAATAAATAATGAAAAAAATGAATAAAGAGAGATAATTATGTTTAAGAGAGTATAATATAAACATAGTAAATATTAAGGGGGGGATAACTCCTAAAAATATATATATAATAGAAATCATATAAAAATGACATGCTTACATTTATTTATTATTGCATGGTAGTTGCATACAAGTCTAGTATGCTAATCCGACTAGGAAAAATACAGGGAAAAGTTTAGAAGGCGATCCGGCAATATAGATACAGTTGAGTGGACCTGGTGAGGATTATTTCATGGTTGCCTCCATATATGTGTCCCTGTTCAACCTTGGATTACAGCACCTGGTCTTCTTTGGAGGTGCCCCTTCCAAGTACTGGCCAGGCCTAACACTGCTTAGCTTCCAAGATCGGACGTAGTTGGGCGTCCCAGTGTAGTTTGGCTGTATGGAGGTGAACTATTGTGGGCACTGGAGGGTCATGTATTACTCCTCTTAAGTCTCTCTGATTGTTGTGTATTATTTTTTATGGATGAAAGCAGCGTGACGAACCTTTTATTGGGGTAGGAGTAGTCCTCACAACGCCCATATATGTCCAGGTTTTTATTTTTATTTTTACAGGAAAGGTGCTATTTCGTAGTTATCATTGAAGCCGTCCGGGTTCAGTGTATTCAATTCAAAGATCCAGAACATTTCTCTGCGTGAGAGCAGGTTGGAAAGATCACCGCCTCTTTCTCCCAATGTCACATGTTCTATTCCCTTGTAGGTCAACTTCTCTGGGTCGGAGTTATGGTGTTCTAAGAAATGTTGTGAAATAATGTGAGTTTGGACCTTGTTCTTTATATTTCTCACATGTTCTTGGATCCTGGTCTTCAATGTTCTCTTAGTTTTTCCGATGTATTGGGTGCCACAAGGGCATTCCAACACATATATTACTGAGGTGGTCATGCAGTTGATGAATTGTTTTATTTTGAAGTCTTTTGTCTTTTCTTTATTTTGGAAAGATCTCCTGTTGGGATGAAGCAGTTTGCAAATGTTACAGTGGCCGCACTTGAAACTTCCTACACATTTCGGCATAATTTTAGAAGTGGTGCTTTCTTCTCGTAGCATGCTGGGTGCCAGCATGTCCTTAAGGTTCTTAGATTTTCTGTATACGACCTGCGGGTGGGTGGGTAGGTGCTCCTTGAGGACTGGGTCCATCATTAGGATGCCCCAGTGTTTCGTTAGGGCCGTTTTGATGTTTTTCTCATGGCAATTGTACGTGGTGACAAACTTGATTTCTGTTTTTTTCTGTTCTCTTTTATTGTATTGCAGAATGGACTTCCGGTCAAGTTCTTGTGCCCTTTGTTTGGCATTTGTAAGAATGTGCTCTGGGTAGCCTTTCTCTCTGAACCTATCTGTGTAGGTATTGAGTTGTGTGTTCCTCTCTGTCTCTGTTTTACAGTTGCGTGTTATCCTGTGAAACTGTGAGAATGGTATGTTATCCTTCCATTTCTTAAGATGGCTGCTCTGGTAATGCACATAGCTATTAGTATCCACTTGCTTGATGTAGTTTTTTGTGGTGACCGATTCTCCATTCTTCATCAGAACTAGATCCAGGAATTCCACCTGTTCACTGTTGACATTGGAGGTGAAGACCAGATTCAGGTTATTATTGCCAATATATTTAAGAAATTCATTAAAATCAGTTTGTGTCCCGTTCCAAACAATTAAAATGTCATCAATATATCGTTTAAAAAGGATAATATTGTCCTTAAATTGGTGATCATTGTAGATGAATTTCCTCTCCCAGTGGCCCATCAACAAATTGGCAAAACTGGGGGCAAAGATCGTGCCCATTGCGGTGCCACAGATTTGCAAATAAAAGCTGTCCAAGAATTTAAAATAATTATGTTTGAGAATGAATCTCATAACCTCACAGATGAACTGGATGTTGGTATCATTCAGTGATGGATCTTCCTTCAAAAATTCATGACACGCGTTAATTCCATCCTCATGTTTTATACAAGTGTATAATGATTGGACGTCAATGGTTGCCCAGAGGTAGTTGTCTTTCCAGGGCAACCATTGACGTCCAATCATTATACACTTGTATAAAACATGAGGATGGAATTAACGCGTGTCATGAATTTTTGAAGGAAGATCCATCACTGAATGATACCAACATCCAGTTCATCTGTGAGGTTATGAGATTCATTCTCAAACATAATTATTTTAAATTCTTGGACAGCTTTTATTTGCAAATCTGTGGCACCGCAATGGGCACGATCTTTGCCCCCAGTTTTGCCAATTTGTTGATGGGCCACTGGGAGAGGAAATTCATCTACAATGATCACCAATTTAAGGACAATATTATCCTTTTTAAACGATATATTGATGACATTTTAATTGTTTGGAACGGGACACAAACTGATTTTAATGAATTTCTTAAATATATTGGCAATAATAACCTGAATCTGGTCTTCACCTCCAATGTCAACAGTGAACAGGTGGAATTCCTGGATCTAGTTCTGATGAAAAATGGAGAATCGGTCACCACAAAAAACTACATCAAGCAAGTGGATACTAATAGCTATGTGCATTACCAGAGCAGCCATCTTAAGAAATGGAAGGATAACATACCATTCTCACAGTTTCACAGGATAACACGCAACTGTAAAACAGAGACAGAGAGGAACACACAACTCAATACCTACACAGATAGGTTCAGAGAGAAAGGCTACCCAGAGCACATTCTTACAAATGCCAAACAAAGGGCACAAGAACTTGACCGGAAGTCCATTCTGCAATACAATAAAAGAGAACAGAAAAAAACAGAAATCAAGTTTGTCACCACGTACAATTGCCATGAGAAAAACATCAAAACGGCCCTAACGAAACACTGGGGCATCCTAATGATGGACCCAGTCCTCAAGGAGCACCTACCCACCCACCCGCAGGTCGTATACAGAAAATCTAAGAACCTTAAGGACATGCTGGCACCCAGCATGCTACGAGAAGAAAGCACCACTTCTAAAATTATGCCGAAATGTGTAGGAAGTTTCAAGTGCGGCCACTGTAACATTTGCAAACTGCTTCATCCCAACAGGAGATCTTTCCAAAATAAAGAAAAGACAAAAGACTTCAAAATAAAACAATTCATCAACTGCATGACCACCTCAGTAATATATGTGTTGGAATGCCCTTGTGGCACCCAATACATCGGAAAAACTAAGAGAACATTGAAGACCAGAATCCAAGAACATGTGAGAAATATAAAGAACAAGGTCCAAACTCACATTATTTCACAACATTTCTTAGAACACCATAACTCCGACCCAGAGAAGTTGACCTACAAGGGAATAGAACATGTGACATTGGGAGAAAGAGGCGGTGATCTTTCCAACCTGCTCTCACGCAGAGAAATGTTCTGGATCTTTGAATTGAATACACTGAACCCGGACGGCTTCAATGATAACTACGAAATAGCACCTTTCCTGTAAAAATAAAAATAAAAACCTGGACATATATGGGCGTTGTGAGGACTACTCCTACCCCAATAAAAGGTTCGTCACGCTGCTTTCATCCATAAAAAATAATACACAACAATCAGAGAGACTTAAGAGGAGTAATACATGACCCTCCAGTGCCCACAATAGTTCACCTCCATACAGCCATACTACACTGGGACGCCCAACTACGTCCGATCTTGGAAGCTAAGCAGTGTTAGGCCTGGCCAGTACTTGGAAGGGGCACCTCCAAAGAAGACCAGGTGCTGTAATCTAAGGTTGAACAGGGACACATATATGGAGGCAACCATGAAATAATCCTCACCAGGTCCACTCAACTGTATCTATATTGCCGGATCGCCTTCTAAACTTTTCCCTGTATTTTTCCTAGTCGGATTAGCATACTAGACTTGTATGCAACTACCATGCAATAATAAATAAATGTTAGCATGTCATTTTTATATGATTTCTATTATATATATATTTTTAGGAGTTATCCCCCCCTTAATATTTACTATGTTTATATTATACTCTCTTAAACATAATTATCTCTCTTTATTCATTTTTTTCATTATTTATTTAACGGGGTATATATGATGCATTTATTCACTCCTTTCAAATTATCACCACCAGCCTGCCTTTTACTATGTACTCCTGCCGTGATCAGTAATACACTGATGTTATCTCTCCCTCTCCTTATATCAATCATCTAAAATCCTATACTCATGAGAACTTACAACGAGTGACACGCATAAAAGAAAATGCTGTAAACATGAGAGGTCGCCTAGCAACTATATGACTCCGTTGCAGCGCAGTGGGAGACACCACGTGACCGTCTTCAGCCGCTCAGAGGAGTGAGAGACAAGCCGGATGGTAGACGCAGCGTACTACACGAATTACACGCAGGCGCACTGGTCTCCAGGTTGACGGCGGATGTGGGGCGGAAGTGGGGCGGATATGACGTACCGCCCCGCTGTTCCGTATCCACGGAAAACAATTAGACCAATTGACTGGCAATTAACATACTTCTGCTAACCGGATAGCTGGCTCAGTTGGTCCTAATGACGGACTACTACTGTATTTATTAGCCATATCATGACCTACCTTCAGAACGCTCTTATATATTTGCTAATTGCTATAGTTTTTAATTGAGGGACAGGAAGTGATGTAAGCCTGTCTCATACTACAAATATCAGCTCCTACCAGTTTGTCCACACCCCCTGAGGAAGTCTGTTTAGACGAAACATGTCGGGCAGCTTTTAACCTTGTTTCCTCTCAAAAGCTAAGCGATTTTCCATATCTTTTACTTTCATTTTTATGTTCCCGTTTTTTATGATTATATGAATGTATTGATAGTGCTCTTATCTTAGCCGAGTAGATTTTATGGTGTTTTACAGCATATTTTAGTTATTCTTTTTATTGCTGAGCACATATTTTCAGCACCATATATATTTTTAGAGTGTACTGTCTCCATTGTTTTATTGCGTGTTGTATTAAACCCCCCCCTCCCCTTTGTTAAAATAAATTTCTGACATTTTTTTTTGAAGTATCTGATTTTAATTTCAAATTGTATCCGTAAAACCGATCGCCGAGTTCCAAAAATATAGTTCCCCAAAAATTTCTACCCTGTACAGACGGTTCACCAACGTCTGGCTTTGGACTCGTGCTGACACCCATTTTTCTGAGTGGGGAGTGTTTTTTAAAATATATACATAGATTTCCTTTTGAGGTGTAACAAAACACCTAGAACTTTATTAGAAGTACTAGGGTGAAATGTAATAGGGTGAGAGATTCAGAAAGTGAGAGATTTGGTAAGAAATCTCCAGTTTTTTTAAAGCGGCAATCATTTACACTGCAAAACCAGTTTGGTTTTGCAGTGTAAATGATTGCCGCTTTAAAAAAACTGGAGATTTCTTACCAAATCTCTCACTTTCTGAATCTCTCACCCTATTACATTTCACCGCATGCATAAATTAGTAGATACAGTGGGTGAGATTTAATAGGATGAGAGCAGTGGCGTAGCTACGTTTTGGGCCCTCCCCCCCGTTGGGGGGGGGGCGCCCATACCCACCCCACCCCCGCCGCCCCGTCGCCCTGTCGCCTATGCTAACCCGCTCCCCCGCAGTCTTACCTATCGCGCTGCGCTGGTCCCGGCGGCTCCGTTCTTCTGCTGAGGACCACCACAAAATGGCCGCCCCCATACAGCAGACAGTTTCAGAGAACAGTGTGCTATATGGGGGCGGCCATTTTGTGGTGGTCCTCATCAGAAGAACGGAGCCGCCGGGACCAGCGAGATACGTAAGTCTGCGGGGGATTGGGGGGGTAACTATAGCACCGCAGCCCCCGGCGCCCCCACATGCACAGCACCCCCCCGCGGTGGTGGGGGCTGCGGTGCTATAGTTATGCCCCTGGATGAGAGATTCAGAAAGTTAGAGAGTTGGTAAGAAATCTCCAGGTTTTTTAAAGCGGCAATCATTTACACGGCAAAACTAGTTTGATTTTGCAGTGTAAATGTTTGGCGCTTTAAAAAAACTGGAGATTTCTCACCAAATCTCTCACTTCCTGAATCTCTCATCCTATTAAATCTCACCCAGTATGTGCAGTTTGGTGCAGAAAACCGAATTTTGTGGATCTGAACCAATATTCCCACTGTTTGGGATTCAGATTTCCATACCTCCCAACAGTCCCGATTTTATCGGGACAGTCCCGATTGTCAGGGCCTGTCCCGCTGTCCCACCCGCGGACGGCAGGGGGCTGTTGGGAGTCACAGCGTCTATTCCCGCAGCCAGGGGGGCTGGGGGCATGGCTAGAGGCTCACAAAGCCTCTGGGTCATGCCCCCATAGCGGCAAAATGGGGGCGTGGCCTCGCGGGAGAGCCGCGAGCATAGGCCACGCCCAAATTAGGCCACGCCCCCGGAAATTTCAACGCGCCTCCGGCGCGCAGCAGCAGCGTCCCGACTGCTGAGATGCAAAAGTTGGGAGGTATGGATTTCAAATCCAAAATGCTGGGTTCTGGATTGCAAAAATAACATTTTTTTAGCTGTTTTAAATCTCCCCCTAAGAATGTAAAATATTTCTCTGACTTACAGATGAGAAGGACTGACAGCGAGACTGCCACGACAGACAGCATGATGGAGATGTAGAAGAGGATTCTGGAGACATTTTGGAGGGTACACAGGGAGGACTTCTCAGGCCCAGCAACATCTGTACCAGAGGACAAAGAGCCGAGTTACACCACTCTCCAGCTGTAAAATACATAATTTATACCCCAGAGACTGTAACGGGTTGTGTGATGTGCAAGGGGGAGCCCACACTCACACACACTGTGGTCACCGGCAGCATTTCTCCTGTGATTTCTCCAGAACTATGATGCCAATGCCATATTTCTGGAGAGATCAGTAGAAAAATGGCACCAGTGTCATCTGCTCAGAGATATCATGCAGCAGACCCTGGCCCAATGCTAGAGTCTTCAGGACATGCGGGTATTTCCGGGGGAAGGGTGCTCGTAGAAGTTGCATACTGGCCCTATAATGTGTGATGTTACTGTCCGCACCATAAGCCCAGGGCCGGTGTAAAGGTGCCCATACACGTTACAATTATTGTATACAATATTGTATACAATATCGCATCTCATCGCATATCGGTTTTGCGATGAGATCAGATGAGATGTGCAGCACATACTTTTTGTACTAGATCTCATCTCATCTGATCTCATTGCAAAACCGATATGCGATGAGATGCGATATTGTATACAATATTGTATACAATAATTGTAACGTGTATGGGCACCTTAAGGCTTCTTGGCAAAGTGGAGATGGCAGCTTAGAAGTTCCACAGCCGCGGCACCTGCATTCAGCACAACAAGGACGGCTTCCTCATAGCCTACCTCCTTTTGTGATGGGTAGACTCAGTGGTGCCCCCCAGATTCCGTTGCCCTAGGCAGCTGCCTAATGGTAGAGTTTCCCCTGCATAAGCCCCAATTGCCCCTTCTACCCCAAGCTGCCCCCTCACTGTGGCTGTGTTGGTCGGTCACTGTTGATATAATGACAGCATCTTCATCCACCGGCTGTCCTGTGCACCCATTGGCTGGGGCTTCGGCTCCGAGTGTATTTGAGGGAATCACATCCTGCAAAACAAAGAAGGTAATTTTGGCCACACAGGATTTATTGAGAAAATGGTATTACCAGTAGAGATAATGGAACCAGTGTGACAAATTGTTACAAAAATCCAAATATTCCCTGAAATATTGCAAACTTTTGAGCAATTGAAACAAAAATTGAAATTCAAACATGTTCAACCAAGTTCCAGATGGTTCCACCATGTTTCAGTCTGTTTCTGCCAGTTTCTGCATGCTGTATGTACTAGCTTGAATACGTTTAAGTACAACTGTATTTCTGAATGGCCCACAGTGACACTTCAACATGAAAGACAATTGTATAAATTCAATTTTGAACATAGGCCTGATTCAATCCTGTAGCAGAAGTGCCGAAATCGGTAATCTGGGATTTCTGCACATGCGGGCGTGCCACCATTTCAGTGCAGCCCGGGGTGGCAATGATATGACGGGGGTGGCGACCCATGTCCTGGCCACTTGGAAGGAGGGCCGCGGCCGCTGCGTGATGTGACATGCAGCCGCTGCAACCCCAAGCATGGCCGGCATGTGCCTGGCTGTGCAGCTAAGCTGCGCAGCCAGGGGACGGCGCTTTATCAATGTGTCCCCAAATATTTACGGTCACTACTCTCCAGGAGTGATTATCATTTAGCTGTTTATGCCCCAATGGCTCTTAGAGTAAGTCAGGTCCGGACTTCCTTAGGGGCATTAACCATCTAGCTATGTCTACCCCAATGGCCCTTAGAGTACTGACATCTACTAAGCCAGGTCCCGACTTCCTCATTGGTGACGTTTGTCTAGCTCTACCAACCCCAATAGCCCATAGAGTACTGACATCCACTAAGCCACGTCCGGACCTCCTCAGTGGTGATAATAACCATATAGCTCTACCAACCCAAATAACACATAGAGTACTGACATCCTCTAAGCCACGTCCGGACCACCTCAGTGTGATAATAACCATCTAGCTCTACCAACCCAAATAACACATAGAGTACTGACATCCTCTAAGCCACGTCTGGACCACCTCAGTGGTGATAATAACCATCTAGCTCTACCAACCACAATGACACATAGGGCCTTATTCTGGTTGGTGCGGCCGGTCCGTACGCGTACGTTCCGGGGTTTTTCATAATCTGCGCATGCGTACAATCGCCAATGCGCAGGTGCGAACACTCCACAACGCTTACGGACGGGTCTCTCCGTGCGAAAAAACCTGTACGCGAGAGTACGGGCATTGGGGGCGGCATAGGGGCGTGTTGAGGGGAGCGGACGAAATAATGAGGGAAAATGGGCGTAAATATGGGCGTACACGGGGGTGTGCACCAAAAATGAACGGTGCTACTACCGCACGATCGCCTAAAGCACCGTTCATTTCGGACACAAAACAGGCGGCCGCCAACCGCCACCTCAGACCACCCCTACAGATACCGCATGCCAGCGTGCGCCTGGGTTTGCTAATTTACGCTGATTACTACCAAACACATACACCTGAATGTAATAAGCAATGCTGCAGTCTATTAAGTCCAAACCATGATTTCACTACCTGCAAGCCACACACAGCACTCAAACACATTGGAAGCTTATCTTTCTATACTTCTCGACATTTAAAGGTTTGTTTAATTTAAGGTAAGAATCTTTTTAAGACCTGCTTATATATGCTAAGGTAGGTATTTGTTAAACAGTTATACACATTCACTACGTGCTTTCATAGACTTTACACAGTAGCACACTCAATCTACACAAGTCGACATGTGTCAACGTGTTCACTCTAATACAAACATAGGTTTTGTATTTATAATACAATAACATAAACCACATCTAACACCTACAAAGGATGTTTCAGCAATGTTTTAAGCCCATGCCCACTATTTATCTTTATTAAGGTAGACAATTGAGTTAATAGAAAACAATAATTGAATAACAATTAGAATAATTAATTAATTGTCTGAATTATAGTTGAAAGGCAAGATTTGCAGGTCCATACATGTGAAGGGTATGTCAGCGTACACGGACGTACGCTCACGAGCGGTGACATAAGCTGAGTTTTCCATTGAAAACAATAGGGACCCGTCCGTGCAAACTGGCGTATGCTCAGATTTCCGCAAGAAGTCGGCGGGAAGACGGACGAGAGACGTCCGTAAACGGTGGTGTACGCTCAATTGTACGCCAGTTGTCGGAGTGTAAGGGCTGGTCCGTCCGTGTACGTTGGCGTACGCTCAATTGTACGCCACTCCCCTTCTACGTTGTTTCTGGCCGTACGTATGCGGCTGATTTGTGGGTGGACTTAACCTCAACGGCCGCGTACGGAGAGCGTACGCTAATATGGAACGTACGCACGTTTGGCCGCACCGATCAGAATAACCTCCATAGTGTAATAACATCCACTAAGCCACGTCCAGACCTCCTCACTGGTGATAATAACCATCTAGCTCTACCAACCCCAATGACCCATAGTGTAATAACATCCACTAAGCCACGTCCAGGCCTCCTCAGTGGTGATAATCGTCTAGCTCTACCAACCCCAATAACACATAGAGAACTAACATCCACTAAGCTACGTCCGGACCACCTCAGTGGTGAAAATAACCATCTAGCTCTACCAACCCCAATAATACAGAGTACTGACATCCACTAAGCCACATGTGGACCTCCTCAGTGGTGATAATAACCATCTAACTCTACCAACCCCAATAACACAGAGCACTGACATCTACTAAACCACGTCCAGACTTCCTCAGTGGTGAGAATTACCACCTAGTTCTACCAACCCCAATAACACAGAGTACTGACATCCACTAAGCCACATCCGGACTTCCTCGGTGGTGAGAATTACCACCTAGTTCTACCAACTCCAATGACACATAGGGCCTTATTCTGGTTGGAGCGGCCGGGCCGTACGCGTACGTCCTACTCAAACACATACACCTGAATGTAATAAGCAATGCTGCAGTCTATTAAGTCCAAACCATGATTTCACTACCTGCAAGCCACACACACAGCACGCAAACACATTGGAAGCTTATGTTTCTATACTTCTCCACAATTAAAGGTTTGTTTAATTTAAGGTAAGAATCTTTTTATACGCTAAGGTAGGTATTTGCTAAACAGTTAGTCACATTCACTACATGCTTTCATAGACTTTACGCAGTAGCACACTCAATCTACACAAGTCAACATGTGTCAACGTGTTCACTCTAATACTAACATAGGTTTTGTATTTAGGATACAATAACATAAACCACATCTAACACCTACAAAGGATGTTTCAGCAATGTTTGAAGCCCATGACCACTATTTTCCACACAATCTTTGTATAGTACCCAAAATAATGACCTGTACCACTATCTGATCTGATATGAATTGGATTTGACTACACTCTGGATGTAAGATGCCACCAATCACATTATTGCACTCTCATCTCTCTAACAAAGGATTCCTACATCTGCTTATGACACTGTCAAATCATATATATTTAAACAGTTATGCATGTTTGTTCACAAGCTAATTTATCATGTTTGGCCCATTCACACATCTTTTTTTAGGGAGGACACATATGCATTCCTACACAAATGTACCTTTTCACCCTTGTTTGTCTGCCTCACCCACTCCATGAGGAAAGCATTGTTCTGGACCTGCTTTTACCTACTACTGTAGGAGCTACCTCACCTGCACACAAACTGCTTTCTCACCTATTAAGTTGCTCTGCACATGTGCTGACACAAACTAATTAGCAGGGAAAAGTTGGATAGGAACATGGGAATGGCCATGGAGAGGGTTACACATGGGAAACTTCGACCACACTTCAACAAATGTTCAAAAATACCCTGGTCAGTAAGTACACATAAATCTAGTATTTGTTTCACACAAGAAATTACACATACCACAATTTAGATTTAATTTGTAAAATAAATTTATTTGCTGTTCAGCATCACAGCTTGACACTTTAATGTGAGAAATCAAAAAAACAAATAAAATAGACACACAAATAATAAAACAGCCAGAACAAGAGGTTGCATATCTCCAAACATGTGTTACCCTGCAAATGCAATGGTGAAAGAAATGGGGACACCAGAATACGTACTGCAACAACCAGGGTGAATACTAAGCAAGATACACACCACCAAAAAAAAATATCCTGCATTTGTAGAGGTCAAAATACGAACTTTCATGCCCATGGCACGCAAATGGATCGATGGGCAACTCAGGAAGCGGATGTCCAGTGCAATTTAAACCTTTGGGCTCCAACCACAGAGGAAGTGAACCAGGTCTCATTTGGGCCCTTTTTTGCCCCTTTTAGATGGGGCTTTGGGGACAGGGGCCTTTGGCTCAGCTGGCTTTCGGCGTCTTCCCCTGTCGACACAGGAGGGTCAGCTGAGGTGGAAGGTTGGGGAGCAGCTTGGGGTGGGGCAGCAGATGGGGGATTGTCCCTTAGGGACCTGGCGGTGGACAGCTGCTCCGCAAGAAGTTCATTCTGGCGGCTGAGGTGTTGGCCAATGCTTAGCATGCCAGCCGCCAGAGTTTCATTAATGCGGTTCAAGGCCTCAACCTGCAGCTGGTTTGTGGCCTTCCACTCCGCCAGAAAATCCGCCACCTGCTGCTGACGGATCGCAGCATCCACCCCTTGCTGCTCGATCCTGTCCAGCGTCACCAACAGGCTCTCATTCCATGTCTCCTGTGGCTGGGGCTGGGGGCGACGTCTTGGTGAAGGCTGGACCACTTGCTCCACCTGTGGCTCTGCAGAGGAAGATGCTGCCGGTACATCCTGGCTTTCTGCTTCTGCTAGGATAAGAATTGAAAACAATGTCACCATCACATACGCAATAAAAAATATCTTTCTAAATACAATGCATTACTGTGACTTACCATCAAAAGCAGCATCAAAGACCTCCGCCGGGAGCTCACTGTCCATATTGGAGATCCCCCTGATCTCCCCCACATCAATCACGTCACAGGAGTCCAGCTCCAGGGGGGTATACTCCAAATGGTCAGGCATAGGACCTCTCCCGGTGGACATGCTGTGGTTGTACCGGTCAGTCATCTTCCTCTTCAGTGCACTTTTGAAGTCAGTCCACCTACAAGTTTAAAAATACAAATATCACCATGAGATATGTGCACCACTGTGCTACGTGTAGGGTTACCACCTAGTCCCTTTAATTCCGGACACATGTTACTTACACAGGTTCTGTGGCAGTTTAAAATTAGGTGAAGTGGAGTCTTGAAGTCAGCCAGCCACAGAACCTGTGTAATTAATATGTGTCCGGAATTAAAGAACTATGTGGTACCCCTAGCTACGTGACATTTCCTAGTGTGGGTGATCTTATGTTTTTTTGCCATATGTGTCCCACACACACATTCATGTCTCAATTAGGAGGCATTTCAGTGTCTCATCTCATTCATTAGGCCACTAAATGCACATACATACATCACTATGCAGAAATGACATCATCCATGGCCAAATTAGGCACCTCCACCTGGTGTGAAACTACACATTCCACCATAGCTTGACAATGTGGTTATTATGGAGTAATTTAACTATGGAATGGCATACTGGGATGTGTAGTTTCTCACCAGCTACATGTGCACAGTTTGCTCATTCTTGTTTCAGTAGCATCATATGGAACATGTTACAACAACTCTTTCAAAAACACACTTTCTCTTGTCCCATCACATACTTCACATGAGCAGAACTGTGCCCATAACCTCACATCACACCAATGGTGCATGTTTCATATATCAATGTGGGTTATTAGACATGGTTGTGTTCACATGTGACATTGAAGTGTAGCACTATCTACAAACACACCTTTCTATTAGTCTCAAAACATACATGTAACATATGTACACACATATGACATTATCAGGGGGACAAAGACCAGGGCAATTTTTCAGCAGTCTCCAGCAGGAACTGAGGCCCTTATTCTAGTTCACTCTTTCTGCCCAAATATTTCTTTGATGGACAAAACCATGTGCACTGCAGGTGAGGCAGGTGTAAAACCCCACCCAAATCTAATTATCTCTGCACAAGTAACACCTGCCTCACCTGCAGTGCACATGGTTTTGTCCATCTAAGAAATATTTGGCCAGAAAGAGTGAACTAGAATAAGGGCCTCAGTTCCTGCTGGAGACTGCTGAAAAATTGCCCTGACAAACACACTAACCTTTTCTTCACCGCGTCCCAAGTTCTGACCACTGGTGACACCTGGTTCACTTCCTCTGTGATCTTGTCCCAAAGGTTTCTCCTTGCACTGGCACCTGGCTTCCTGGTTGCCAATTCAATCCATTCGCGTGCCCTGGGCACGAGAATTCGCATTTCGGCCTCTACAAATGCAGGGTTTCTCTTTCTGGTGGTGGTATCCTGCTCAGTCCTCACCCTAGATGTTGCAGCCTGTTTTCTGGTGGCCCCAGTTCTCTCACCATGCACCTGCTGGGTCACACCTGTTTGGAGAGATGCAACCTCTTGTTCTGGCTGGTTGCTTGGCCCTTGTGGAGCTGGTGGAGGTTCACCAGGGCCTGTTACTGAGGAGCCCGCTTGATCTTGCAGGCTACTCCTCTCTTGGGCCCTCCTTCTCCGCTCCTGTTCCCTCTTGTTCAGTGCATCAAGCAGGGATTGTGCTGTAGCTCTCTGCAGAGCGTCCTCAGCTGCGGAATCGTCTGAGTCAGACATGTTTGCAGCAATTGTGGGCTGCATCTGACTGAATATTTATATGTTAATCTCCCGCCATGAACAAGGGGGCGTATATTTTTTCCCGCAAGGTAGATGCAAATTTACGCCGATATTTCCCGCCGATAATTCCCGCTTAAATTACGCAGGTCTCAACGCACCTGATCAATCACCTGTATATGCATATACACAGGTTGTGGAGCATTGTGGGCTACATCGTGAAATGTGTGCACCTGTCATTCCAATGATGAGTGTTGTCAGCTGGTATCTGTTGGAGTTCGTGTATGCCTTGTGAGTCACATTTCAAAACATCACGTTACAATGCTTTCCTTACATATGTAATGTGTATGAAATTGTCATACAGCAACATGTCACATTGTGGCCCTTTAAGCAGCGTAGTTATGAGTAGAGGGTTGCGTGTATTATTTTCCGCACACTGTAAATACAGTACTCCTCTCCATGGATATCGGTGTATCGTGCCCCCTTTAAGCAGCGTAGTTATAAGTAGAGGGTTGCGTGTATTATTTTCCGCACACTGTAAATACAGTACTCCTCTCCATGGATATCGGTGTATCGTGCCCCCTTTAAGCAGCGTAGTTATAAGTAGAGGGTTGCGTGTATTATTTTCCGCACACTGTAAATACAGTACTCCTCTCCATGGATATCGGTGTATCGTGCCCCCTTTAAGCAGCGTAGTTATAAGTAGAGGGTTGCGTGTATTATTTTCCGCACACTGTAAATACAGTACTCCTCTCCATGGATATCGGTGTATCGTGCCCCCTTTAAGCAGCGTAGTTATAAGTAGAGGGTTGCGTGTATTATTTTCCGCACACTGTAAATACAGTACTCCTCTCCATAGATATCGGTGTATCGTGCCCCCTTTAAGCAGCGTAGTTATAAGTAGAGGGTTGCGTGTATTATTTTCCGCACACTGTAAATACAGTACTCCTCTCCATGGATATCGGTGTATCGTGCCCCCTTTAAGCAGCGTAGTTATAAGTAGAGGGTTGCGTGTATTAATTTCCGCACACTGTAAATACAGTACTCCTCTCCATGGATATCGGTGTATCGTGCCCCCTTTAAGCAGCGTAGTTATAAGTAGAGGGTTGCGTGTATTAATTTCCGCACACTGTAAATACAGTACTTCTCTCTTCATTGAATGCATGCTGTTGGTTGTGGTGTGTGTATATCGGAACGGTCCGCGTAAGTTTCTATTCGCATCCAGTTTGTTAATGTAAGAAGGATTAATAAAGTTAATACCAAACAAACGATTTTTTACACCAATCAGCAAGCACCAAAAGTGATATATGTACCTGCAATTAATAACTGCGCCATTGCCACCATGACTTCAACCAGGGCTAGGGCGTTTTCTACCCAGGAGCTATTGGCCTTGGTTGAGGTCATGGACCGCCGCCTGGGGCCCAGGGGCCCTTATGTGGCAAATAGTGAAAAGCGGCGGGCATACAATGCTGCCCGCCGGCTAATTTTCGCCAGGACCGGCGTGGATAGGAGCCTGGGTCAACTGGAGCGGCGCTGGTCGGACCTGCGCCGGCGGCAGCCAGTGTTGCTCTGCACACTTCGCCGCCATATTGCCCGATGTAAGTTTTTATTTACTAGTATGCCTGCGTTATTTTGCAAATGTTTTCTGTACTTTTTATAAATATGTCCCTGAGTATGTGGGTCTATATGGGGTGTATATGGGGTGTATAGGGGGTGTATATGGGGTGTATATGGGGGTGTATAGGGGGTGTATAGGGGGTGTATATGGGGTGTATATGGGTGTATATGGGTGTATATGGGTGTATATGGGGGGTATATGGGTGTATATGGGTGTATATGGGTGTATATGGGTGTATATGGGGGGTATATGGGTGTATATGGGTGTATATGGGTGTATATGGGGGGTATATGGGTGTATATGGGTGTATATGGGTGTATATGGGGGGTATATGGGTGTATATGGGGGGTATATGGGTGTATATGGGTGTATAGGGGGTGTATAGGGGGTGTATAGGGGGTGTATATGGGGGTGTATAGGGGGTGTATAGGGGGTGTATAGGGGGGGGTTTAAGTAGTTGATCAGTTTTTGGGTGTAGGATATCAAATAGTTTGCATGATAAATGTCTGAAATATCACAGCAATGATAATTTTGAAGGTTATGAGCATGACTAATGTGAATTTTTCTTTGCCCCTTTTTTATGAAACCCAATCTTCGATTTCTATGCCATCAACATGAACATTTCAGCACGGGCAAGGGCACGCATGGAAGCCCGGGAGCAGGCAGCCCAGGAGCAGCCGGAAGAGGAGGAGGAGGAAGAGGAGGAGGAGGAAGAGGAAGAGGAAGAGGAGGAGGAGGAAGAGGAGGAGGAGGAAGAAGAGGAGGAGGAAGAAGTGGAGACACTGGGTGCAGTTTGGACCCACACAATTTCCCCATCCCCTTCCCCCTCCACAACCCCCACCCCCTCCACAACCCCCACCCCCTCCACAACCCCCTCCCCCTCCCCAACACTGGAGACACTGGGTGCAGTTTGGACCCACACAATTTCCCCATCCCCTTCCCCCTCCACAACCCCCACCCCCTCCACAACCCCCTCCCCAACCCCCCCCCCCCTTCCCACCCCATTTCCTACCCCCCTACACCTCTCCACCACCCACCCCCAAACCTCTCCACTCCCCACTCACACCCACTACCTCGGTCCAAACTCCAGGACCATCCCCCTTGCTCCTGACCCCCCCAACCACTGCACAGCCAACCAGCGGCGACCAGGATGGCTCAAGTAGCCGTAAGTAAATAATGTGTCTAATGTTGACCTACACATTTCTACACATAAACAATCACAACAACCACATATGTGTATCCAACATCAACATTAGTTGCAACATATCACTGCAGGCCGACCATGAGGTGTGTCCTGTCCTTCTCCAGGAACAAGGCTCCCCTTGGTGGTTTTTTTGAGTGTGGCCATGCCTCACCCCTTGAATAATTGACATAACAGTACATCCAATGAGATATCCGACATTAGTGGTGTGGTAGTTATGTGGCTCCAGGTGTTGGGTAACTCCAGTTCCCAGCATGATGTGCAACACAGGGCCGGATTATAATGGAGGCGCAAGGGGTCAGTGCCCCTGGGCCCCCCTCTAGCTAGGGGCCCCCTGTGGTTGTCATGTATTTTTTACAAATAAAATGTTTAAGTTATGTTTTTTTTTTTTAGCTAAATGTTTTGTGCATGGGTGGGGTAGTGCTGCAGCTTCACCTATCTGCCAATGTGACAATGATTTATGGTGCTGAGCATCGGGAGCCAAGGCACACTGATTGCACAAGTGTGCAGTGCATTTCTGGGAGTTGACTAAGTCCCATGACACTTTGCACCAGAGGACAGAGGCTGAGAAGTTTGTGCTGAGCTCTGATTGGTGGAGCTCATTACATGCTTCTCAGGTCCATGGAGAACAGCAGCAGCAGCTTAGTCATAGGAGGGTTTTTAATCAGAGGCAGCACTAGGACTGTGAGGTCTCCTCCAGAGTAAGGGGCAGAGGGACAAACACAGGCTTTTCATGTGGTGTGTGTATATATATATATATATATATATATATATATATATATATATATATATATATATATCCCCTGCAGGTAACCATTGACCAAGTTTATTCTGCCTTTACTCTGTGTTTTGACAGTATAATATTCGCCCATGCAGTGTGCGGCCAGTAATGACAAGTGCAAGGGGGCCCCCCGCTCTAAAGTACCCCGGGCCCCCCAAAGGCTTAATCTGCCACTGGTGCAACTTAAATGTAGAGATTGTTTTGGTAATAGTGTGTGAGGCCATGCGGATGCATGCTTTACAAACATAGCTGTAGGCCTATAATTTGTACAGCAATGTCCTAAATTTAAAATACTAAGGAGTGCTTAAGCCACAACAATGTCATAACCCTTAAATAGCACAGGCTAATTGTGAGGTTAGAGGACAGTCCCCCAAAACCAAAGTACCAATTGGGATACAGCATACATTCATTGATGAAGGAGTAATTGAATTAATGTTATTTACTATGTACAGTATGTGTGTGTTAACATATTTTTTTTTAGTACTGTGTTTACAGCAGACCCATCTTCAATGTAGTTTCTAAATGTATGTGGCCTTCACACATAACTCTGAACTTTTTATTATGTACAAATACAACAAACATTTGTGTATGTTATATATTAATTTTTTGTTTTATCCCTTCATTACAGACACTGAACAGCACCAGGAGGAGGTGGCAGTCCTCATGCGGGAGATCATGATCACCCTCGTGTACCTCCAGCTCCTTTTTGGCCTTCTGGAGGCCCGCCTTTAATTTTTTTTTTATCCCCCCCCCTTATTATTTTTGTAGAAAATAAAAGTTGCATTACAGTTCGAAATTGCCTGTGTTTTTACTAATAAATATGTTAGAGGGCTTGTAAGGGTAGGTACATACAGATGTGTACTGTAAGTTATACTTGTAATTTGAGGTGAGGGGTAATGATTGATGTGTGAATGTGTGTGTTTTTGAGTAAAATAACACATAGTGAAAATGCATGAATGTTTAATGTTGTTCTATTAAAACATCACACATAACATCAGGGTAGGTATACATGTTACACATTTTGGACAAAGTAATTACGGACATAATTTAGTACATATACAGAAACACCAACATAAGTTGATTTAAAAGTAACAGCAATATGGGGACACATAGATAGTGATTAAAATGCCACATTAGAACATAACAAATATACATGTAATGTGGGTTCAAATGTAGTTTTATTAGGTCTTTATTAAGGTAGACAATTGAGTTAATAGAAAACAATAATTGAATAACAAATAGATTAATTAATCAATTGTCAGATTAGTAGTTGAGAGGCAAGATTTGCAGGTCCATATATGTGAAGGGTATGCCAGCGTGCACGGACGTACGCTCACTCTCACGAGCGGTGACATAAGCTGAGTTTTCCATTGAAAACAATAGGGACCCGTCCGTGCAAGCTGGCGTACGCTCAGATATCCGCAAGAAGTCGTTGGGAAGACGGACGAAAGACGTCCGTAAACGGCGCCGTACGCTCAGTTGTACGCCTGTTGTCGGAGTGCAAGGGCTGGGCCGTCCGCGTACGTTGCCGTACGCTCATTTGTACGCCACTCCCCTTCTACGGTATTTCTGCCCGTACGTAAGCGGCTGATTTGTGGGTGGACTTAACCCTAACGGCCGCGTACGGCTAGCGTGCGGTAATGGCGAACGTACGCACGTTTGGCCGCTCCGATCAGAATAAGGCCCCTAGAGTACTAACATCCACTAAGCCATGTCCGGACTTCCTCATTGGTTATCGGCTAGCTCTGCCTGAGCTCCCTTAATCCCTGCTCCCAGGAGGCATGAGAATTGTAAAGCATTTAATTAACCTGTTCTGTTTTCATCACAGCAAAAGGCGGTAACTTTAGCTGTCCATTTCAGACAGCAGAATGACTACAGCCTGGCCGCATGTCACTGGTATAGAGGATATACTGTTTCCCCTCTTATGTTTCTGTGTTTTCATCATATCCTATTCTGAGAAAGAGGATTAAAGGACCTCTCCTTCCAGCAGCCACTCACCATACTGGCGGCAGATGACTTCACACATTATACCTGTCCCTACTGTAGGTGTGCAGGGAGGTGGCCGTGGGGAGAGACAAAGTGGCTGATTTATCAACCTGCGATTAAACAAACCTCGGATTTTGCTGGCTTTGCCATGGGAATTAAAGTGGAGATATAATATTACATGCTGTAAATTGCCTTTAATATATTCACCGTTTTAAATTCTGCAGCAAAAACTGCATAGTGTAATGGGTTCGAATCCCACCATGGCTCTATCTGTGTGACATTTGTATATTCTCCCCTTGCTTGTGTGGGTATGTGTGGTAAGGAATATAAATGCGTAGCTCCACTGGGGCAGGGCCAAATATTCTCTGTAAAGTGCTGCAGAGTATATGTTAGCTTTAGCAATAACTGGTAATTAATCAAATACGGATTGGCAAGTAAAGCTGGGTGCATACTATACATATCACCAAAGCTCCCAGTCGAACCATATAGGGCATAGACTGAATCGATATCGTTAAACTGTATTGTCCAGTGATGTCACCTTGGTCAGCCGGTAATGTGCAAATGCTTCACTGTGTAGTGAATCACTCGCACTTTAAAGATGTGCCCACAGGGAGACGGAATCCTCAGTAAACTACAACTAGGTATAAATCAGTATCAAGTTTTGCGTAGTGTGTCGGCACCTTAACCGTCTGGTTTAAATGTTTAAATTAATTGTATTTTTTTTAATTCAAAAATGGTCTACATCAGGGGTGGCCAACCGGTCAGAGGTAAAGAGCTAAAAAATATCGGTAGTCAAGCTAAAGAGCCACCATCATGCGCGCGCCGAAGGCGCATGCGCCAAAAAAAGGGGCGTAGTCTATTTTGACCCCTTGGGTGGGTGTGATACAAATATGCCTCCAATAGTGCAGTGCCATATATACATATGCCCCCAATAGTGCCAGATACACATATGCCCCCCATGGTGCCAGGTATGCCCCCACAGTGCCACAAACTGCTATGCCCCCACAGTGCCACAAACTGCTATGCCCCCACAGTGCCACAAACTGCTATGCCCCCACAGTGCAAATTTCCCAGCAGCAGCACTCACCATTGTTGCTGCTGCTGCTGCTGCCAGGCGGGGAGAGGACAGTTTGGTGTCCCCCTGCAGTTCTCCTGTCATGTCACCGATGGGAGGAGAGCACAGCACACCGCGCGTCTCCTTCCCCCTCACTTCCCTGTGACCCACCAATCAAAGCTCACTGGCCGGCTCCTGATTTGCTGCTGGCCCACGAGCTCTGATTGGCGGACGGCCCAGTCACAAGGATGCACAGTAAGGGGTAGGAGAGATGCACGATGCACGCTCTCCTCCCCTCAGAAGGAGAAGGGTTTCAGGGAACCGGCAGCAGGGGGGACTGGGACAGACGGTGGGCAGCAGTGGGAGCAGGAGCCGCACTTTACAAGAGGAAGAGCCGCATGAGGCTCAAGAGCCACAGGTTGGCCACCACTGGTCTACATGGTCTACATTGAATGTTGAACGATGTTAATGTTCTTATTTTAAAGTGGCTCGCCACTGGATCTGCTACTAACGCTAGGGCTGTTGAGCCTGACTAAGCGTTGGACCTGAAAAGGGTTAAACCCCACACAAGTATAAAAGTCACATCAACCTTCTACTGATTTTCTTTATTTTTCTGTTAATACTACAGTATATGGCTTATATTAAGCATTAGTGAGGGGTGGGAGGGCTCATATTACCTGTGACACATTGCCACGCCCCAGACTCCACTCAATGCATTCCCTCTGCCTGTGCAAACCACGCCCCCCCCCCATGAAAATGAGGCGTACGGCTAATTTTGCGCTCTGTGTAAATCCGCGGCTGCATTGCTCTGTGTAAACCATTGTGAATCCCAATATATGCAGCAATAAATTCAACTCACCTGTTCCCTGTGGCCTTCTTGGAAAATATCAAATAAGGAGATTCTGTTTGATATCTAGTAGGATAAAAAAGATATAAAAGACAATAAGCAACATACATACAATGTAACTATAAGAAGCAGATCCATAGCATTTATCTATAGGTGCTGAATATTGTGTTGCCCATAGCAACCTATGTCTATCATTTCTTTATTGCATCCTAGAAAAGTGTAGACAGAATCTGATTGGTATTTGAGAGAAAAAAATGGTAGTCGCACAGGAGGAGTAAATCACAAACTTACAGGTATTTAAAGAGCTCCCAGGTACCACCCAGGTTGGTCCTGACGAAGCTCATTATCGAAGCGTACGCCGACCATACACTTCGTGGGCTACCCCCACTCCCCCATCCCCATTGAAATGTACATAATTTTGATCTGTCTAGTTTAAAATTGTGGTACCGAGAGGTCTTGTGAACGTACAGCCCGTTGGCTGAGGGCACTCCTACCTACTTTAGCGTATCAGATCTGTTACCCAGTCCTGCAGATTGTGAGACGGCGTGTCACAATAGAGCACGCCGTACTCCAGGGACTGTGGGATCAGCGCTGCTATTGGTACGCATAGTCAGCGTGTCAGCACCGCATACTGAGCGGCTGCCGGTGCCCCCATATACAAGCACCGGCTATTTGAATTGTATTCTCACGCTGCTAATATGCTGTATACCTTAACTGAAGGGTGTTATACCTACCTTGATAACCTGGTTGGAGTTGCCCCGCTCTTTCCAAAATGATTGGGGTGATCCAGTTTGAACTCAGCTGAGATCTATCAGTTCACTATCCGCCACATATTTATAAATAATACTTAATATACCCTCTAGACAGTGTATGTACTCCAATTAAAGTGGAAATTGTTAATAAGGAGTGTGGGGCCCCACGTTGTAAGGATAACTTATATCCTTTTTTAATAAAAATATGTATGTCTTCTATGTTTTGTGTCTTTTTATTTCGCTATACTTTTAACCAAATATGAATAAAGGTTACATTTTAATAAAACCATGAATAGAATCTGATTGGTTGCTATGGGAAACATAACCTATTTTAATTTTTAGAAGCTTCAGTAAATTTACGCCTTAGGGGGTTATTCAATCCCACGCAAATTTTTAGTCAGATGAAAAATCTTAAATTTTTGGGCAAATTCAACTCGCCCTATTCAATCCCAGTGCTGATGGGTGAAAAATCCAGCATAAGCAAAAAACCACGCGGATCACCAAAATTGTTGCAAATTCAAGTGGTTTGGGCGAATTCACAGCCGATTCCGTGCCGTTTTCGCCCATGCCGATTTTCCCCTCCCCAAAAAAGTGAAATGGCATGGGCGAAACTGTACTAAACAACGGGGAATAGGGGCCCTGCCTACTACTGGTAACTCTGAATACAGAAGTGTGCCAGAGTGCATCCACCCAGGGGCAGTGCCGTCGAAAGGGGGGAGCGGGTACTTTTTACCCAGGCCCGGCTCTGATGGAGGGGCCCGGGTCTCATTCACCCACCTCCCTGCTGCAAGGTGCCGGGCAGTGTGGAGTAGAGAGGACAGGCTGCTGCTGCATCACAGCCTCTATCCTCCACTCAGCACATACTGCTCAGTGCCTGGCAGCCTGTCCTCTCTCTCCCTGGTCAGCCGCCCGTACACAACCCACACCTCTACCGCTGAGTTGAGGACTGCGGGCAAGGGGTGGAGAGGGGCGTGGGGTGGCTCCATTAGCATATGGGAATGCCCAGTGTTTCATGGGCATTCCCATGAGCAGAGCCAGATTAAGGTCTAAATGGGCCTGGAGCTGAAAATGATCAAGGGCCTATTATGCGCAATAACAGGGGTTGTGGCCAGCACCTAATAATGTGGGGGGCGTGACCAGTGTTCTGGTTGGGTGGTCTGCTCATGGGTGTGTCTGTATTTGTGTAAATACTTTCAACAAATTATATATGCCTGGAAAAGGCAGGGGGCTGGCATAAGAAAAATGCAGGGAGATATATTGGCGGGTGCACTCCAAAGGTGCACCCGCAGGATGCCGATGTCCTAAAATACTTGCGGGGTGAGGCGGCACTCCAGTCATCAAAAAAAATACTGAATGCCGAAACTTGGTAGAGAACATTTCAGCACCTTTCATGTGGTCACCTAAATTTACCACACCATATACCCCTTATAAAAATTATGCAACACAATAGTAACCCCCTTATAATGTACTTGCCTCTTACACATTATCATACCTCCCAACTGTCACGATTCCGTCGGGACAGTCCCGATTTTCGGGTCCTGTCCCGACGTCCCACCCGCGGCAGGCATTGTCCCGCTGCGGGGGGGTGGCAGTTGGGAGACCCCCCAATGTAGTAGAATAGACGCTGTGCGCATGCGCACAGCGTCTATTCTCGTATGAAAATGAGGTCGCGGCTAATTAGCATAAGCCGCGCCCTCATTTGCATACGCCACGCCCCCTTTTCGGGTCCCTATTTCTTCTCATGAAAAGTTGGGAGGTATGCATTATGCAACATGGAATGAATCAAAATTCACACCGACTGAGACAAAATTCACACTATGGCACATGGATTGAGTCAAAATTCACATTATGCCACACAGATTAAGGCAAAATTCACATTTTGCCACATGGATTGAGCCAAAATACCTACTATACCAGGCATGTCCAAACAGTGGCCTTCCAGCTGTTGTGAAACTACACTTCCCAGCATGCCTTGACATAGTTTTAGCATTCTCTAATAGCAAAACTGTGGCAATGCATGATGGGACTTGTAGTTCCATCAGGCCCATTGTTAATCCGGCCCTGCCCATGAGAACGCTGGCCATTCTCATGCTAATGAGACCATGACGCAGGTGGGGTAGGGGGGGTGGGCAGCTGACATCACCAGATGTCAGCTGCCCGCCCATTTCCTTCCCAGCGTGCACGCATATGTAAGGTTGCTCAGAGCAACCGTACATATACGTGCACCTTCCACATCTTTCAATGGTCAGCGACCATCGAATGATGTGGGTGGATCCCCCTGGCCTGTGAATAGATGTTACTGTGTTCCCTATACTTATCCTTACATGCACACTAGGAGTAGATACTGATACACCAAGGATACAGAACAAGAGAAGTGATACTGTGCACTCTTCCCTATACTTATCCTTACATGCACACTAGGAGCCGATACTAATACACCAAGGATACAGAACAAGAGAAGTGATACTGTGCACTCTTCCCTATACTTATCCTTACATGCACACTAGGAGCGGATACTGATACACCAAGGATACAGAACAAGAGAAGTGATACTGTGCGCTCTTCCCTATACTTATCCTTACATGCACACTAGGAGCAGATACTGAGACACCAAGGATACAGAACAAGAGAAGCGATACTGTGCGCTCTTCCCTATACTTATCCTTACATGCACACTAGGAGCAGATACTGATACACCAAGGATACAGAACAAGAGAAGTGATACTGTGCACGCTTCCCTATACTTATCCTTACATGCACACTAGGAGCAGATACTGAGACACCAAGGATACAGAACAAGAGAAGTGATACTGTGTACTCTTCCCTATACTTTTCCTTACATGCACACTAGGAGCGAATACTGAGACACCAAGGATACAGAACAAGAGAAGTGATACTGTGCACTCTTCCCTATACTTATCCTTACATTCACACTAGGAGCAGATACTGATACACCAAGGATACAGAAGAAGAGAAGTGATAGTGTGCGCTCTTCCCTATACTTATCCTTACATGCACACTAGGAGCGGATACTGATACACCAAGGATACAGAACAAGAGAAGTGATACTGTGCGCTCTTCCCTATACTTATCCTTACATGCACACTAGGAGCGGATACTGATACACCAAGGATACAGAACAAGAGAAGTAATACTATGCACTCTTCCCCATACTTATCCTTACATGCACACTAGGAGCGGATACTGAGACACCAAGGATACAGAACAAGAGAAGTGATACTGTGCGCTCTTCCCTATACTTATCCTTACATGCACACTAGGAGCGGATACTGATACACCAAAGATACAGAACAAGAGAAGGGATAGTGTGCGCTCTTCCCTATACTTATCCTTACATGCACACTAGGAGCAGATACTGAGACACCAAGGATACAGAACAAGAGAAGTGATACTGTGCACGCTTCCCTATACTTATCCTTACATGCACACTAGGAGCCGATACTGATACACCAATGATACAGACCAAGAGAAGTGATACTGTGCACTCTTCCCTATACTTATCCTTACATGCACACTAGGAGCCGATACTGATACACCAATGATACAGAACAAGAGAAGTGATACTGTGCGCTCTTCCCTATACTTATCCTTACATGCACACTAGGAGCAGATACTGAGACACCAAGGATACAGAACAAGAGAAGTGATAGTGTGCACTCTTCCCCATACTATCCTTACATGCACACTAGGAGCGAATACTGATACACCAAGGATATAGAACAAGAGAAGTGATAGTGTGCACTCTTCCCTATACTTATCCTTACATGCACACTAGGAGCGGATACTGATACACCAAGGATACAGAACAAGAGAAGTGATACTGTGCGCTCTTCCCTATACTTATCCTTACATGCACACTAGGAGCGGATACTGAGACACCAAGGATACAGAACAAGAGAAGTGATACTGTGCGCTCTTCCCTATACTTATCCTAACATGCACACTAGGAGCAGATACTGAGACACCAAGGATACAGAACAAGAGAAGTGATACTGTGCGCTCTTCCCTATACTTATCATTACATGCACACTAGGAGCAGATACTGAGACACCAAGGATACAGAACAAGAGAAGTGATACTGTGCACGCTTCCCTATACTTATCCTTACATGCACACTAGGAACGGATACTGGTACACCAAGGATATAGAACAAGAGAAGTGATAGTGTGCACTCTTCCCTATACTTATCATTACATGCACACTAGGAGCAGATACTGAGACACCAAGGATACAGAACAAGAGAAGTGATACTGTGCACGCTTCCCTATACTTATCCTTACATGCACACTAGGAACGGATACTGGTACACCAAGGATACAGAACAAGAGAAGTGATACTGTGCGCTCTTCCCTATACTTATCCTTACATGCACACTAGGAGCAGATACTGAGACACCAAGGATACAGAACAAAAGAAGTGATACTGTGCACTCTTCCCTATACTTATCCTTACATGCACACTAGGAGCAGATACTGATACACCCAGGATACAGAACAAGAGAAGTGATACTGTGCGCTCTTCCCTATACTTATCCTTACATGCACACTAGGAGCGGATACTGAGACACCAAGGATACAGAACGAGAGAAGTGATACTGTGCACTCTTCCCTATACTTATCCTTACATGCACACTAGGAGCAGATACTGAGACACCAAGGATACAGAACAAGAGAAGTGATACTGTGCACTCTTCCCTATACTTATCCTTACATGCACATTAGGAGCGGATACTGAGACACCAAGGATACAGAACAAGAGAAGTGATACTGTGCACGCTTCCCTATACTTATCCTTACATGCACACTAGGAGCCGATACTGATACACCAATGATACAGACCAAGAGAAGTGATACTGTGCACTCTTCCCTATACTTATCCTTACATGCACATTAGGAGCGGATACTGAGACACCAAGGATACAGAACAAGAGAAGTGATACTGTGCACGCTTCCCTATACTTATCCTTACATGCACACTAGGAGCCGATACTGATACACCAATGATACAGACCAAGAGAAGTGATACTGTGCACTCTTCCCTATACTTATCCTTACATGCACACTAGGAGCAGATACTGAGACACCAAGGATACAGAACAAGAGAAGTGATACTGTGCACTCTTCCCTATACTTATCCTTACATGCACATTAGGAGCGGATACTGAGACACCAAGGATACAGAACAAGAGAAGTGATACTGTGCACGCTTCCCTATACTTATCCTTACATGCACACTAGGAGCAGATACTGATACACCAAGGATACAGAACAAGAGAAGTGATACTGTGCGCTCTTCCCTATAGCGCATGAGAAGTGCGTACAGTCCTTCATACATTTGCACATCATCATGTGCTCAGTAACACCTCCGCTCAGTTCTGCACATTTGTCATTTATTTCATCCTAAGGGAATGGCGTCAGACGTACCTTTGTCATGGTCAGGGGCCATTCCACTGTTGCTCTGTCTGTTCTTTCTTAGAGGTGGCCACTGCGGGAAGGGGGCCACAGGCTCTCAGTCCTCTATGTCAGACACTACCGTGACTTGATGGTCAGCTCCTGGCAGCCACATGCTGCAAATGATTTCCAGGTATCCAAGCAGCTGTAGACAGGACAGTGGTCACCTGCAGGAAGTTTCCTTGCTCATCCCTAAATGACAGCGATCCCACTGCAGTTGGAGCTTCCCTGTGTGCAGGCTGAGAAGAGGAGACATGGGATATATCAGGTGTCCTCTGAGGGGATTGTGTTACAGGCAAAGCCATGATATACAGCTGTCCGTATGATACATTGCTGCTATTGTAGTGTGGCTGGAGAAGAGGGTAAATGTGGAGACGGAGGGGTGCCAGTCATTGGAGGTGGTGAGGAGCTTACCAACAGAGCGTTCCAATGACTTGCTCCATTTGCCTGATGAATATTCTGTAGTACAGTAACTTGCAGCAGTACTGAACGGTTGGTTGCTGGGCCAGCATCACTCCACTGTGGGGTAGATTTATTAAGCTTGGTGAAGTGATAAAGTGTCTGGTTTTTATCACCGGCTAATCAACTCCTACCTGTCATTTTTCAAACCAAGCCTGTAACTTCACAGGTAGGAGCTGATTGGCCGGTGATAAAAACCAGACACTTTATCACTTCGCCGAGCTTAATATATCTGCCCCTGTATACCATATATTCCACTGTAAATAAAATATTTTTCACTGATTTTTTTGCCAAGTGTGGCCAAACCGGTCCTGAGATCTACCAGCGGTTCACGTTTTCCAAATAACCTAACTGGTGCACAGTTGCAGTCATTAGTAACTGTCACAATTTCCAGACTAACTAGCAGGTGCACAGGTGTAGTCCATACTTACCGTCTTTTTTCTCTCTCCTCTCCGGGAAAAGCCTGAGAGGAGACCAGATACTGCTGCCAGGAGGGGCGGGATTTGGCTGATGTCAGCAAACCACACCCTCATGCCACTCAAACGCGGCAATATGCGGGTCCGCGGATTGGGGGAGGGGCTAAAATGAAGCAAAATGACACGATTCGCGCCATTTTAGCCCCGCTCCTTTGCCTCCGACCCACAAAATCCCGGACTTGGTGCCGCGGGTAAGGGGGGTGTGGGGGCTGTGGGGGGAATTAGTAAGACTTGCCTACCTTCCTGGGGGGCTGGGAGGGGGACCCAATTTTTGGGAGCCTCCCGGCCATTCCGGGAGGGTAGTAAAGTATGGTGTAGTCATTACACATTGACTAACAATTTTCAGACCACCTAGCAGGTGCACAGGTGTTGTCATTACTAACTGTCACATTTTCAAACATGCTGCATTCATTCCTACCATAGATCCACAGGTTGCCTGATATGCATGAACTGTTGGTAGATCTTGAGGACAGGTTTGGCCACCCCTGGTGTATGGTTTTAAATCTTCAGCGATGTCGGCTACCTAGGCCAGGCTCCAGAACGTACAGTATCACATACCTTATGATTTTCCAAGTACATAAACTTGGGGATACTTATTGTATGCAGGGCCACAGATAGAGCTTCAGGGCCTGTGTACTATAGGGGGAATGGCCTTATCAGTGGGTGTGGTCACTAACCCTACAAAAAAAGTTATCTACAAGCTGGCAATTGTTGTGCCACAGTGCCAATTGACCCTTACCCAGGGGTAGATTCAAAGTGGGGAGGGATCACGAAAAATACATTTGAAGATACTTAATTATTTTCAGGGCCGCAGAGAGCGGTTCAGGGCCTGAGTACTGTAGGGGGCATGGCCTAATCAGAGGGTGTGGATGCTAATCCTACAAAAATATATATCAGAGTTGCCGACTTTCTGGGGCCTTTACTGTTCATGTGTTGAGCGTACTAGTTTGAATCGACAGGTAAGTAGCAAAGACTTTCCTCTCCGCATTTGCCCTTTGCCAAGCACACATAACCCAGTCTGAAGCTATTGCACCGACACTGCAGTCCCCATAGCAGGCTAAAGGTGATGTAGCGGTTGGCACCAAACAAATGCAGAAACAAATGCAGAAATAAGATGCAGGTTACAGAGATGGATCCCAATATCTATGTGCACTGGTGTACTCAGGGCCGCCAACAGGGGGGGGGGGGCCTGCGGCATAGCTGTCCCGGGCAGTGAAGGGCCCGGGGCCCTGGGCCATTCATTCCACCCGCCGCACCCCCCCAGAGCTGCCCCTGCTGACAGAGCTGGATTAAGGGTGGTCCTCCTGTCTCTTAGGGCCCCCCTCCCGGAAGCCGCTTGGTCCAGCACAGCAGGCTCACCACCCCCCCTCCTCCTCCTTTGCCTGCGGCCTGTGTAGCTGCTGTCTTGGCTCCTGTCATGTTCACGTTCAACTCCTGTCTCCTTCCTCTCCTGGGAGCGGAGAAGCTAGTGGCCCCCACCCGGAGCTGCCACCCCCTCACCCAGAGCCGCCACCCCCTCACCCGGAGTCGCCAACCTCTCACCCGGAGCCGCCACCCTCTCGCCCGGAGCCCACTAGCTGTGTATCTGGGGACACCTGGGCGGCCCAGTCTCCCTGCTGCCGCATCCTACTCAGTAAGTATATGTTCTGTGTGTCTGTGGTGGTATGCTGTGTATAGTGCGTGTATGTATGAATTTATGCTGTGTGTGTTCTGTATGTATCTATGCAGTGTGTCTTGTGTGTTTGTTATGTATGTATGTATATGTAGTGTGCATGTTTGTATGTATGTGTGTATGATATCTATGTGTGTGTGTGTGGGATTCGGAATGAAATCCCAACGGTCAAAACCCCGACAGGGTCAAAATCCTGAATGGGTCATAATACCGACAAGGACAAAATCCCGACAAGGGCAAAATCCCGACATTTGAAATCCCGACATGGACAAAATCCCGACATTTAAAATCCAGACAGGGTCAAAATACCGACATATAGAATGTACAGGTGAAACAGTCAACATGACTTTCCGTCGACAGGTCGCGAGGTCGACATGGGTTTTTTCACTGTTTTTTGAACACAGTCGACATGGACACAGTTGGAAGTGAACCGCAGCCCCTCACATCACTCGCAATGCTTCGGGCACGGTGCCTCGCTGCGCTCGGCACACTATTTTATTCTCCCACCACGCCCTAGTGGATGGTAGGGCATGAAATACCGCCTGTCAGCACATGTCGGGTAAAAAAAACCATGTTGACTTTGCGACCTGTCGACGGAAAGTCATGTTGACTGTTTCACCTGTACATTCTATATGTCGGTATTTTGACCTAGTCGGGATTTCAGATGTCGGGATTTTGTCCTTGTCGGGATTTTGTCCTTGTCGGTATTATGACCCATTCGGGATTTTGACCCTGTCGGGATTTTGACTGCATCCCATATGTAGTGTGTATGTTTGTATGTATGTATGTGTGCATGATATCTATGTGTGTGTGTGTGAGAGAGAATACTGTATTTATGTATGCAGAGTGTGTTGTGTGTGTGTGTGTATGTGGGGAGGTGGCCCTGCATAGCCGGCCGTCAGCAGAGCAGCGTGGTATGGGGTGTGGGGGGTGTGGGGGGTGCGGCCTATAAATCATTACCGGCTCCTCCCTAAACATATCCCTGCATTTCATGCAATAATGTAGTTGTGGGCAGAGTTGCGATGACGCATTTCATAGCCCGAGCCTCACATACAAAACTCACAGTGCATCTTTTTTTTCTTTCTTTTACTCTTTCTATTTTAATCAAGCTACGTTGCCGCAGGTGTCCTTTAGCACCTAATCTCTGGCAGCAGAGTACCTTCAGTGTTGCCCCATCCCTTTAGGGATGGCATCAATGCTATTGCCATTGATGGTTGGAATTGATGGCGATAGCCATCCCTTTTATTTGACTGACTGGCCTGTAGGCCAATCAGAACCTGAGGGTGGGGCTTTACGGTGTCGGGGGCGGAGGGGTTAGATTGCAGGGTGAGGTTTAGGCAATCGTGGGTAGGGTTAGGGTCAGGCTGAGGGGGTAAGGGTTAGGCTGCTACAGGGTAGGATTAGGGAGTAGGGGAGATGGTTAGATCCCTTATGGAGCCCCTGACGGGATTCTTGGTGTTGGGATGATGTGGTCAGCCTTTCGACTGCCGGCATCCTGGGCACCAGGATATCTAATGTGTCCCATTTGATGTTGCTGGTGAGGATATGTGGCAGCATAGTGGCCACAGCAGTTCCCAGTAGCTGCAACTCCATTTCCATCTCCACCTTACATCACTCCCTTGACATGGAGCTCCAGTGGTGGCTATATTTGAAAGGATGCAAAGGCTCATGGGATTTATCTGTTACTGCTTAAAGTCTGACCAGTAAAAGATTAACTTCCACGTCTGCTCTTCTTCCTCTTTGGTTGGCCGGGTGCTGTATTTGCCTGACACAGCAAGGTCCCTGTGCCCCCACTAATCTGGAGCCTGGGTCATGTGCCCGCAAGACACACCCCCTCTCCTAGTTGCAGATATGTATAGAAATGTAAAAAAAAAAGTAAACTTCTTGAAAATGCCTCACATTCTCCACATTAAGACTGACACATCTACACTTGTAATAATGTAATGATAATGTGGCTCTTACTAAGACAGAAATTGCCATTATCCTTACAAAAATGTCTTCTCCACAGGATTGGCATTTTCTCCTTTAATAAAGAAGTAACCAGACAAAGTACAATAATGATCCATAGCATTCTATATAATAACTGTGCACAGGGAATTCTGCTCTCCTGTAACAAAGGGGCCGGGTACTCTGACACTGGAGCTCAAATAGCATTCACTTATTTATAAAGACTGGATATACCTATCATGTCATCCTCACCTTCATTATTACACACATGAGACAGGCCCCTGACATATGCAAATTCATGTGTCTGATTTAACCATTAACTGCCATGGGCTGTGGAGAATGATAAACAACTAGCCAATCAGCTCCTACCTGTTATGGCAGTTAGGTGATGATTGGCTGGCTGTTTAATGGGAGTTAATCTGGCCCTATATCATTGTCATTCATTCCATCCTTATAATGACCTAACGCTAACATGTTGGAAAGTGCTCGTGCTCTGTAACTCATTGCAACCAGCTATTTTGAATTTTATGGACTGCTAGTGCAATGACAGCTATAATTTGATTGGTAGCTCACAGCAACCAATCAGAAGTTTGATGTCATTTTGTAAAATGGCAGCTGGCATTTCATTGGTTGTTATGGGTTATAGAGCATTTAGGCAAATAGCCCAGTTCTATTAAATGAGCCACACTGTTGAACTAAAGTCAGTCTTCCAAGTGAAAATTTACTGGATAAATATTTAAAGGAATGAAATCTTCTATTGGATGATGTGTGACATGGGAGCAGACACAGAGACACAGCTTTTGGCAGAGAAGCTTATATATGTATTCAAATGCAATTCTCATTATTTATAATGTTAGGAATGTATGGTGGCAAAGAAAGGATGGCCAGGAATTCTGCAATGTCCAACCACAACCAACAGACATTGTTGTCCCCACTCACTTTCTAAACTGACCACCCACCCACTTGGGTGATGATACTGTCCCCAGTTAGGGTGGTACAGCCTACTACCAGTCAATGAAGGACGTAAACTTCAACCAAAACAATTACACCCATAATGCTGTTCTTTCCTGCCACAGTAAGGTTTTGTCCGCAGAACCGCTGCACCGCCAGTATACAACAAACTACACAAACAACAAGACATCCCTGAACAGATCCTCAGTGAACACTATTGCACCTTCCTCTGTCAAATGTACCCCTTTAGCCCTGTGGGGATTTATGAAATCGAATCCCCAAATGAGGAACAACACCAAATGAGGGACAATTGAATCCCCAAATGAGGGACAACACCACCATTGTTGGCCAATATAAATGTTGACACTGCCACCAAAACCTTCAGTCTAAAAAAATCGCAGGTTGTAATTTTAGGGAAACTGTGCAGGCATGCCAGTGCGCATTTGTGAACTCTTAAAATAGAGTCATGTCAGAGGTGGCGATGCAAAGCATGGGGGATGCAGTCCAGACAAAGCAGGCATGTCTGGACCATTCGGGGGGAGGGCGATGGTGGCTGGATGATGTCACACTCAGCCGCTGCAACACCAAATATGGCCGGCCTTCAGCTAGCTGTGAAGCCAGGGAGCAACCAGTGATGTGTGAGCCCTTCGCTGGATGGGCAGGGGAACAGACAAGACCAACAAAAGACAAACAACATTGAACATTGCATACTAATAACATACTGAAACATGAACACAATCTGTAACTACTAGTTACCACAACAGCCCTATATAAAGTTTGGAACTGCCCGATTCCCATCAGCCTAAGACATTAATTTCTGGAACCAAAAAAACTACTTTTGCTGAGACCGGCAAATCTAGTAATCCTTAAATGGTGCCTACAAAATCCACCCACCCTATCAGCCTTGTCAGTCTCTGAATGCCATATTTTTGCAGAGAACTGACCCGTCACCTACTAGGACATCCAATCGTAGCGGCAACCAGTTTGGAAGATGCCATAAGGGGGTCAATCAGCCACAGGAGCCGAAGAACAAAATCTAGCCCACTGAAAGTGAGACAACGCATCTCATTCTCCACCCCCTTCACGTTTCATGCATTAAACATGATGTTTTCGTGCATGTCAGCACCAACTGAGTCAACAAATGTCAAAATCAGTAGGGAAGTAGTGATCGTGTGCTCCATGACAAATTTATAACACCTGAAAACTATGCTGTGATTGTGTTGCCTACCACTCCACATTTCCAAGACAACCACTATGGGAAGCCAAACCCCTGCCTTTCCATTAGACAGGCCAATCAGACAAAACCAGGCGCTGTCGCAATGGCGTGTGGTTTGTGTCTGAGTGGTCAGATTCAGACAATAAAAAAATCAAATGTCTCAGCTTAGAAACCCCAGCCGTGGCTCTTTCCAGATTCCTTGAAAAAGTGGTGTGATGCGGCCACTGTGCTCCACGGGGGGGGAGTGCAGTCTCACTCATCTGGCTTTACACAGTGGCGGATTTTACCTGGGGGGGGGGCTGACCTTTCTGACCACAACTAGGCCACTAACTGCCTGGCAATTGCTGCTCAGGCACCTAATTTGTTACATTCCAACAGCCAGGTCCTACGAAGCCTCCATGAAGGTGTCCACTGTGCCTTACTCAGCACTGCCCCCAGTGGCAGTAAATTGAGACTGCAGGTTCCAGATACAACAATTAGTTTGTGACAAGCAGAAAGAATGGGTGTCTGGCCATAGCTATTATCTATATACATCCGGAGAAGAACCTTTCAACACACCAGACCTAGTTTGCTCCTAAGAAGTCTATATAGGCAGGGCCGTATTGTCTAGTAATGGCCCTGTATATAGGGCTTAAGGAAGGTCTTATTGCATATTTACATCACCTATTTACCTCTGTAATATTATATATTTTGCACAATTGTTTAGGTTTGCCAGTGGGGTGCAGTTCATCGTATATTAACAATGTTACTGTTGTATACAAGGGTGGTTCAATAAATAAGGTAATAAGACCTCTCAATTTGTAAAATTATTTCTCATACTCAATAGAATAGTCTTGGTACATTTTATATCAGGATTTTGACCATTGAGATAGATAGATATTATGGACGGTGTAATGGTTAGCATTAATGCCTCCCAACACTGAGATCATGGGTCCAATTCCCGTTATTGTCCTAACTGTGTGGAGTTTGTATATTCTCCCGATGATTGCGTTGGCTTCCTTCGGATACTCAAGTTTCCTCTTGCAATCCAAAAATATACTGGTAAGTTAATTGTGTCCCAACACAAATGAACCCTAGTGTGTAAGTGTGTGTGTGTGTGTGTGTGTGTAAATTGATTTTAGGGCCAAGTGGTTTTCAGCTTCCATTAAACTCTATGGGGGATATTTACTACGATATGAGTTCTATTTCACGTGGGATGTTGCTATGGAAACCAATCAGAATCTACTTCTTATTTATTTATTTATTTAGCACCTTCTAGAAGATAATAGTATCTGATTTCTTGCCCATAGCAACATCCCATGTGAAATAGAACTCGCATCTTAGTAAATTCCCCCTATGTTTCTAAATAAAACATGCATACATGTAAAACAGGAACACTAATAGGTATGGAAATATATATTTCCAGGAGCAACCAAGAAAAACAATTGACATCGGTATTAAGCAATTAATATATTTTTGGTTTTACAGTATTTTATTTTGTTGTCATTTTTTGGTCAGATTTGGTTTCTTTCTTCTTTGTCTTTCTTTAGTTTTTTCTCTCTTCTTTGTCTTTCTCCATGTGCAAAATGTCACTGGATCCTCTTGTTGATGATGTTGCAGCAGATGTACTTAAGCGTTTATCACCCAGTTATGAGGTAAATATTATTACCTTCCATGTATCTCTTACATACATACAAATACAATGTTTCTCTACCTAATTCTTGACCACCTATCAGCAGCCTCCATCCATTGTCATAATTTTTCCTTTAACATCCTCATTTTTATTACCATCAAACTGTACACCTTTCCCCATGGTCTATAGTGTATATAGCATAGCTTCCTCAGCTGCCCAGCTACTGTATTATTTCCCATAATCCATTCTGGTCTCACTGGCCAGGCTAGACCTGACAGCCTCTGCACCTTCTGAGAGTATACATTTATATAACAAAGACACAATCAAGCAAAATCCATTTTAAAATAAAATTATTAAATATTAAAAGTTTTAAAGTATAATGAAATTTTTTTTACTCTGCATTATAAATCAGATAATGAGTAACCAAGACTGGCCGGTGGCCTGTCAAAGTATCATGTGCTGTATACATTTTTCAGCATTAGGTGATAAATAGGGGCCCTTACAAACTTCTGCTATGTGGCCCACATGTATCTAGTTACGTCACTGAGTACTAGAGGTAGGAAGGGTCTGCTCTTACGGTTTACCATCGATGGTGGAGAATGACATGGTTATCTGTCATCGATGATAGCCGTAGCTAAATCTTTTATTTTTAATGCTTGCACAATAGCAACTGCCAGTAGGGATGGATGGCCATTGCCCATGGATGCTTACAAATCATCTATGGTTGCCACCGATCAGTGCATAGTTTTACCATCGATGGAGGGACTGCAGACAGGGTTCCACCATCGATTTTTATATATATATATATATATATATATATATATATATATATATACAACCGTTTTGTAAGTGCATAACTCAGGAGACTCCGTTCAACAAATCAGCAGCAACAAAAGAGACAAACTCAAATAGAGTGCTATCGACGTTTCGGGCTCTTATGCCCTTTATCAAGATATGAAAGACATGAAATATACTTACATATATAGATCAACATAGTGACATACACCCTGTGCACCCTTCACCGTTGTCAGTTCCCAGAGGAGACACGATGACGTCACAAGCGCGACCCAGCGCCGATGCACCCAGCGTCTCCAGGGGGCGTGGCTACACCTCTGTGTACCATCACCTAGGTAACAGAAATAAACAAGTTAAAAAATTGACATAACGGTATCCTGTGCAAAACGTAAAGCACATGACTATAACTGTATAGAAACAAATTATGTATGTTATGACTCTGTAAAGAAAAATTTTGTTGGGGGAGCTACAAAAAACATGAAAAAGGTAGAATTTCATTCAACCTGTGCTGTTGCACAGTTTGTAGCTTGTGTATCCAACGTGCTTCCAATTGTACGATTGCGGTCACCTCCTCTGTTGTTCTCTGGTATACAGTCTTTGATTTTATACCGTAGACTAGATAATGGATGCATTTTTTCTTTCCAATGTAGCGGCACTGGTTGTTCTGATCCCTTTTCAGTCAGCGCTGCACGAATGCTAGATTTGTGGATTGCTATACGTTCTTTGAACATGCAGTTAGTTTTTCCAATATACAAGAGGCCGCATGGGCATTTTATGTAATATATCACAAATCTTGTGCAGGTTAGGGGGAAGTTGATCTTCAGTTTGGTCCCAGATCTAGGATGGAAGAAATAATCACCAATTTCGAGACTGCTACATGTCACACAACCCAAGCATCTGTAGTTCCCATTTTAGCCTCTCTGTAAAAAAGTTTTTTTTATCATTTCATTGATTTCGAACTTTAGACGAACAAATGCGTAAGGCTTGGAGAAACTATAAATGGGGTAGTCCCCATTTTAATGAGGGCGGATGATGACTACCTAATACCTAATAGTATGGTATTTCTATCCGTGGGTTTATGATAAACTGTTGTATGTAGGAAATTGTCATTGGTGATAGTGATTAATACGTCCAGAAAGTTAATCGATTCTTCGCTTGATTGATATGTAAACTTGATGTCTGGATCCATTTGGTTAATGGACTGCATGGTGTCATTGAATTCTGTAATGATTCCATCCCAAAGAAGGATGATGTCGTTGATATATCGATAGCAGGCTTTGATTTTATTAGCCACCATTGGATCTGAGAAGAACATCCCTCTTTCAACCTCATGCATGAAGATATTCATGAAGCTAGGAGCCACACAAGACCCCATAGCTACACCTGAACGTTGTATGTAGAATTGGTTGTTGAAAAATAAATAATTTCTGGAAAGGGCTAGATCTAATAACTCCATAAAGAAATGTACATCCGGGCCATTGAAGATAGCACTTACTGAAACAGATCATCTGACCGCTTCCATCCCTCTATGTAGGGGAATACTAGTGTACAATGATATAACGTCAACTGTGCATAGTAGCAGTTTTTTTGGAAGTGGTGATAGTTTTTGGAGATTCAACAAGAGTTTGGTGGTACCTTTAAGATAAGGGTACTCTTTACCTAGAACGGCGCCCACGATGTCCATCGCGGTCATCGGGGGTAAAAAATTGCGGGCATCGCATGCACTAAAAAAACGGGTGCGACGCGATGCCCGCGATTTTCCCATAGGGATCAATGTTAAAAGTGTGATTGGACGCGATTTTAGTGTTAAATGCCTCAATGACCGCGATTTTTCCATAGGAAACAATGTTAAATGGGCCACAGAGCCCTAATAGTCCCCCTGAAGTTTTAAATGGCCCCCACAATTTTTAACGCCACCCCACGATCAACGTGAACCCGAAGCGTGGCGAGCGCAGCGAGCCCGCGAGGGGCGGCGGTATGCGTCCTCCGACCTTTTCATACCCCCACTATCCACGTCGGCGTGGAGTTGAGAATAGAATAGTGTGGCGAGCGCAGCGAGCCACCGAGCCCAAAGCGTGGCGAGCGCTTCGGGCTCGGTGGCTCGCTGCGCTCGCCACACTATTCTATTCTCAACTCCACGCCGACGTGGATAGTGGGGGTATGAAAAGGTCGGAGGACGCGTACCGCTGCGCTCGCCACGCTTCGGGTTGACGTTGATCGTGGGGTGGCGTTAACAATTGCGGGGGCCATTTCTGACTTTAGGGTGACTATTTGGGCTCTGTGGCCCATTTAACATTGCTTCCTATGGAAAAATCGCGGCCATTGAGCCATTGAACACTAAAATCGCATCCAATCACACTTTTAACATTGATCCCTATGGGAAATCGCGGGCATCGCGGGCATCGCATCGCACCCATTTTTTAGTGCATGCGATGGTCGCGATGGGCGTCGTTCTAGGTAAAGAGTACCGAGATAAGTAGCTTGCTTTTGCACGATGGGCTGTAAAAATAGATCTAAAAATTGTGCAGCCATATAAAACAAAGAGTCTCTTGCCGATATAATCGGTCTACCGGGGGATCTTACAGCATCTTTATGCAATTTTGGTAGCGAATAGAGAATGGGAATTTTTGGGTGATCTTTAGATAAGGCTTCTCTAATGTCATTGGGTATTACGCCACCAGCAACACCTTCTTCGAGCAGTGTGTCTAACTCTCTTTTAAATTGTGGAGTTGGGTCCGATCTGAGATGGCAGTAAACTTTTTCATCTTCCATTTGGCGACAGATTTCTTGTTTATAATCGGTGATGTTTTGTATCACAATGCCGCCTCCTTTATCCGCAGAGCGGATTACTATATCGTCATAGGTTTTAAGATCGCGCAGATTGAATCGGTCCGGATGAATAGTGGTACATGTCTCCTGGATTTTATTTACCATGTAGTTAGTGAAGCTCTTGATGGCACAATTGTTTGATGGCGGATCAAACGTTGATCTTTTAGATATTTTCGGTACATCTTTAGGAATGACTTTGGTAGAGCCAAATTGTTCTCTTAGACGTAACCACCTGCTGAATTTATAGATATCTATTTGGTTTTCAAAGGTATCTGCTGTGTAAGTTGGGACAAAGGACAATCCTTTGTTTAATACATCTGTTTCAACAGCAGTCAGGGTTCTTGTAGAGAGATTAAATACTATGTTCTCTTTGTGTACTTGCGCTTTGGTCTCACGGGCCCACTGGCCTCCACGCCTGGTGTTTTTTCTTTTGAGGGCTATTTTGCCTTCTGGCACTGGTTGATGGTTGATCGTTTGCACATTCTTGTTCACTAGAAGACTGTCCACTTGATGCTTCAGTGTCAAATCGATTTTTGTGGAAAATCGTCTGTTGTAGGGTCGGCGACCTTGTACTTGATTTGTACCGTATGCCCAGCTGTACACACAGTACTCTGCTTGGGTTGTGTGAAATGTAGCAGTCTCGAAATTGGTGATAATTTCTTGGTGAAATTGGTGATTATTTCTTCCATCCTAGATCTGGGACCAAACTGAAGATCAACTTCCCCCTAACCTGCACAAGCAGATGTGTGATATATTACATAAAATGCCCATGCGGCCTCTTGTATATTGGAAAAACTATCCGCATGTTCAAAGAACGTATAGCAATGCACAAATCTAGCGTTCGTGCAGCACTGACTGGAAAGGGATCAGAACAACCAGTGGCGCGACATTGGAAAGAAAAAAATGCATCCATTATCTAGTCTACGGTATAAAATCATAGACTGTATACCAGAGTACAACAGAGGAGGTGACCGCAATCATACAATTGAAAGCAAGTTGGATACACAAGCTACAAACCGTGCAACAGCACAGGTTGAATGAAATTTACCTTTTTCATGTTTTTTGTAGCTCCCCCAACAACATTTTTCTTCAGTCAAACCATACATACTTTGTTCCTTTGTTTCTATACAGTTATAGTCATGTGCTTTACGTTTTGCGCAGGATACCGTTATGTAAATTTTTAACTTGTTTATTTCTGTTACCTAGGTGATGGTACACGGAGGTGTAGCCACGCCCCCTGGAGACGCTGGGTGCGTCAGCGCTGGGTCGCGCCTGTGACATCATCGGGTCTCCTCCGGGAACTGGCAACGGTGAAGGTGCACAGGGTGTATGTCACTATGTTGATCTATATATGTAAGTATATTTCATGTAAAAAGAAGGTAGGCGGCGCTAAAGGACACTGAGAACACACAGTTTCGTAAAAAAGTACAAATTTAATTAACAATAATCATAATAACAATTATAAAACTGAAAGCACCGGCCGGTGACTTGAAGGGTTAAGAAACCTATTGGTGCATAAGCAACGATCTTATAATATCTCCAGATGTAATAGATGCAATTTGCATAGCCCAGTAGAGATTATATTTGTATCTTCATATAAAGCACATATATTATTGCAAAGCTTTATCAACAGTTGAAGCACATATATTATTGCAAAGCTTTATCAACAGTTGAGGCAGGCATAGAGTTAATAATTGGCAGTCTTTTGTGCAAAGTGCTGTTAGCCTGATAGCAGAGGCTTATATGGCGTTTTGAGCAGACATACTTCTGTTAGGCACAATCAGGGGTTAGTTTTCAGCCAGACATTTTAACTCAGTCAATAGAGCCACATATAAAGCTTGAAGGTGTTAGAAAGCTTGTAAATGAAAAGATGCAAAGATAAGTATACTTATGCTCCGTTTTGTAATCCACTGTTTAGGGGAGTTTATTCAGTCGCCCACGCCTGGAGAGGGTTCACGGCTGTTTGCGCTGTCAGCCTTGTCTCCGAACACGCTGCTCCGGCTTCCGGGTCTCCCAGCAGGGTACTTTCAGAGTGTCAAATGACGCGTTTCCCCGCCTCTTGAAGTATCAGCGGCTTCCTCAGATGGTTCTGAGCTTTATATGTGGCTCTATTGACTGAGTTAAAATGTCTGGCTGAAAACTAACCCCTGATTGTGCCTAACAGAAGTATGTCTGCTCAAAACGCTATATAAGCCTCTGCTATCAGGCTAACAGCACTTTGCACAAAAGACTGCCAATTATTAACTCTATGCCTGCCTCAACTGTTGATAAAGCTTTGCAATAATATATGTGCTTCAACTGTTGATAAAGCTTTGCAATAATATATGTGCTTTATATGAAGATACAAATATAATCTCTACTGGGCTATGCAAATTGCATCTATTACATCTGGAGATATTATAAGATCGTTGCTTATGCACCAATAGGTTTCTTAACCCTTCAAGTCACCGGCCGGTGCTTTCAGTTTTATAATTGTTATTATGATTATTGTTAATTAAATTTGTACTTTTTTACGAAACTGTGTGTTCTCAGTGTCCTTTAGCGCCGCCTACCTTCTTTTTACTAGCAATTTTTTCAAGGAGGGTTGAGTATCCCCCCTAGACGGCAGCAAGGACACAATAATTTTTCCAGCGCTCTGCTATCTATTTCTTCTCTCTGCCAAGTATATTTCATGTCTTTCATATCTTGATAAAGGGCATAAGAGCCCGAAACGTTGATAGCACTCTATTTGAGTTTGTCTCTTTTGTTGCTGCTGATTTGTTGAACGGAGCCTCCTGAGTGCTGCACTTACAAAACGGTTGTATATTTCTCCCCCGGTTTGGGAGACAGAGGATACCGGAACAGTCGTGGTCATATGCAGGGCTATTTTTCAGCAGGCTCCAGCAGGAACTGAGGCCCTTATTCTAGTTCACTCTTTCTGACAAAATATTTCTTAGATGGACAAAACCATGTGCACTGCAGGTGAGGCAGGTGTTACTTGTGCAGAGATAATTAGATTTGGGTGGGGTTTTACACCTGCCTCACCTGCAGTGCACATGGTTTTGTCCATCTAAGAAATATTTTGTCAGAAAGAGTGAACTAGAATAAGGGCCTCAGTCAGAGGCGTAACTATCGTCCCGCAGCCCCCGCCGTGGCGGGGAGGCGCTGAGGGTATGTGGGCGCAGGGGGGGCAGCGGGACGACAGTCACTGTCTGGCTGCCTGTGTGCACCGTCCGGGTCCCAGCTCTCCCGGCTATTGCCGCAGCGCTGCTCTCACTGATACAAAAAGTGACACTTGGAAAATGGCTGCCCCCATACCGCAGACAGTTTTTCGTCTGCTGTATGGGGACAGCCATTTTCCAAGTGTCACTTTTGTTAGCAGCAGTAGCCGGGAGAGCCGGGACCCGGCGCGGACGGATGCGGCCCAAGGTAAAATACACAAACACACACACGCTCTCTCCCCTCAATCCCCCCCTCCCGCGCGTGCCACAGCTCCCCGCTTGGTTTTTTTTTTGGGGGGGGGGGGGGCGCCCCCCTGCATTTTCGGCAGGGGGGCACACAATTATTAGTTATGCCACTGGCGGCTGGCCTCAGTTCCTGCTGGAGCCTGCTGAAAAATAGCCCTGTATATGTATGTATTTATATAATATATATATATTTATTTGAGACAGAGTGCCCTGTGCATCGGCTTACACAAAAAAAAAAAAAAAAACAGTACAAAATAGTAGAGAGAGGGGCACTCAACGTCCACTGTGCCCTGCCGCGGCCACCACACCGACTGTGACTTCACTGTCAGCACTGGCTGGCTCACAGGCTCAGTGACGTCTCCCTGAGGCCGCCCACACTCCCTAGTCTATGAAGGCAGAGGGGGCGGGGAAGCTGACTGACTGCTGAGCTCAGCCAGTCCCAAGTCAGTAAGGCGATCCAGCCTGTAGCCCCGCCCCATTCACTGCACTCACTGCTTCCAGCCGGCGGGTACGAAGGTGGAAACGCGACTCTGGTTAATTTGGTCCGCTCGGGCCGCCGTAGCCACAGCGTACGGCCATTCCCGTCTCCCCCACCTCCCCGAGCAGTGTCTCCTCTCCTCCCCCCCTGCACAAAGCATCCTGTGTCTCCCCACCCCCCTCTCTTCCCAATGTCCAGTGCCCTCCTGTCGCACAGCTGACCCCGCACCCCTCTCCCAGCGCCCGGGTGAGTATCAGGGGCCTTCTGCTGCTGCTGCGGGGGGGCTGCATGGCCCGCGCTGACAATGCAAGGGTTAAAGCTTGCTGCATGCAAATGAGGCCATCCTGCACACTGGCCATGCTAAGGGGGGTGCATGTGTCCCATAACCTGGCCTGGGGTGGGCACAGTGGCCATGGCCTAAAGTTACAGACAGATCAAGCTACTTTATACTGTATTTTTATGATGATGATGGTGGTGGTGGTACTACTGGCTGGCATGCTGAGTAGTGGGTGATAAGGCAGGTAGCAGAATAAGCATAAGCTATACATATTAGTAGTTGTGGTGCAATTAAACTAAATTGGTACTCCCTATAGCAGTGATGGTTGACACTCCAGCTGTTGTTGAACTACACATTCCAGCATGTCCTGCATCAGTTTTACTATTTGCCCATGATAAAACTGATGCAGGGCATGCTGGGATGTGTAGTTCAACAACAGCTGGAGTGTCAAGGTATCACTGCCCTATAGAGTATTTGTGTCACCTATCTATACTATAGGCGACATAAAGTTGTAATGGGCGGGGGAAGATTTACGGTGGAAGTCACGGTGGCAGCCTGGCATGGAGACTGGTAACAGTGCTGCATAGAAAATCGAGGTGCATGCTCTTCTGTCACACATACACTTGTGAATAGTATTTGTAGATTATAATTATTTTTATTTGATAGGAATTTAGGTATATTTCCCCTTTTAATATGAGGATTGTTTTGCTATTATTTTTTTTTTTTTTGCCCAAGGATGTCTGGATTATTGATCATGTTTGTAGTTAATGCTGCAGGTTTTGCCTTGTGATATATACTTCTACCTGTAGCCCTGTACGAGCGTCCATAGGTTCCAGAAATGTATATGCTTTAGCCGATCAGAGTTGGGGATTAACATCAAATAAATTCTAGGCAAGGTACATGGAGTCGGGATTTATGAAGAGGTACTGAATTATTGAAACCTGTCGTGCTCATTTGTGTCTACCTACTTCTTTCTGGGTAAGAATTTCCCACCTAAGCCTTTGATTAAAAATCTGCTGCACATCTCCCTGCAGATATTTATTCTTATTTGGCATACACACGGGGTGATTTGAGGGCTATTTCTGATTTGATCACATACAAATGATGCAGGAATCGCTCCGTGTATATATCCCCCCGCCGGTGCCGGCGTGTCGCCATCACCTGACTAGATGTATACTGCACTGCATACAGTATACATCATGTCATCGCCAGTGTTCTCTCACCAGAAAACACTGGCCATGGCAGATCGCTCAGCACACATCGCTGTTGCAGCGCTGAGTGATCTGTGCTTAGCTGCATCACTAGGCATAAGGGCTCACTCTCCCCACTTGTACGGGGCATTGGTTGTCTTGTCTGATTTGCACGACTGTAGGTTTACTAGGGCTTGTTGTATTTACAGAGCTAAGGGCAGGCGTACCTACTTTCTGGTTGACCCATGCAGGAGGGGCAGCTTGGTCGGACCAGCAAGGGGCGTGGCCTCATCAAGGGTGGGTGGTGCCAGGGTGTGGATGCGCGATCGCGTCACTGTTTATGCACCCACTCTGCTATTCAATGCCCATATTACCAGCGTTGACATGTTGGAGGTGGGGCTATGCTGGATCGATGTAGCATGAAAGGTTTCACCTGCATCGAGGGGGGATGAGGACAGATCTGGGAGACTTGCCTACCTTGCCACATGATTTTCTGGAGCTCCCGGGCTAATCCGGGAGAGTAGGCGGGTATGTCTCATACCCCTTTCACATCACTAAAGGCGGGTCGAACCCGTTATTCTGATTCACGATTTCGACTCTTTCACACTGAAGCCTGGTCGCACATTTACCCTTCTTGTAACCCGAGTTTGTCAACCCGGGTTATTCAGTTTGGTGTGAAAGGGGTATTGGAGTGAGGCTACATGCCGGTGACATGATTGACCATGGGCGTCTTTCTCTGTGTGTGCCATAATCCTCCGCTCTCTCTTATTCACACCGGCCTAAATTCCCGGGTTGGGTCCGGGAACAACCCGGTACTAGCGCTGGTGTAAAAGGTTCCCGGGACAAATTACCGGGCTAATTTGCCGGCAATCCAACCCTGCAAGGTAGCAGGGTTGCTCCCGGGTCCTTCCCGGACTACTGGCTGGTGTGAATGGGGTAGGGTATATTTACCCGGGTTGCCGGTCCTCGGTGTCCTGTCCGGCCGGGGATCCACACAGGCGGCGGGCGCAAATGACGGTACAGGCGGTGGAAGAAGATGACGCAGCTCTCCGGCGGCAGTGAGGGCGCCTGAGAGCTGCGTCATCTTCATCCGCCACCTGTCCCGTCATTTGCGCCGCCGTCTGCGTGGATCCCCAGCCTGCACAGAGGACTAGCAACCGTGGTGAGTATTCTCACCACCTCCTCCCCACCTCCTGCCGGCCTCCTTCCCGCCCCCTTCACACACTAGAAAATGCAGGGACTTTTCTGGTGTGAAAGGGGCCAACCCGGGAATGGCCCGGCATGATTCCTGGGCCATATTCCTGGGTGGGTCCCTGCATTTTCTGGTGTGAAAGGGGTATGAGTTGACATAGTTCAGATCTGGCCTGTTTTTTGTCTAGAGCTCGGTTTTATCGTATTACTAAATATTCCCTATGACGGAGCTTTCTACATGGCAGTAAATAGAGCCCTCTGTGTTTTCCGGTCCAGTATTATTTAGTGTATATTTTTCTTTTTATTAAAGTTCATGCGGGGAAAAAAATTTTTAAACCCCTTTACAGCACAATGGGGGAATTCCATTTAGTGTGATGTGCTGCGCTGCCCGTGTGTGCACATATCAGCCTGATGTGTACCCAAGGTGCAATACGAAAGCCAGTCGGTCCAGTGTGTACCTGGTTTTACTTAGTCGTGCCAACGTTGCAAGTTTCCCCTATGCGGGGTACAAGGGAAAACTTGCAGACCAAACACTTGTTACGCATTTGATTCAGTGCAATATAAACACATTCCAACGCTATTGGCTTAAATAGGATTTTCACTTACTGCAAAACTGTATTGTTATATTTATCATTTTAAATATTTACTTTTTTTTTTTAATTGTTTTATTTAATTTGGAAAATATTTTTCATTGTCTATATTTCCTACGGTACTACACACCTACCATCTGTTATAGGGGTCCATTTATCATGGATCACATTGACAATGCGATCTGTGCGGAATGTTACCGCCCAGGTCCCATCGGTGGTATGTACCATACCTGAGGCGCAGGGACAGGGCTCCCTGCGAAGTTCTGAGCCGGAAGCCGCACCAATGCCGGGGCAGTGCGGTGTGTAGCCCATAGGATACAATGGGCTATCCCCATCTCAAAATGGCAATAGCCCAGAGATGCTATGCTTGATGTTGATACATCGGGCAGCTTTGCATCCCCATAGGAACCTATGGGGGAGGCAGCAGGGATTGGAGATTCCTGCTGCGGTACCCCTATGGTACATTCAGGGAATACTTAATATTTGTGGCTAACCCCCGAAAATGTGTGTTTTCTGGGATTTAGCCGCAAATATTGATTGATAAATGCGGCCCTTGATCTTTAACCAGTTGTCAGTATGTTTTTGGCATTGGGAAGAGACCAAAGGAACCCACACGAACAAGTGCAGATTGCAGATCCTAACAGGTCACTTGATTGTGATGTTAATAACTTGGGGGAACCTCTGGCGCTATATTAAAATGGGTATTTGGTGAAAAAGAAAAGCTGCATGTGACACCAAAACGGCCAGCTGGTAGGAACACAAAATAGGGAAAGAAGTAGGGATGGACATCGTTGACTTTGCCATCGATGGCAAAAGTGCAACTGACCATCGATAGTGTATAAATATTCAATGGACAACCATCGATGTTTTTATATATCAATGGTCATCCATTTTCATTCATTGGCCTGTAATCCAATCAAAATGTGGGGGCAGGGCTTCGCGGAAGCCGGGGGCGGAGCTATGCTCCGTGTCCCGACACCTTGGGGAAAAAGCAAAAACGAAACTAATCGTTTTAAGCTTGACATCGATGGTGGGAAACCATCTGGTTCTCCCCCATCGATGGCACAACTATCCGACATCGGCCATAAACCATCGATGATTTCTAATGGTCGATGGCCATCCCTAGAAAGAAGAATAGGTCACAGCGCTAACAATTTCTCTTGGGACCGGTTACACAGTCTCACTATGATCCACTTTATCAATAACGACGCAAGACTCTCTTCAAATATCTAATATTTATTTAGAAAACAATAGTAAAATAACAAAAAAACATTAGAAATACATATTAAACTGAACATATACAATATAGTGTTCATTCTAGCACCCGCTATCTGTAAAAACCCATGCAGTTCCTCTTCCCTGCCTGGGGTGTCACTGTCTGCTCTAGTGCTTCTAGCAGTGTGGTCTGTCTATCAGCACTGATATGCAAACCAGACCTGTGCTAGAAACACCACAGCAGACAGCGACACCCCAGGCAGGGAAGAGGAACTGCATGGGTTTTCAAAGATGGCGGGTGCTAGAATGAACACTACAATAATTGGTTAAGCTAGCAGCCCAGCTATAGTTTAAAAAGCAATCTGTCTGGAAATGCCTTAGCAGCAGTTTTACAAGCGAGCACAGGTGGTTAGTGGATTAATTAGGAGGAGTTAGTAGACTCTGTAAAAGCCATATAAATAATTGTATAGTCACAGCATCAATTTTGAGGTATGCCGCTATGAGGTAAACAGGAGAATCAAATTTGTTTGTGACAATAATTGTAGCTGTGGCCTCAGCTACAGTATTTGGAACTTGATGTACCCGCTCACCTGTCTTCAGCTTAATATGCAATACGGAATTTAGGATTGTGCAAAAGCTTGCTGCTGTTGGGGCCGATCAACCTGACCAGAAACCAGGGGGCGTCGACGCGTTTCGTTCTTCACAACAGAAATATGGCAGAAGGCTGTGACCAACTTTTCTGGCTTTTATCATAGTCTCCTATATAGCTTATTTTAATTCTTAATGGAATTTTCTGTCAGCGTTGCTATATTGTGATTACCAGACGTTTCTTACAGACTATTTTGATAGGCCTGCATAGTTCCCCCTGAAAACGGAATATCTTATATTTAATATAACTTTGTTGCTGTGCAGCCATTGATCTTCTGTTTGATGGACGTAAGTAGCGTACAGTTGATCCCTCAACATGTCCGTATCACTAAGACCAGGTGGGAGCCTCACGCTAATACTGACTATAGGCCCATACACACTGGGCAAATTTGAGCTGAAAGTCGCTCAATACGGCATGTTTGAGCGGCTTTCAGCTCAAAGCCGCCCAGTGTGTAGCGCGCTCCCGCATCATCATCGCCAGGAAAGCCGTTCATCTGCTGGTAATACTAGCAGATGAGCGGCTATGAGGACGGCTTTGCATAGCGCTGCCCCCCAGCATAGTCGCCCAGTGTGTATGGACCCTTACTGTGTTGCAATCTGAGTGAGGAGGAGGCTCACGGGGAGCAGTAACCCCTATATGTCAAGCTGCCCTGAAATGTTTAACAACTAGGACGCAGACATATTGTTGTTCGAAGTTAATTGTTGCAGGTTTTAAGCGCTCACTCTGGGTAGAGGGTACTGATTAGTGAGGGCAGGTTTTCCTTTTTGATTGGTCTAATGAACCATAGTTTTACATGTACTTTTTTTGTGCTTTAAAATTTAAATCGCTGATCAAAACCCTGCACCTACAGTGCACACTAGTTTTTTTTTTTAAATAAAATTAAAAATACAGGTTGTTTTTATTCCTTGCTGGTTTTAAAAGAATCAGAAACCCCTAGCTCAGTGGTTCTCAACCTTGGTCCTTAGGACCCCCCAACAGTTCATGTTTCCCAGGTCTCCTCACAGAATCACATGTGAAGTAATTAGCTCCACCTGTGGATCTTTTAAAATGTGTCAGTGAATAATGAGTGCAGCTGTGTATCTGTGAGGTGACCTGGAAAACGTGAACTGTTGGGGGGTCCTGAGAACCGAGGTAGAGAACCCCTGCCCTAGCTGGTCCTGATCGTTGTTCTCTAACTTTTACATTACATCTGCAATATATAGGGGCAATCCCCCGATCCCTTGACGGTGCATCAGCGATACTAAACATGGTTTTTAACATGCCTAATTTCCCAAAAACCCTGATGGAACAGAAGATGGCGCCCACAGATGTCTGGGTAATGCTGGTAATTTAACAGAGGGGTTATGGAAGATGCCAATGAATACCACCATCCATGTATTGCTCTATGGCACAGGTTCTCAAAGTCGGTCCTCAGGACCCCACACAGTGCAGGTCTCCTCACAGAATCACAAGTGAAATAATTAGCTCCACCTGTGGGTCTTTTCAAATGTGTCAGTGAATAATGAGTGCACCTGCTGGGCGACCTGGAAAACGTGAACTGTCTGGGGTCCTGAGGACCGAGTTTGAGAACCACTCATCTATGGCAACGGATGTCACGCCCAGTTTATTTGCAGCTCTTTCCTGGAGTAGGCGTTGCCAACCTGTGGCTCGCCAGCTGGTATGGAACTACACACCCCAGCATGCCCTGCCACAGTTTTAGCATTCCTGTTAGCGAAACTGTGACCGGGCATGCTGAGATTTGTAGACATGTAGACACTATGAAAGATGTTCGTTACTGGGGTAATAATTGTGGGCGGGATGTACGAAGGTAAAACCCCCATTTTCGGGGGTTTTACTGCATTTTCAAATGTATTAAGACCCAACCACCGCATTTTTGCCAGCCAGGGTATGGCCACCCAAAGGTATAGAAGCCTATGCGCTTTTTATCGCCACCCTCAGCCTCCGCTGCAGATGCCGACCTCCCTTCCCCTGGCTTACCTTCCTCCAGGAAGCCTGGACCTGGAAGGTAAACCCCTCTTCCCCCTAGCAATGCAGCCTGAGGTCCTTCCAGCTGCAGGGGAGAGGAGGAGGCGCCGGGGACAGCCTGCTTAGACTTCCAGCTGTGGGGGGAGGAGGAGGTGACGACGATCCCCGCGCACACCACATCACAGGTATCGCGGGGGGCTCCGTCACTGCATTGCGATGCTAATCGCATAGGTTAGTACATATGTGATGGCATCACTGTGGTGGCACAGCGAGGGGCAGCGATGTATTTTAATACATCCCGCCCACATGCGTGAGGTATTAAATAGGCCTCAAATATCTCTAAAAATGGTCTTTGTTTTACTGCTTTGTGTAGAATTCTGTTGCTTTCTTTATTTTAGGCCACTTGAAGCATTTTTCCTATATACTGACCACGGTGTCTAGTTCTCCAACTTCCTGCTAGCTTATTATTTGTTTTCCTAGCATTAAAACCATTGTTTTTCTTATGCTCACATGACCGCCGTTACCACGGCAACCTCAGCTGTGACTGGGCTCTTGGAGGGTTGACCCGTAGGACCTCTAGTATTTCAGCTGCTCTGATCTGTGCACATACACACAGAGATAGATGCAGCTTTGGTGCGGTTTAAGGGGTTAAACTGCGTCCGTTTGCAGAAGAACGGTTCATGGCTGTGGGCTGTTCTACGTGGTATTGTGGGGAAATGTTATTTTTATATTGCGGCTGTAAATATCCCTCTCTGGCTCCATGGGACCAGCTGCCGCCTCTTGTCTGTTTATTTTTGCCGTGCTAAAATCATTTATTTTCCCAATTTTAAAGATTGCGGGCCTGAAACAGTAACCGGACCTGGGCAGAACCTTGCTGCACAGCAGGTGGGGCAGATGTAACGCTGGCCATAATCAGATAACTATCATTCTAACCAGCTATCTAGTTGGCAGTGCGTGGGAGACCGCGATAATCAGACCTTTGGTCCCACATGCTAAACAGCCAGAATTGGTTGTTCCAAGTAGTTGGGAAAAATCAGACTTCTATTTTTTAAAAAGGGGCTTCAAAAGTAATACCCCTTTTACACCAAAAATCCCGGATCCGACCCGGCACTGGGAACACTGATCCAAGCTAGGACCGATCCGGGATTTGCATGGTTTACACTGCGGTGCCTACCCGCTGCGTAGACTGAGGCGGCACTTGGAGATGACATCACCTCCTCCCTGTCTCCGCTGCTGTCTGCACAGTACAGCAGACGGCAGTGGAGGCTGTGTGCACCCCCTGCCAAACCTCCACTGCGGTCCAGAGGTTGGGCTTCCCCCATTGATGTAACAGATGACCCGGCGTACCCGTTTGCACTGCCCTATACCCAGGTCCTAGCCGTGTTCAACCCAGGTCAGGACCTGGGTAGAAGTCCCATGTAAGTGGACACGTGTTGACCCATTTACACCGCCGCTGACCTGGGTTTTGGCGGCGGTGTAAAAGGGGTATAAGTTAACCCTGTACCCCTATCCCGATCCTCCCAGCAGTCTGACCCTAACTCCAGCACCCCTCCACCTTACCCCCTCTAATAGTGCCTAAACTTTAACCACACCATCTTTGGCCAGATCCTAACCCGCCCCGTAATACATATGTTCAGGATGCCGGCTGTGGATATTACAGCTTCTGTGTTCTAACGGCATTGGAGATGCCGCGTCTGTATCCTGGCTGCCGGGATCCCGTGCATACGCTGTTCACATACGGGTGCTGCACTGTGTATTGCAGCAGTGGTGTTAGACGTTAGTGTGCAGATTGAAAATACACTTAACTTTTGAGCTGACAACATACAAGTAATATACTGTATGTCTACATAATATCAGAGGCTGCTGTATTATATTTTTTTGCTTGTCATAGTACTGGTATTAAAAGTTTGGAGTTAGTCACTAATTGCTGCCATATTTCTGACACAATCCATCCCACATTAATAAATGCACCTTTTCAATACTCCCAAATGTTTAAATTAGAGGGAACTGCCCTGACTATACCCCATTCCATTACAGGTGAGGTGATAAACGTTCCATACTGCACCACCCACAACTACATTGCCCTTGTCATCAGAGCTGACTTGGGGCCCCCTGTCCCCCAAAGTTGGTTAGGTGTGTGGGGCAGCGCACTAATTTGGTGGAACATTGGTCTGATGTATAGCCAGCTTTTACATGTGGAGAGAGTTAAGGTCCATACACACTGAGCGATTTTGAGCTGATAGCAGCTCAGTTTTGCCGTTTGAGCTTCTTTCCGTTAAAAAGCCGCCGTGTGTACGGCCCGACGATAAATGGTGAGGGCAGACAGTATTTACCCTGCACAAAAAAACATACATATCTTTGCCTTGCAAATCATTGCATTGCAGTAAGGTCAAAATCAGGCCTTGGAGGAGATAAAACACGGACCTGCTAACAAAGCCAAGATTTACTTTCGCTGTCCCCATCTAATGGTATTCCTGGCCTTCTGTTAGATCTTGTGTAGATGGATCCAGTTGTGCTTGTAGACTGGAGAGGGTGACGCAGGAATCACCAGGTATCTCTGTAGCCGCACACCATGTGCTTCTGGGTAAGTACACCGTGTTATGGTGTCACACCTCACAGAGCGTGAGGATGCCGTAATTGGCAGAAATGTGCGCAGGAGCATTTAGCTGAGATCCCTAAATTCCTCAAATCCTTAATTTCCCAGCTCCAGCAAGCACCAGTACAAAGTTACTACTTCACACCCTAGTATAACTGATCACCTGGTGCGGAGGCTGGTCAGAGAGCAGCCAATAATACACAGCAATTCCATTGGTTTTATACGGTTCAGTTTACCTTGGCTACAGTGCACACAAAATAGTTTTATAAAAGGGCAGGAATGTAGTTAGTATATAGGGCCAGGTGGATGCAGGGTTGGGAGGGGGGTTCTTCTCCCCTCACCACATCTGTGCACTTTCCTGCAGTCCCTACATTTCTCTACCCACTGTGGTGGGTGACGCCTCTCATCCTAATCATGCTCACTGTCTCCCCAACTGTGTCACTCCTGTCTGTCTGCCCCTACCCTTTAGAATGTAAGCTCTCACGAGCAGGGCCCTCTTTCCTCATGTGCTTCTCCTTCTCTTACTTAAGCCATCTTCAATGCCACCCTGATACTTATTCTCTCTGTGCTATCCCTCTGTAACTGGGCCTGCGGATTCCCTGTGGCGCCATATAAGTAAAGGATAATAATAGAATTATTATAAAATAAAGGATTATTAATAATAGTCTACACTTCCTCTGTCTCAGTATAGGAAAATGTACTTGCTGGAAATAGAGATTTACTGACATTAAGCTGAATTTCCGCCTTCAGCTCTCACTTCTACAGAAGAGGGAACTTCTTGCTGTCTCAGGAGTGTAGGAACCTGCTTTCTGGTAACCAGATCTGTTCTGCGACTTCTGTCCTTTATGGGATTAGATAGACATCCAGGCCAAATTTGATGCTTTCAGAATAATAGAATAAAAATACAGCTGGAGAGGATTTGCTTTGGACAAACAACGCTCTGAGGCAGCGCTCATTCTCTGTGTTCTAGCTGACAGAGCATTTTCTCCTTCGTGTTCTGCGCAACCCTATGTAATACCCCTTTTACACCAAAATCCCGAATCCGGACCAATATTTGGAACACTGTTCCAAGCCAAGTCGGATCCGGAATTTTGGTTCGTTTACACCAGGCATGTCCAACCTGCGGCCCTCCAGCTGTTGTGAAACTACACACCCCAGCATGCCTTGCCATAGTTTTAGCATTCCCTAATATCAAAACTGTGGCAAGGCCTTCTGGGATGTGTAGTTTCACAACAGTTGGAGGGCCTCAGGTTGGACATGCTTGGTTTACACTAAGGTGCTGATCCGCGGGGGCGGCGCTTGAAGATGACATAATCTCCAAGTGCCAGGGATCGCCGGGCCCTGGACCGCCGCGCTAGGGCAAGCCCAGCACCAAGGTAAACTGCTGGGTTGCTCCCAGCCCCCGTCTGCAAGGTGAATGGATGCCGCACACAGGCATCCATTCACCTCCTCCCTGTCTCCGTTGCTGTCTGCAGTCCAGAGGTTGGGCTTCCCCCATTGCTGTTAACGGGAGCTGGGTCGGATGACCCAGCATACCCGTTTACACTACCCAGGTCCTGCCCGTGTTCTACCCTGGACAGGAACTGGGTGGAAGTCCTGTGTAAAGAGACACGGGGTGACCCCTTTTACACCGCCGCTGACCCAGGTCCACGAGGGAATAAAACCCTGTTTTTTGCATTGGTGAAGGAGTATTAAAAACCTTATCACATTATATGGCTGGTGTCTGATCTCTCAGAAGATGGTCTCCATATTGAAGCTGCTGCAACATCTGGCAGTAATCCGAATGAAAGCATGATCTAGGCCTGAGCTTAAATAAACACGTTCTAGGTTCAGCCTCTAGGAAACTGCAAATAAAAAGATATTCTATAGAAAGCGGCTAATAGCAAACACGTGTGGCTGCAGACAAGGAGTGCGGCTGTAATAAATTCTGTCGTTTGGTTCCGCTGTAAAAAAAAAAAAAAGGTTTTCTATTTCCATTTTTAATTAAGTTTTTATATTGTCAGCATTTAATAAAAAATGACCACTCATTGTTATTAGACCAATATTCCTAACTAGGGGTAGATGTATCAAAGCTGGGAGAGAGGTAAAGTACTAACTAGTCTGCTGCTGCCACGTTTGAGACCGAGTTTGAAAAATGACAGTTAGGGGCTGATTGTTACTTTCTATCTCTCTTTTTAATACATCTGCCCCTAGTACCTTTCTCTATTAACCCCCCCAATCCTATCCAGCCCCGGCATACTTACAATCGGAATACCAAGTCGTCTCCGGAATTGTGAGTGGTGTCGCAGTTTTGGCGCCGGTCTGCTGACCAGTGTCGGGATTCCGACTGTCTGTATCACGAACGTTTCTCCCGCTTGGTGTATGCGAGCGCAAACCATAATCCTCTCTGTTTGTTTTCATTGCTCTCAAAGTGACACAGAATGTAAAGGAACCATATTGTCCAACTTCTTTTATGGTTAAGATTATCTGTGCAATCTGTTCGGTTGGAATGGTAATGTCCGGTAACAAATGACAATCAGCCATTTGCTTCTAAATACTGGAAAATGGATGGAAATTGATAGTTTTGATTTAACCAATTTATCCAAACAAACAGATTTGTCAATTTCCTGTCTTTTTTTGGGAGCAAATGGTTTATTGTCATTTGCTCCTAGGTCATTACCAGATTTTTGTTCCAACCAGAAAGGTTGTGCACAGTAGATAATCTTACAATATGGAACCTATGGCCACGCCAGCTGCTGTGAAACTACACATCCCAATATGGCACTGCCACAGCTTTAGCATACCTTAACCGCAAAACTGGCAGTGCATGCAGGGATGTGTAGTTCCACTGAAGCTGCAATGACAAATTGCTTACCCTTGGTTTAGCCGATGTTTGAGATTAGTAGTTCCTTGGTTTCCCAGCTGTAGTCTCTTCTGGTGCTGTCTCTCGCAGCATGCTACAGCTCTGCCGCCTTCTCCATACTGCTGTGAGCCATGGGGGGGGGTTGGAAATTATGGGGGACGGGTACGTGGGGGTTGAAAATGATGGGGGAGAGGAAATAAAAAAAAATAAGACTGAGGAACATTTGGAACATTGATCTACAGTAAACATACAATTCCATATGTTACTGTAATGCAAAAATGTGTGTTGGCGTCTTGCGCCTCAGGGAGGAGGAGGGACAGGAGCTGGAAGGAGCCTAGAGAAAGGTTATTTGTGGAAAGGGGAGTAAGGTAGAGCCATGGGGAGATGGGTATGCCGGTCAGTAGCCCCAACACCTGCCTGGGTGCACAGTGACCAGACAACCGCCCCAGCTAGCAGCTTCTGATAGCAGATTCACTCCTGCAGCCTATAGTGGCTTGTCTCATTGAACAGACGATGCGTACACCCGACATATTAGTGAATGATGTCATTCACAGACTGATCGCATCGGCCCTGCGGCACAGCTGATGTATAGCTAGAAATCTTTCAGTGTGGACAAGCGGTCTGCCAATGTCCCTAAACATGCTGCAGGGGCTGATGTCACAGCTGTGATGACCAACCTGCCGAGGGGCCAATCCGTATGTCCGTGTGCTTACCTCAGTTGGCCGCTCTGTGGATCCGCCATCAAGTTGCTTCAGTGTGTACCCAACTTAAATAACGTAGCACAAAACTGGTTCCCCAGCATACTCTGAAGAATATCTATAATTTGAGGATGTATTTACTAAACATTGGGGTTTCCAAACTGGGATTTTTAAACCGCAATAATATTGTCCGCAAAACACCTGGTTTGCAAACAATATTTCTGCCATTTTAAATCCCATAAAGCCTTATTAAATACCCCATGCTGACTGTTCAGCTCTCACTTGAGAATTTCTGAATATTGATTGTGTTCTATGCTTATTTTCAGATATCCCAATGTCCAAATCCGATGTTTTATCAATAATGGAAAATGCAGAGGAGCCGTTTGGTCAGGAAAACAACCAGGCCAGGGCGAGCCGAGTGGAGAGTAAGGATCAGGTTTTTTTTTTCCCCCGCACCATTAAATCTAAATAGATCAATACACACAAACACACACATATGTGGACATCCCTTCAGATTTAGTGTGTTTGCTCATTCCACTCATACCTATTGTGAATGAGCATAAAATGAAATATATCCCTATGCAATCACCGTAGTCAATTGTTGGCGGTTGAGTACTTGACCTGTTCTATTGCCAAACGCCTTTGGGAGGAATTAGAGTGCTGATGGGAGGTAGAGTGCTGATAGGCCTAGTCGCCAGACAGTGGCGGTGGCTTGATCTCACTAATGCCCTTTGACAGACTGGAAGCAAATCACTGGCAGCCATATCTAATGGTTTACCTTTCCGTAAGAGTGGAGGCTGTTAGAGCTGCATAGAGGGCACCAACTCTGTATTTATGTCCAAGGTTTAGGAATAACGTTCAAAAACAACATATGTATGTGATGTTCAGGCAGGTACAAGGGTGGTTCGAGAAATAAGACCTCTCATTGTGTATATTTAATCAACATATATTGCCCCCGATTCCATACAATACTCCCAATTCCACAAAAAACACCCTTACTGTAGGCTCCTTCAAGCTCCTGTTTCCCTGCCCCAAAAAGACGCTAGCACCAAATACATTCGTGCATACACATATCATCCATAGAATGGCCTTGGTCCAGATTTTTTTTGCACACAGTCCCCATGCTTGTCAAACACGTGTACCAATGTTTCACCAAGGCATCTATCCCAGCATAGAAGAAATCCGTGTCAAGCACTTGAAGACATAGCGGCTTGGTGACCTTCACACTCAGTTGCAAATTGCTTTCCACCCTTGAGTTTCTTCAGTGGTCCAAAGAGATTGACTCGGTTCCAGGTCAGGGCTTATAGGGAGGGATGGTCCATTACATTCCAATGGTCGCACCGCCACAATTCACGCATGCGTTGGCTGAGTTTGACCTGGTGTTGTCAAAGGCAGTGCACCAAACCCATTTCTGTGACATGACATTTTTTACCATACACCTGGACAAGTTGGCCTTGAGTTACCTTACTTATTGAACCACCCTCATATATAGATGTGTGCCATACTGCTATTTCTACTGCTTCAGGTGCAAATTCCACAGCACCACTTTATTTATTGCTTTCTTTCTCAGTTTCAGACTGTTGGTCCGGTGGAACGGAGGAGCCCAGATCATTTGCTCCTCTGGTTGGAAAGCTGCCTGAAGATCAATCGGCTCCACAGAACTCCCAAAGTATTATTCACGTCCGCGAAGGTGATGAGCACGAGCAACGTTGGAGAGAGAAACCAGTTCATCAACTAATGCCAACCGAGCCAGTGTGTCAGCCGGGCAGTGCCGCAGTGGAGTATAGATATCCCCCTGGACAAAGTTCATCAACAGCCCTGCCTCTCTTGGAGAAAGGGAGAGGCAGGGAAGATGAGATTGCAGAGCAGGCGGCAGTAGGTGCAAAGGTTACAGGACCAGCAGTGGACAGGAGCACACAGCCCGTGCTACATGGGATTACTCCAATGCCAATACATTTTGGCAAACTTGAAAAAGATGACGTTGTGATTTGTAGGCCCCATGGATGGTCCAATGTTGGTCAGCAATCGAAGCTCATAGAGACTAATAGGAGAAAAGATTCTGGCTCTAACGAACCACAAAACCAGAGGTTCTGGGGATTATTTCAGTGCTCATTCTGCAGTTTTGTTTTCCAAGATCTCTCTGAACTTTTGCAGCACCAAGAGACCCATAACCAGGAGAAGTTCCAGGGTATCGGGAATGAACAAGCGCCTCCAGAACAGCAACAGCAGCCTATACTGGAGTGGAGAAGATACCGATGTATCGTGTGTGATAAGACTTTCTGCAAACAGTCCTCACTGGTCACGCACCTGCGTATACACACCGGTGAAAAGCCGTTTTCTTGCCACGTGTGTAGGAGAAAGTTCAACCAGCGCACAAGTCTGACAGTCCACCTACGCACTCACACTGGGGAAGCACCGTTCCCTTGCAACAAATGCAACAGGAGTTTCCGACAACAGTCCAATCTTACCCACCACATGAAGAGTCACCAAAGAGCAGAGGAACTCGATGGAGTAGACTGGAGTGAAGAGAACACGGCCCCCGGCATTCCTTTCATGTATCTCATATCAGAAGGGGAGGAATCTAGCAATGAAGTTTGGGGCAGCAAAGTGCCGTTTGTGAAAGGTGATAAGGGAGAAGACCCTGCATCTTGTAAAAGGCCCTATGTCTGTGGGCACTGTTTCAAGCGGTTTACTCACCAGTCCAACCTAATGGTCCATCAGCGCATTCACACCGGGGACCGATCCTACCGTTGTCAGGAATGTGGAAAGCATTTCAGCAGGAGGACCAGCTTGATGGTCCATCTCAGAGGGCACACCGGGGAAATGCCATATTCTTGCATGCAGTGCGGGAAGAGCTTTCGTCAACAGTCGAATTTGCTCTACCACATGAAAAGCCACGCGGCGCCAGCTGAGATGAAAGTGGACGTAGCCACCAATAGTGAACAGTCGCCAAAGCTGCCTGGGCAACTCATTGGCCCTTCTGGTCAGTACGTAGAACGAGATAATGCACAGTTGGTTAACATTGGAGGGGGCAGGAGAATTGACGAGAACCAGGTCCGGGCTTACCAATGTACCCAGTGCTCAAAATGGTTTCCTAGTTCCCACAGCCTCTTTCTGCACCAAAAGCTTCATGTGGAGCAGTCAAGTGGTATCCTACATTGTAGAGAAATTCAGGTCCCATACCCTATCAATAGGGGTCTCCCACATACGTACACTGAAAACATGTCATCTCCACGTCAAGAACATGAGACCTATCCATCGCAACATTTCAAGCTACCAGCCAGAGCAGAAGGCAGCAATGTATCTGGGATGCTTAGCAGCCTAGAATCAAACCTAATCCCTCAGCCGGGACACAGCGCTACCTATCAGAGAGTCGGTGTCCACGCTGGAGATGGAGGAGGGCATGTGAAGGGTCCTTTTCATGTTTTGGGAAGGGGCAGACCAAGGAAAATCTCTTGGCTGGGGCAAGGACAAGGGACTTCCTTGGGAGGGAAAGCGATACATAAATGTTGGAAGTGCCCCCGACATTTTAACAACAAGTCCAACTTAATTGTCCACTTGCGCATCCACACGGGGGAAAAGCCCTTTCAGTGTTGGGTGTGCGAGAAGAGATTCAGACAGCAGTCCAATCTGATCCAGCACCTCAAGAATCATGAGGATGTTCTTGGGGAGGAAGATGTGGCTCACCCGCCGAAGGACGCCACCAAGGAACAACAAAATGGGAGGAATCTTCAGGAGGTTGGAATGATTCAGTCACCAAACACTGCTCAAACCCGGTTGGGCTTTCTTCCGTTTGATGGAAACCAGATGCATCAAAATGGGCAACTCTTCCAGGTGCCCCACACTATACATCTAGGTGACCTGGCCTCCAGTACAGAGAGCATTAATGAGGACTTAGAGGTGAATGGCTCTCGGACATCGGCTGATAGGACATACAAGTGCAGCAGCTGCTTTAAGACCTTTAATCACAAGTCTAACCTCTTGGTCCACGAGCGCATCCATTCAGGAGATAAGACTTATCGCTGCCTGGAGTGTGGAAAGCAGTTTAGTCAGCGTACCAGCCTAATGGTACACTTGAGGACTCATACGGGTGAGATGCCATACTCTTGCCTGCAGTGCAGAAGACGTTTCCGACAACAGTCTAACCTGCTTTACCACATAAAGACAAATACTGTGCAAGGGCAACTAAATTGTACAGCAGAGAACTTGCCGAATGCCCCCTTAATTCCCAGACTAGAGTCAGTGGCGGAAGCCAGCATGGGCTCCGACGTGGAGGCTGCCACTGAGCAGGCACATCCTTGGGGTCACCTGGAAGGGAATCCTAAGAACGAAAACGCATCTCTACCAGCACATGAGGGTGCCAAGGGCGAGTACCTCTGCACTGCCTGCGATAAAATCTTTACCCATCAATCAAACCTGCTAGTCCACCAACGGATACATTCTGGCGAGCGAACATACCATTGCCATGAGTGCAACCGTCAGTTCAGCCAACGCACCAGCCTGATGATCCACCTGCGTACTCACACCGGAGAGATGCCCTACTCTTGCCAGTGCTGTGGCAAACGGTTTCGGCAACAGTCAAACCTCTTGTATCATTTGAAGAGCCACGTAGGGCAAGAGATTAGCATGGATGCCAGTCAGAGCGCCGAGTATGCAGCGCCAAGGGCTAGAGGTCGTCCTCGGAAAACAGAGTCAAACGATGCAGTAAAGGAAAAAAGAATAATCCCCAGAGGCAAACGCACTTACAAGTGCACTGAATGCCCAAGGCGCTATAACCTGATGTCTAATCTGGTGGCTCACCAGAAGTCGCACGACCTACAGCCTCTATACAGTTGCCTAGAGTGCGGAGACAGCTTCCTTCATCAGGGTTACCTTGCGGTTCACAAGAAGCAGCATGCCAAGATGACCCCTCCCCACCACGGAATCCAGTTCTGCTGGAGGCCAAACCAAGAGCTTATGGACCCCAGAACTTCGGGTACAGAAGAGGAGAGGAGTACTGTATACACACAGCATGAAAAATAACCACAGTAATCACATAAACTGAGACACTGAACATAAGGCCCAACAAAATGAAAAATGCAGATAAAGACTTGATCAGGGCAAAAGGTCATTTAAGACTTAATCTATATACGCTTTTCAGGTAGTAATCAAATCCTTTCAATCAGATCGATACTATCTAACCACTCCGTAGCTATATTACCGTGATGGTAAACCGGATTCCAGCCAAAAATTGCATCTATACGATTTAGACGAACCGTAACAGGGCACCAGTTTCAGAAGCCACAGGTCCAAGCACCAGTGCTCTGCCACAGACTTTGCTGGAGTTTTGCCATAGTTCCGGTGAGATAAGTGGTTTTGGCGAGGGGTTTGAAGTTTGGGAATGCTGGGTATTATTACCAAAACTGTATAATTCCAAGACATGGGAAGCACTTTTGCCACGAGTCAATATGCATTTTGTAGCCTAGGTAACCACTGAATAGTCTAAAACGCGTGGCATTGTCTACTCATGGTGGTTGTGGCAATTTTTGGACTGGACCAATATTTGCGAAGACGGTGATGCCCAGGGTGCTGAATATTGGTTCAGTCCACAACAATGGCTGCCTCCAATGTGGCTAGTGGCCCGATTACACTTATAAGCTACAATCCTTGTGGTCCCCGTTTTGGCAAATTTTATATGTAATCTATTGACAGAAAATAACCCTCTTGATGGTATTTATTTTTGTAACTTTTTTTTCCGGTTCTTTTAATGGTTCATAATTAGTTATATATATATCCGTTATTTATTCATGGTTGTTGCATATAACCTTTGTTTTAGCGTTGGCAGTAGGGATAAATTGGCAGCTAATTCTGTAACACTGCTAGTTGCCATGCCGACTCGTGTATTAAAGGGAAGTCTAACCCTAACATTTACCTCCCATTGCTTACCATAAAATGGACATTATATAAGTATAATATATCATTTGTATGCAGCTACCAAGCCTTTTCCGCATATATATATGCATTTATATTTGGGATTGTCTGTAATTTGCTTTCTGCCACGACGGACAGCCTGAAGGTCTTGTGTGTCTATAGAATGACAGGATTAATAAGTTCTTGAGATCGCATTTGTCGCTGGCAGGACCAATCAGCAGCTTAGTATCACTAGGTTTTCTTTAACTGAAGTTGCTCACTTACAAAAAGTTGCCGGTGATACTGATTTCTACTGTACATGTATATCATAGGTATACACTCTCTGTGCATGAAGGACATTGGCAGAATACAAGGGTCACCAGGTGCATCCTAAGAGGGGGGGTGGTCAGTGTCTCAGAGTGTTAATCTCCTGCCCACTGCTTAAGCCCATGGAAGGGGAAATTTAGAGCTGCATGCGGATTGGCTTGCGGAAAATACTGTAAATGCCGATCTTCACCTCGGTTTGGAGCCGTTCTGCTGCTTTCTGTCCGCTTGTGGAAGCAGCTGTCATGATCCATCTGAAAGCAGGTGACTCTCAGCGTTTGCTCCGCTCTTGCCTGCCATTCTGCCGCAATACTCAACCTACTTATGTAAGCCCAGGTTTTACCCATCTAGCCAACAGTGGTAATACTGCCGACTTGCACACACAGTAGCAATCGCTGCTAAATCCGTCAGCAAGGCGGACTTGTGATTGTCCTCCCCTAACTCTGTAAGAATGCTTAGGTAAGGGGTGCATTTTGATTGGTCTGTGTCACAGTCTACATACTGTTTTGCATCGGTTAAACTGCTTTTGTTGCATTTATTGATAGTCAGGCCAGATGTAATGACGGCCATCTAGAAAAATAGCAGAACTTAAGATTTTTTTTATTTTTTAAAAGGGCAGTCACTTACTAAGCAAACAGTGCACGCCTTGTAAATGATTTGCTCCTTTAAAAAAAATATATATAATTCAGTGTGGCAGGCATCCCACACCACTGCTAAACTCTGCCTCCATTACATTCAACATTAGTGTTATTTATGTTAATGACATGCAAGAGTCCAATCCGCCATATCAAATGAAGACGCCCATGATTAGATCATGGATATAGCATTGATTCAGAGAGAGGATATACTCAGCAATGTAGAATAAGAGAACATTACAGAACTGAAATCAATGAACCCGCTGCTCCAGCAGACTTTTCTAATAAGCAATGTATATAGGACTTTAATTGCCATGTCTGTCTGTCTGTCTTTGCTTTGTTATGGCTGAAAAATATCTATCTACTAGTTATCTGGACAGGAGCACCCTGCTTTCCCAAAAGCAAGAAGTAGCCTTGCACATGACCATTTTTCTTCTGTACTGAAGTCCTAACCCACCTCAATACAGCAAATACCTCACCGTTTTATTTCTGCATAGCAGTATGAGTTCCCCCCGGCACTATTTTCCTTCTGCCCGCAAAACTAAAACCCATTGTTGAACATACTAGGTGTATAGGATTGATGCTATCCACAGCAAGTCTTTTCTAGAACCGGTGGAACTGGCCTGTCAATCTAGCGACCGTCGAGCCTGTACTCATTGTTGTGCACGTGCCGTTCTGCTCAAATTCATCTTTCCACTAAAATCCATGTAAACACTTAACCAACGAAAGTCAACCCTTATCCACGCATTTTACCGAAAGCAAGTGGCAAAATGAGTGGGTGCATTTCAAGCCGAATTTTGAAGGCATCTGAAGCCTGTTGACATTTTCTGCTGCGGCCTTGGTTTAGAGGCACATTGTCACTTGCATGTATGCATTGTAGAACTCTTAAAGCGGCGTAGCCTCATTTGGATAACTCCCCTTGGTACTTGTGTAGTTTCACGGCGGCAGTTACATTGTCAGCGTAGCGTCGCGGTCAGAATCGCGTTGTGTTCCTGCGGCCGCTTAGCATAGCGCGGCAGTTAGGACGTCAGCGTAGGGTTCCTTACAGAATTAGCATAGTGTTCCTTACAGAATCAGCGTAGTTAGTCAGAAATAGCGCGGCAGTTAGGGCGTCAGCGTATGGTTCCTGTCAGAATCAGCGTAGTGTTCCTTACAGAATCAGCTTAGTTAGCGCAAGCGTAGTCAGTCAGAAATAGCGCGGCAGTTAGGGCATCAGCGTAGGATCCCTGTCAGAATCAGCGTAGTGTTCCTGCGGCCGCTTAGCATAGCGCGGCAGTTAGGGCGTCAGCGTAGTGTTCCTTACAGAATCAGCTTAGTTAGCGCAAGCGTAGTCAGTCAGAAATAGCGCGGCAGTTAGGGCATCAGCGTAGGATCCCTGTCAGAATCAGCGTAGTGTTCCTTACAGAATCAGCGTAGTTAGTCAGAAATAGCGCGGCAGTTAGGGCATCAGCGTAGGATCCCTGTCAGAATCAGTGTAGTGTTCCTTACAGAATCAGCGTAGTCATTCAGAAGTAGCGCGGCAGTTAGGACGTCAGCGTAGGGTCCCTGTCAGAATCAGTGTAGTGTTCCTTACAGAATCAGCGTAGTCAGTCAGAAGTAGCGCGGCAGTTAGGACGTCAGCGTAGGGTCCCTGTCAGAATCAGCATAGTGTTCCTTACAGAATCAGCGTAGTCAGTCAGCGCAAGCGTAGTTAGTCAGTCAGAAGTAGTATTGTACTTTAAGTTGCTTTCTTCTTCTTATTAACTAAAATCCAGTTAACACATGTCGTCATTACTGTCTCAGATGTACGATATGGCAGGTGTGAATGTGTTCCTGAAACACCCCCACTATCCACGCCAGCCTGAAGCTTGGCGAATGGACGCGTTACGCGTCCTCCCGACAATTTCATACCCCCACTATACAAATCGGCGTGGAGTTGATTATAAAGTGTGGCGAGTGGATGCGGATTACTTTACATGTAATCCACGAGGCTCGGTGCGCTCGCCACACTTTATAAAATCAACTCTACGCCGACGTGGATAGTGGGGGTATGAAAATGTTGGGAGGACGCATAACGCATGCGCTCGCCACGCTTCAGGCTGGCGTGGATGGGATCATATGGTCAACAAGAGTTATATAGACGATAGGTCGAATAATCAAGGGCGACAACTGTTATGTCGACAATTGTTATGTCGACAGGTAAATAGTATTTTTAACGCTGCACCAGAAACTACACAAGTAAGGCAGCCGTCGGGCTACGCTGATAACGTAGCTTCAAATGAACTACACAAGTAAAGCAGCCGTTGGGCTACGCTGATAACGTAGCGTAGGCTGCCACCGTGAAACTACACAAGTACCCTCCCCTTTTATCCGCACGTCTTTACAGTAGGAGTGACCCTCTACCAGGACCCCTCTTCCTCCTATTATCGGTGGCTGTGAGCTGTATTACTTGCTGCATAAACGACTGGAGCATCCAATCCTTGGTAGAGCTGGAGAAGGTGCACTTCTTCTATTTATCTCTATGGCACTTGCAGCCTGATCTGCAGATCCCCAGAGGTGACACCGCCATCCCAGCTGCTTCCATAACAATGTCTTTCCATGAAAGCATGCCTTCTACTTCTAACATTAGCCATATTACATTTATATCTGAATGCAAAATGTCTAGATACTGTAAATGCTCTATTGACCGGATGTAGATGGATTCATGGAGTTAGGGCCAAAATCACTGTTGTTTTTCCTCTCTCAAATAAAGCAATTAGAGCATTTACATGTACTGTACGTCTTATTTCTTTTATGCGGAATATTTGTATTCTCAAGCAAATTAAAAAATACTTCTAAACTAGTAAATAGCGCAGCAATCCAAAAATATAGTTGATTTTTTTTTTTTTCATCTTTCGACTAACCAGTTAGGACAGTGATGGCTAACCTAGACACTCCAGCTGTTGTTGAACTACACATCCCAGCATGCTTTGCTACAGTTTTGCTATTTTGCCATGCTAAAAATGATGTAGGGCATGCTGGGATGTGCATTTCAACACAGCAGGAGTGTCAAGGTTAGTCATCACTGGGGTTAGGATGTATGTAACATGCACCGTTGGTAGATCTTGAGGACAAGTTTGGCCACCCCTGTTCTATGGGGTTCACCTATGATATATGACAAGTCACTCTGTATACCAGAAAAAATTGATATCCACTTGTTCACATGCATACCGTACTCACTCAAGCAAAAAATGTAGTGAAGCATATAGCTGTTTGTTTAGAGCAGGCATGTCCAAACTATGGCCCTCCAGCTGTTGTGAAAACTACAAGTCCCATCATGCCTTGCCACAGTTTTGCTAAAAACTATGGCAAGGCATGATGGGATGTGTAGTTTCACAACAGCTGGTTTAGAGAGTCATTCTATTCATATCCTCATCCTACCCATCCTCACAAGTGAATATCAGCAATGAAAGAGAGGAAATGGCCTCAATAACAGCCCATAAATTTAATGAACAGAATTTAAACAAAGAAAAACTTTAATCGGTCACCTGAAAAGCGACTGCATTGGCCTATAGCTGCAGTCCCAGGTTCCACCAAGGTATTCGCAATCACTCTCTGCCAACTTATTGCGACAGCTCTTGCCGTCTGTGTCAAGACTTTAGCGCCAACAACTCCAATTTGAAGCTTATGCCAGTGGGGACACCTCTGTGATCCTCTGTCTGTTTTGTGGCTGCACCTTGGGTCTAGTTCACTTTTTTTCTGCTTTGGCTAGGATGTATCTCTTCAGCATTTTTATTGTCATGCAACCAATACCCTTTTTTGTTTTTCAAATCTCTTTGGAGAGCACAAACTACGCCAACCACTCACAGTAAGTCATGGAACGGTGCACAGGGGCGGGTGGTAGTAATTTACAGTATAAAGTCCAGAGATGGTTCAAAAAGCTTTCCAAAGGTTCCCTGCTCATTACACCATGTGTCTTGTGACTGTGGTTGCCATGGTAATTGCATGTCACTGCCTAATTAGAAAGGTGTTTTTATAAGAAAAAAAATAGTTCAAAGGATTGCAGGTTGAAATATATTAAACATATTTTTATTATAAAGAGACTTGTATTTGCCCAGAGGATATAGCTTGCAGCCAGTGCAACTAATCTGCCTGAGGATCAGCTGCAACAGATCTAGGACTCCTAACATGCTCTATGAGCCAGATGGGAGCTGCAGCCTGACACTGAGAGAGAACAAAAGCGCAATCCCTATTCTTGGTGCCTCTAATGATTGGAGGATTGGTTGCTATGGGCAACATCCCATCTTCATTAGATCTCCCATCTTAGTAAATTTACTGCTTAATGTCTGACTCCTTGCTCTATACATTAACCATCTGGGAACATTACATACATAAGTTAAGTCACCAATTAACCATTTCAATGTTTTTCCAAAAATCACTTTTTTGTGATTAAATTTGACTTAGAATGTCTATTTAAAGTTTAACCAACATGATTCATATTGTTTACATTTGTAAAACATTTATTTTCCTTAAACACTGGTACCCGATATATCAATCACCGAGCATCGGAGCCTTGTGCCATTGTTGCTTTGTATTTCTGCGGTAGCTGTTCCTGTCTCCCTTCTCTGGGTGTACACATCGATGATGGGAGAGGTTGTATTTACATTTCCCCAGCAGACACCGTGTGGGGGGTGCCACTGGGTTGGCGATCAGCATGGCAGGAATCGGGGAGCAAACCAAAAAGCAGTAGTGCAGCCGCTGGAAGATGATCTTCCAGGAGCCATCCTAGCGGCCTTTCTGACTGGTCGGATCAGATTCAACCATGTCAGGGCAAGCCCAGCCACTATGTTCTTGTAACACGGGCTGAAAGTAGAGCATCTGGAATAGTACCACATGAACTTTGGAGAGTACATACAAACTTCACACAAAGAATGGACTATCGATGTGGTTGTGACCTCTGGTTAGTCAGAGTCTGAAAGAGTGGTTCCAGCAGAACCAATTAGAGGCTACAATGACTGGTATTGGCAACCCAGTATCCAGACCGGTCATAGACAGTCATATGGTTGACCTCTAATGGTCGCCAGTCAAAATGTTGACATGGTCAAAAGGTCGACATGCATTTCATTACTAAATTATGTGCCGACAGGCGGTATTTCATGCCCTACCATCAGCTAGGGCATGGAGGGAGAATCTAATAGTGCTGAGCGCAGCGGTACACTTAGACAGTGTCCATGTCGACCTAGACACCCTTAAAACTCATGTCGACCATTTAACCATGTCAACCTTTAGACCATATGACTGTCTATGATTTATACCACCTGCTCCAGCATGGTGACTGATAGTGATCACACCTGTAGCCAATAGCACAGTTTACGCCTCCGCTATTGGCAGTTACTATAGGCAACCTTCGATTTGGGGCAGGACTGGGTAATGTCCTCAAAAATATTCTAAAAATGTATATGTGTAATCTACCCCAGGCATGTCCAACCTATGGCCCTCCAGCTGTTGTGAAACTACAAACCCCATCATGCCTTGCCACAGTTTTGCTATTCGGGAATGCTAAAACTCTGGCAAGGCATGCTGGCATGTGTAGTTTTGCTATAGCTGGAGGGCCACAGTTTGGCCATGCTTGATATAAGGGATCACCTGATTTGTTTGTTTTTATCTGTGTATCTTAAAATGGCAATTTCTCATCTAATAACAAAATGATTAATATTATTGGCAATAAAATGAGTCCTGATCAGTGTAACTCTTTATGTGTCAAACCCACTAAAGTCATTGATTCATGAATCGCTTTAGGACTTGTATCCTTTACTCCTGATGCATTCGCAAGCTGTATTCTCATTAGTATTAGATCAACACATATACAATCAGTGAGAATGTAGGTTGCAGGTAGCCGCGGGTACAGGCTATTTTACCCGTGCCCTCCCTTTGACTACTCTGGTGCAGTAACACTACTGTGCTGATCTTATTGCACAATCTAATCTAAACCAACATCCAATAGACAGTGTATTCTGGACTCCTGCCACAAGGGGGCACAGTCGCAGCCATAGCTCAATTTATTCAGGGTGCAGGATCTGTATTTATTTTGCAATAATCAGAGGTTATATTATAGAAACCCTTGCAGAGACATTGTAAAATAATGACATGTATGGACAATTGTGCATAATTTACCTGTTTGTGACCGCTACACTTTTTGCCGCTTGTACCCGTCTTCCATTGAAATTAAACTCTGATGCTGTAAAGCTGAGGGACGTTCTCCTGCTTCTGGACAGAACCTCGCTCACTCTTACTTTGCTTCTTGGGCCATTTGCAAAAATAAAAACCTGCAGACCAAACGGTTGGATTCTAGCGAAACAGAATAATAATATTCAGCCGTAAATGACCGGCTGCCCCAATGTGAAACCTCCGAGGATGTAATGAGGACAGGTGGCGTCTGGTCAGAGCAGAAGGCGGTGGTCATGCAGGAACCAATATTAACACAAGCGGAGTATTCTCTTCTCAAGGATTCTGAAAGTTTATATTACAGATTACATCTTACATTGACCTCAGGAACTCTTAAGAGTCCTACTCTGGGAACAGAGATGATCCACACTTCTGTGGCAGCAGAGAGACAGTATTTACTATAGAGAAACCCTTCCCAATGGTAGAATTACATCCGAAGGGGCTGCCGGGAATGGCCAGAGTGGATTTTCTGACTGTGGCTGAGGCCAAACATATGAACTGAAAGCATTGTGGTTTTCTCTGTTACTCAGCTGACCTTCCAAACGTATGCGCTCTTTTGTGGCACCGGTAATAACTCCTCCTGTAGCTATGGTTAGCTTAATTCTCCATGTGATATTACTAACACTGCATTAGCAAAACAGAATAACTATAATAAAAGAAGTTTGGATATGCCTGTGTCAGTCTTCCTTGTATAAACATACCCGTGGCAGGTGAAGCTGTTCCTTCATCTTCCAGGTGGTCTCCAGATCTGCTCGCAGGGAGGGGGGTGTGGTCTCCAGATCTGCTCGCAGGGAGGGGGGGGGGTGGTCTCCAGATCTGCTCGCAGGGAGGGGGGGGGTGGTCTCCAGATCTGCTCGCAGGGAGGGGGGGGTGGTCTCCAGATCTGCTCGCAGGGAGGGGAGGGTGGTCTCCAGATCTGCTCGCAGGGAGGGAGGGGTGGTCTCCAGATCTGCTCACAGGGAGGGGAGGGGTGTGTGGTCTCCAGATCTGCTCACAGGGAGGGGAGGGGTGTGTGGTCTCCAGATCTGCTCGCAGGGGGGGGGGGGGGGGGCTCCAGATCTGCTTGCAGGGAGAGGGGTGTGGTCTCCAGATCTGCTCGCAGGGGGGGGGGTGGTCTCCAGATCTGCTCGCAGGGGGGGGGGTCTCCAGATCTGCTCGCGGGGAGGGGTGTGTGGTCTCCAGATCTTGCAGGGGGGGGGGGCTCCAGATCTGCTCGCAGGGAGGGGGGTGTGGTCTCCAGATCTGCTCACAGGGGGGGGTGGTCTCCAGATCTGCTCACAGGGGGGGGGAGGGGGGTGTGGTCTCCAGATCTGCTCGCAGGGGGGGTGTGTGGTCTCCAGATCTGCTCGCAGGGGGGGGGGGGGGGGGGGGGAGAGGGGTGTGTGGTCTCCAGATCTGCTCGCAGGGGGGGGGGGGGGGGGGGGGGGGGGGGTGTGGTCTCCAGATCTGCTCGCAGGGGGAGGGGTGTGTGGTCTCCAGATCTGCTCGCAGGGGGGGGTGGTCTCCAGATCTGCTCGCAGGGGGTATGGCTCATCGCCAGTAATGCAGGGCTTGTCTGTATTCATTCAGAAGTAGCTCTATAATAAAACCATTTGACAGCCAACAGAAATACCCCACCCAAGCTATTGCCAGAGCTCTTGTCCCCTTAACCCATTGAGTGCCAAAATAGGTGTGAAAATAGACAAGCAACATTTTTTTTTTTATTAACCCCAAAGGGTGTGAGTTGCCGTTTTTCATGCTGAAAATGGCACCTGAATTAAGCCTCACAACCGTCGCAGGATCAAATTCGCTCAAAACCCTATGGAGGTGCGAGCACTTGTCAGCGAATTCGGGCCACCACAAAGTGCACTCGGCAAATCATCTGCACACATCAGGGTTAAAAGGATTGACCCCCTTGAGTTCCAACGTTGCTGAGAGAGAGATCCTCAAAATATCCAACACCGCTCACAGCGACTTCTTTTTTTGGGTGCAATAGTTCATTGACTCGGCAGGATTTGTATTTATTTATAGTAACAGAACAGTCGCTGTGAGCGGTGCTGGGATTTGTAGTGGATATTTCGAAAAATCGCTCGGAGCAACGCTGGCACTGAAAGGGTTAAGAGTATGTTTGGTCCTATGCCAAAATGCTCTGAAAATAGGGCTATTATTTACATCAGTGATGGCTGACTGACACTCCAGCTATTGCTGAACTACACATCCCAGCATCAGTTTTAGCATGGCCAAATAGTAAAACTGTAGCAGGGCATGCTGGGATGTGTAGTTCAACAACATCTGGAGCGCCAAGGTTAGCCATCACTGATCTACATACAACACCCAAGTTTGGAAGGAAGGCCGGCGGGTTTCTATGTTCTTCTTCCTAAACCCACAGCTGCTGGAGGAATAAGGGTGCGACCTGTCACCTCTGCGCAGACCGTTCCAACACTACCACCCCCCCCCCCCCCACCTGCCGTCCTCGCTGTGGGGCACATTCGGTTCTCCAAACAGACACAGCTCCAGAATAAACAGACAGTGAGATTTATTTTGTATTCTACAAAGTGTGTTTTGTAAAGTTTTTGTCCCCACAGATTAAAAAATACATTTCCGACATTCCACACACAAAGTCACACAACGAAAACAAGAAAAACAATTCTAGCAACATTTGCTATCGGTCAAACATTATACAAAAGGTACTCGCACTGTGACCCTCCCTGCTCATGCCCCTGACACACCCATGCATTATTACAATAGCTATCTACAACCATACTATGCCATTCTGTATAATGTTTAATATATTGCCACACACACACTGGGGTCAGATGTGTTGTGGGCTGAACTGATATCCAAGACCGGAGAGTCAATCAGTAGACAAGAGACTGGAATTTAAATTCTTGGAGAACAGGCTGCACTCTCTTGAATGCTGGTTCGCCCCATATAACAGCTGCCTTTATGTGTAAGGACAGTCGTTGGTATTTAAATCTGGGTCGTTAGTCACCAACTCTTAAAAGGTACATGACAGAAGTTACTACATTACTAGATGCTACTGCAGGTTCTTGGTTGTAGATAAAGCTATAAGTAATGTCAGTCTGTACACTGGACTTGGGGCACAGGCCATCCACCAGTGCGGCCAGTCTTTCCTACCCCAGCTCCTTATAAATTATCCATGCACAGACGTAGTAAATATGGTACCACAAGTGCATGGGCTAGCCATGTACAGAGGTCAGTAAACTTGCTTCCATTACCTGAGATCACTGATGCTGCCGCCTGACCACAAGGGGGAGCCTCTGAACAGTTGACAGATCCTGGGCATGGTTTTGTACTTAAATAATGGAGATGGGAGAAGCACCAGCAATACACACTGCACCCACACAGTGTGACAGACCGATGCTCAGGCCAGGAGTGCGTGGAGCTGTTCGTTTAGGGTGGTGTCACCAGGACACTGCTCTGAGCCACAGACTCGCAGAAGACAAAAATACTTCTCTGGTGCTAAAGAAATGCCACAAATAGAATCCACAACGGGATGGCCCTTACGAACTACGCCTGAGGTACTACAACGTATGGCTGGTGAGGGATGCACTTTTGTCGCTCGTTGCAGTTGTAGATCCAGCGTGGACGGACAAAAGACAGACTGGAGTTATCATTGAGAGCCTGACAGAGAGAGAAAACCAGGAAGGAACAGTTTAATATACGGGCAGGCACGGTACAAGATTACGGACAAAGAAGTATGCCGGTTCTGAGGACTCACCTCCTCAAAGCTGTCATCCCATTCCTGGGCTGTAATCACATACTGCACCTTCTCATTCATGTACTCCTCCAACTCCCTGCAGAAAAGTATCGTTACTACAAAGTACATCCTCGCTGCTACTCGGTGGGACTGTGCTGAACTATCTAGTGTTCATTCTAGCAATCGCCATCTTTGAAAACCCATGCAGTTCCTCTTCCCTGCCTGGGGTGTCGCTGTCTGCTGTAGTGCTTCTAGCCCAGTGTGGCCTGTATATCAGCACTGATATGCAAACCAGACTTGTGCTAGAAACACCACAGCAGACAGCGACACCCCAGGTAGGGAAAAGGAACTGCATGGGTTTTTAAAAATGGGGGGGGGGCTAGAATGAACTCTTATCTTTTGAGTGAAGCCGTCACCTATAGCATCCAGATCTCAGTTTTTTTTAACTATACCATAAAAAAAAAAACCTGGTAACATCTCTCTTTCAACACACTGTCACTAGGGCAGAAAATAAACCCAAACGCAGTCTCCACCATTCAGGTACAATGCTCCATAATCACTTATGTGACACTTATGTTTCGGACTCTCAATTAGTGTACACACAGAGCAAGGGTCTATGTAGTCCAAATCAAATAGAAAGTTAGTCTGAATCGCACATGTACAGCCGTAATAGAAGCTGATTGGATCCCAATGCACGGCTTCAGGATCAAAAGCAGAAACTTCTGACCGATTGAAAGGAAGGCCATGATGTGAAAGTGGTTAAAGCAGAGTTTACACATTAACCTCTTACCCGTTAAAAGCGGTGATGTATCGCTGCAACACCCGGCGCTCAGCGACAGGGAACTCTCCGTACAGGAAGAAGCGTTTGCCAATAAACAAATCTGAATGTGGAGCAAAGAGGTTTTGTTAACGTAATGATTAGTTTTGTTTTTCGGTACTTGTGGAGTATCACGACTCCTACGACCTTGATCGTATGCTAAAAAAATCGCATCGCATGCGATCGCACCCGATTTTGCACTGAAATGCATCAAAATGCATTGAAATGTGTAGTAAACTAGTGAAATGCCCCCAAATGCCATTTTTCATAGTGCACCACCCCCACTATCAACGTCAACCCGAAGCGTGGCGAGTACAGCGAGCCCGCGAGGGGCGGCGGTACGCGTCCTATGACCTTTTCATACCCCCACTATCCACGTCGGCGTGGAGTTGAGAATAGAAAGTGTGGCGAGCGCAGCGAGCCCCGCGAGGGGACGCGGATACCTTCACAGCTATACGCTTCCCCTCGCGGGCTTCACAGGTATCCACGTGCGCTCGCCACGCTTCGGGCTTGGTGGCTCGCTGCGCTCGCCACACTTTCTATTCTCAACTCCACGCCGACGTGGATAGTGGGGGTATGAAAAGGTCGTAGGATGCGTACCGCTGCGCTCGCCACGCTTCGGGTTGACGTTGATAGTGGGGGTGGTACACTATGAAAAATGGCATTTGGGGGCATTTCACAAGTTTACTACACATTTCAATGCATTTTGATGCATTTCAGTGCAAAATCGGGTGCGATCGCATACGATTTTTGACCAGAAATGATCAAAAATCGGTAAAAATCGCTTTGCATCGTATACCACTACATATGGCATACGATGGGAGCCGTGATACTCCACAAGTACCTGTTTTTCTGTTCTTTAATCGTATCTTGATTGTAAAAAACAAAAATACAATGTAGGTATTTCTGTTCCATCGATTAATCATTGTCGGCAAGCCCTCTGCAGCAGCCATGGGCAGTTACAGACAACCCTGTCTAATTGGTGCCAAAACAGTCATCTACTATCTGTGTCAAAGTGATGAGAGTCCTGAGCCCCTGAGAAGCCTAATAGGATACACTAGTAAGAGCATGATGATCCGGCACTGCCATACGTTCCACGTACCTGGAAGCTCAGGAATGGGCAGGTCTAGCTGAGGCTCCTCCTCCACATCGGTATTCTCATCCGTTGACCCGGCATAGGGATCATTTGTGGGAGGCGACCGGTTCTCGCTTTTCATCTGCTTCTTTTCCTCCATCCTTAATGCAAGGAGACCGATCAAACCTCAGTTTTTAATATGTTAAAAGGGCAAATTTGCTAATACTGGGGCAGATGTATCAATCTGCCTATAACGGTTTTTAAATAACGAGTCCCGCTTCTCCAGCATAACGTGGGCAAACGTTATAGGCAGATGTATTAACCCCCCCTCCCCCCGAAGCCGATAAGGAGAGCCGTTATGCCCAGCGTGACCGGCTCTCCTTATCGGCTCCCCCGGCGCATGCACACTCGCGGCTCCCCCCCCCCAGCTTTCTGGGCATGCGCGGGATCTCGCTAAAACCACGAGATCTCCAGCGATGGCAAAGCCAGAAGCAGAGCTAGCGTTGTCCCCACAGTGCGCTAGTAATACATTGGGGTAACCATAATCCCCCCCAGTTAACCAGCGTCAAGTGCAGAAATGCACTTAACGCTGGTTAGTACATCTGCCCCATTATCTCTATAAAATATTGGGGCTTGTTTAGGACAATTAAGAGTTACTCTATTTTTCAGGTTTTGACATAGTCCAATTAAACAGATACATACATACATACATATACACACACTAGACCAGGAGTGGTCAAACTCGGCCCTCAGGTGAACACACAGTTCACGTTTTCCAGGTCACCCCGCAGGTGCATAGGTGAATTCAATACTCACTGACATTTTGAAAGATCCACAGGTGGGGCAAATTATTTCCTGAGGACCGACTTTGAGAACCTGTGGACTAGACACACACACACATTTATCAACATCAGTCCGACAGTTTGCGGTGTAAACCTAATGCCACCTACTTTCTCAGCTCATCCTCGGTGTCCCCCCCAGAATCATCATCACGAGCTCGGTCCTCATCTGCAAAAGTAACAAACAGAATAATAACTTCATGCTGCTGCTATTCACATATAAGAGGGGAAAAAGGCCAACTCATTTCACAGTTTTTAGCCTTGAAGGTCACGATCACACAGAATCCAGGCCTCAGTTTTTAAAGCTACTTCCTTTAACCAGGAAACAATTACCTAATAACAGTGCAGAATTGATCTAAGCATTGATAAAAAGAGAAAATTCCACGTTTATGGGCTCAATCCTATTAGGCATAGGTTCTCAAAAACGAAACAGTGCATGTTTTCCAGGTCTCCTCAAAGAATCACAAGTGAAATAATTAGCTTTTAATGACCAACCCTGTGCTCCTGCTGGTGGATCTGGAAAACGTGAGCTGTTTGGGACCCTGATTACAGAGTTTGAGAATCTATGCTATTAGGTGCTTAAGTGTTGCCATGGAAACCCAATCAATGGTACCCCAACTACCCCCCCAAGTAACTTTATACCATGGCATGCGTGCGTGTCTGTATTTTACAATTATATATATATATTCCATTTACATTCCATATATTATAGTTTATGGAGCGATCTATAAGTTCTTGGTTTAACGGTGCCTCAAGGATCTATTTTTTAAAGATAATTTGGTACTTGTGTAGTTTCACAGCGGCAGGGAAATCGCATTGCATACGATCCGGTTTGGATCACTTGACGTGTATTCAGTGTCCCCTCGTGGGGCTCGCTGCGCTCACCACACTTCGGGCTTATTTTCATCGTCGGATCGCTGCGCTCGCCAAACTTTATAGAATCAACTCCACGCTTGTGGGGGTATGAACAAGTCAGGAGGACGCGTACCGCGGCATGTATAGTGGGGGTGTGCTAAATCGCATGCAATGCAATCCGTGGGCAGGAGAAACTTGAAACAACAAAAGTACCACTTCTCCGGCCCATAACTGTATATTCTAGGTTTAGTACTCTGGTTGAGTAGACAGATATAGCTTAGAACAGATTACACATGCTTAGTGCACAGATAACGGGATGTGCTGCTTACCCATGTTCTCGTCGTCTGTAGACCCTCCGTACTCATCCTCCACTTTTGGCGAGTGATTCCTTTTGGCCGCACTGGGTTGTTCCTCCTCATCCTCACTCTCCTCTTTTACTGCAGTTCTTGCTGGTTTGGCTTTTGCAGGGCTGGACGCCTGATTCTTATGGTTTGCCCGCGCAGCGTCTGGATTCTGATAGTCAGGAGACCAGGAGAGAAGCAATGGATGAGAAGTGTAAGAGCTGCATGAGACAGAGTTGGAGAATCCTATCGTAATAAAGGGAAGGAAATGTGTTGCTTATTTCCATCAAGGACGTATAGTTCTCTATACATTGTGGGGATCCTATGGATGAGCATACGCAGGAAATTTAGACATTTGAAGGAGGGACGAATTACCGGTTTGTGTACTCGAGTTTTGGGCCGAGGAGGATAATCTTCCTCACTGTCATCATCATCATCTTCACTGCTGGAGTCAGCGGTGTCCATCCTATACCTGAGATGAAAACACTATTAATGTACTAACCATAAATTATGGCAGAAGTAAAGTGAATCGACATCATATCCTACAGTACATTACATCATCAGAAAGGTTACAGCCACAGATGATTGGCTGATACTGTTACATAATGGAAGGAGCGGGATCTCCAACAGCACAAGGAATTGATCAGCGGCTCCTAACCATACTGCTGTGATACATTAAAGAAAAGGTGTTGGTGCAAGACTTCCGTACTAGCTACATGTAGGCCAGTTTTGTACTTTTTTAAATTATTATATGGATTGCAGGCTTTATTTTACCCATGTTTTTCTATCTTCAACACCCACACCCTGTGTCTTTCCAGCCTTCCACGCTGTGTCTTTCATACGTATATCCCCTCCACCACATAGTCGCCTCTTATTTGTCCCCTCCGCCTCTCTTTACAGGTGGGGCTCAGAGGGGTGTTGCATTTAGGGGATTGTGCAGTGCCAGCATCAACTGTCTTCCCCCTACCTTCCTATCGGTGTCTGCCACTCTCTCTCTCTCTCTCTCCACAATTCCATCTCCCCACTTTCATATCTGACCCCCCCCATGTCACTCTTTGACCTCTCCCCCGCCCATCCTTGCTTTCATCTCTCTCCCGCCTCCCTGCCATCTTTCATCTCTGTTCCCCACCTCCGATCATCTGCACCCCTCCGCCCCCCAACCTCATTTCTGCCCTAGTCACCCATCACACTTTAACCCCCCTCCATCCACTGCCATCTTGCTCTTCTGTGTTGTCTCTCCTTCCCACTTTCTGTCACCTTCCTTCCCATCTTTCATCTCAGCCCTCCCCTATCTTTCTTATATCACCCCCCCCCTTGCTTTCATCTACTCCCCTTAACTGTACCCTACAACTCCAGAACACTTTCATCTCTGCCCCCCTCCACTCCTCCCTTTACCTGTCCCCGCCCTTCTTCCCCCCTTTGATCTCTCTCCTTTATACCCTCCCATGTGTCCTATTCACATCTCAACCAACTTTCTTATACCCGTTCCCCCCCCACTTTCAAATCTCAAACACTAGGTTCATCCAAAAATATGAACACTCCACCCACCCCAAACAAAAAATAAAAAACAAACCAGTGCTCACATTTTGCATGGTAAACGCTGTTTCTTCCGGTAACAATCCAGGATCCACTCTTTCCGAACGATGATCCCTCCTGCAGACTTCACCTGACTGTACTTCGGGGTATTGGCAAATGCACATCTGGAAATATATTACAGAATGCGTGAGTCCTGCATCACGTTCCTACACAATGTGCTGTAAATCGTGCAGAATCAAATACGATACCAGTACTAAGTGGAGTGCCACAGCGGTCAGTGCTAGGGTCCCTTTTATTTAACATATTAATGATATTGGGGTGGGAATACTCAGCAATGTTTCCATCTTTGCTGATGACTCAAAAACTGAGAAGAGTAATTAGAACCAACGAGGATGTCTCCACGCTTCAGAGCGATCTTAATAAATTAGACGAGTGGGCAAAAAAGTGGAAAATGAGGTTCAATGTGGATAAATGCAAGGTCATGCATCTTGGGAAACATAACCAGTGTGCTAGTTCTAGCCTAAGCGGGGAGGCACTGGGTAACTCAGAACTTGAAAAAGACCTAGGAGTCCAAATAGATAACAAGCTGGGGTGTAGTGCTCAGTGTCATATAGCAACAAATAAGGCCAACAGGATACTAGCGTGTATAAAAAGGGGCATGGAGACTAGGGACTCAAATGTAATTACGCCACTGTACAAAGCATTGGTTAGACTGCATGTAGAATATGGAGTACAGTTCTGGGCCCCGCACTATAAAAACCACATCCTAGAACTGGAAAAAGTCCACAGAAGAGCAACACAGCTAATAAAGGGAATGGAGAATTTAAGCTATGAGGACAGATTGAACCATTTAGGATTGTTTACGCTAGAAGAGACATATAAGGGAGGGACATGCTAAAAATGTACAAATATATCAGGGGAACGGTCAGATGCCCTCTTTACTGTAAGGAAGGACTCCAGGACACGTGGGCATGAGTTTAGATTAGAGAAAATAAGATTTTGTTCCGTTATAAGAAAATATTTTGTTATAGTCAGGGCAGCCAATCTATGGAACTCTCTTCCTGGAGATGTGGTGTCGGCAGACACAATAAATACATGTAAAATAAGGTTGGACAAATAAACTTGAAAGCTTGGGATTGGATTCTAAGATAGTTGAATGGATAAGAGCATGGTTGCAGGACAGAAAACAGAGAGTTGTAGTAAACGGAGTACAGTCAAAGGAGGGAAAGGTTACAAGTGGGGTACCCCAGGGATCTGTACTTGGACCGGTGCTTTTTAATATCTTTATTGGTGATATTGCAAATGGAATTCAGGGTAAAATGTGCCTTTTTGCAGATGACACAAAGGTATGCAACAGGGTAGACACACCAGGAGGGGTAAAACAAATGATTGAGGATCTAGGTAGATTAGAGGAATGGTCAAGAGAATGGCAACTACAGTTTAATGCCAAAAAATGCAAAATCATGCACTTGGGTCTCAGAAATCCAAAGACTCAATATAGTATAAATGGCAATATAATGGAAACTACTGAGGAAGAGAGGGATCTAGGTGTCACTATTTCAGGGGACTTAAAGGCAGGTAGGCAATGTAACAAAGCAATGAAGAAGGCAAGTCAGATGCTTGGTTGCATAGGGAGAGGTATCAGCAGTAGAAAGAAAGAAGTAATAATGCCACTGTATAGGTCATTGGTACGACCTCATCTAGAGTATTGTGTTCAGTTCTGGAGGCCATATCTCCAGAAGGATATAAATACATTAGAGACTGTACAAAGAAGGGCAACTAAAATGGTGCATGGCCTACATCACAAAACGTACCAGGAAAGACTAAAAGATCTTAATATGTATACTTTAGAGCAGAGAAGGGAAAGGGGGGACATGATAGAAACTTTCAAATATATCAAGGGTTTTAACAAGGTACAGGTGGGAGACATTCTTCACAGGAAGAGGAGCAACAGAACACGAGGACATGCACTGAAACTAGAGGGAGGAAGATTCAGGGGAAATGTAAGGAAGAATTACTTCAGAAAGAGTAGTAGATAAGTGGAATAGCCTCCCATCAGAGGTGGTAGAGGCAAATACAGTAGTACAATTTAACCCCTTCACGACATATGACGTATATATACGTCATATGTCCGTTGCAGGGGAATCAAGCCAGCTCACGGAGTGAGCTGGCTTGAAAGAGAGCAGGTAATGGCTGTATATTACAGCCAGGTCCCTGCTCTCACGGCCACGAGCGGCGAGTTCGCCGATCGTGGCCGTTTAACCCTTTAAGCACCGCGGGCAAAGCGCCCGCAGTGCTTAAATAGCTGATCGGAGGGGGGGCGCCCCCCTCCGGCGCCGATCGGGGCCCCCCGCAGCGAGATCGGAGGGTGCCGATCGGTTGCCATGGTAGCCAGGGGTCTAATGTAGACCCCTGTGCTGGCCGTGTATGCATACCTATTACATCCTGCCTCAGGCAGGATGTAATAGGAAGTGCATAAAATCACTACGTTCAGCCATAGAGCTCTATGGCTGAACCTAGTACAGGCGATCGCGCCCCCTAGTGGTCAAGTACACTAGGGGGCCTTGTAGTAAAAGTAACAAAAAAAAAAAAATAAAGTTTAAAAATAAAAAAAAAATAAAAAAATATTAAAAGTTCAAATCACCCCCCTTTCCCCATTTCCCAAATAAAAATAAATAAAAAATAAAAAAAATAAACATATTTGGTATCGCCGCGTTCCTAAAAGTCCGATCTATTAAAATATAACATTAGTTATCCCGCACGGTTAAAGGCGTAAACGGAAAATAATCCCCAACGCCAAAACTACGTTTTTTGGTCGCATCGCGTACCCAAAAAAAAATAACTAAAAGAGATCAGAAAGTCGCCCATATCCCATAATGGTATTAATTAAAAAGTACACTTCAGCCCGCAAAAAATGAGCCCTCACCCAGGTCCGTAGGTGGAAAAATAAAAAAGTTATAAGCCGCAGAACATGGCGACGCAACGCAAATTAGAAAAAACGCAAAAGTTGCGATTTTTTTTTTAGTGGTAAAACATAACGAAAACTATATAAGTTTGGTATCGCCAGAATCGTAACGACCCATAGAATAAAGATAACCCATCATTTTAAACGAACTATGAACTCCAAAAAAACCGTAACCAGCGCAAAATTGTGCAATGGCGTTTTTTTTTTTTTTTACCCCACATTGAATTATTTCCTGATTCCCCAGAATATTATACGGTATAGTAAATGGTACCATTACAAAGTACAACTTGTCCCGCAAAAAAAAAGCCCTCATGTGTCTATATAGCCGGAAAATTAAAAAAGTTACGCTTATTTGAACGCAAGGAGGAAAAAAAAAAAAAAAATTACCTTAAAAGGCAATGTCGTGAAGGGGTTAAACATGCTTGGGATAGGCATATTGATATCCTTACAAAAAAATAAGGATCAAATATGGTTTGAGGTAACATGTTTAAAAAAGGGGCAGACTAGATGGGCCAAGTGGTTCTTATCTGCCGTCAAATTCTATGTTTCTATCTATTGGTTAAAAACATACAGGAGTACAAGCAATAATCATGGTCTGTCATTAAACCATATCAGTATAGCAAGGGCTGGAGCTAATACACCAAGGTTGAGCTGGATGGATGCGAGTCTTTATTCAGCCTTAAATACTATGTAAATAAGACTGGCGTAGAGATGCTACACTGAACGCTAGGAAACTTCTACATCTTACTACAGAGCTGATCCTCTGGCAAGCATTGGTACTACTAAGTATTTCACATACATGAGATGGGTGCTGTCAGGTGTCCAGTCTGGTCTGTACTTGGCTCCCATCTCCATGGCTTTGTCCCGAAGGTCAGATCGGAATGGATTCTGGAATCCGCTCAGTACAAACACTGTTCCCTGTAAGAGACGATTCAGCTCTACTGGCTGTGAGCTGGAACTGGGGGAGGTCTTCTTGTGAGCAGGCTTCTCTGGCGGTGTGGTCTTCTTTACCGGAGTCTGGGCTTGGGGCTCAGCTAAAAACGAAACGCACACAGAGTTTAGGTGATGACTTCCCAGGAGGCACTATGATTCCATATTCCACATTTATGACGAAATAAAAAAAGTAAGAAAACCCAATAGGTGCCTATAAGAAGCCTCTACAGTTCAGTTAGTCGGGTAAAGCCGCTCTTGCCAATAGGAGAATAGGCAACAGGAAGTTACCTTTCACTTTCTTTGGTGCCGGTTGCGAGTTACTCTCTTTGGAATGAGATGGGGACACCTTGGCAGGAGGGCGGCTGGAGGGCTCTTTATTGAACTCAAACTTGCGTTTTCCAGAGGATGGTTCCTAAAAGATAATTAAAACTATAAGCAGATGAGATATGCCATCCTGGTATCCGGTCCCTGGGTCAGCAATGCAACAGTGACCACTGCAGGTCAACAGTGACTCTAGGTCAATATGAACATTGTTGGCACAATTTATTCACAAAAAAAAAAAAAGATGACTTGGTTCATACTTTACTAAAGCGGATGGTGTGCCGAGTGCAGAGGCACTGTCCCCGAAGCACGGCGAGCGCAGTGTCGACAGAACCAAAAAATGTGAAAAACTGGTGTCAACCATGTACATTACCTTTAGTTTTTGTCGACCTATCAGTTGACCTAGGGTATCTATACCAGAACCGGATCAATATCCGCCCTTACAGGTGCTATTATTGTTACTCATTGCACTATATAGGTGTTCTGTCACTACTGCAGCTGACACGTAGCCTTTGTGTTGTTAATATTATAATACTCCAATTGGCTGCACATTGGCCTGCTGGACAGTCCAACACTGTGATGGGCTACGGGTGGCTCCAACAATGTGCTCCTAGACCCCTTTCACTTCAATAATAGTTCAGTTTTCCTGTACACACCTCAGAGACATTAATGAGAAACAGCTTCGTTACATGAGGAATTTCTGAGTGATCAGAGATTTTTTACTCAGCCAGGGTTCGCCTAGAAATGCTTAACATTCCTATCAAAGGTACAAGATGGGCGGAAGGGTCTGTGCGCTCTTGCACGGTGATGTTTCCATAAATGCACCGCATTTACATAATCGCACTCGGCTAAACAAACAAAGCACCTAGAGAGGAAGGTTTTTCTGCTCCTCCAACTACACCGCTAACATTTTGCTCCTCTGCCAAAGTCATCTGAAGTTTTTTTCTTTGACGTTTGTTGTATCACTGTCTCCTTTTGTAAAGCGTAACGGAATAGGCTGCGCTGTATAAGAAAGTGTTAATAAATAAATAAAATGCAACCACACTTGAAAGGGCACAAAACTAAAACTTGAGTCTTGAGTGGTGAAGGAGCACAGAAAGAGGAGACAACCGACAAAGCAGTTGGTGTTGTGAAGAGGGGACCGCTCCTGTACTTAGGGGACGATTCAGACCCACAGATTTGTCTCCGATGGGCGAGGGTCTACGCACGCGCACAGGCACTAATGTGCATTCCGTGGTAGACGTCCGGCATTTCGAGGGAGTGCCCACAAAAATGGAGGGCGCGTCCATAGAAACGCTGGGAGGGCCCCAGCAAACGCATGCGAGCCGCTGCCTGCTCGGGGCAGGTGGATGACATCACATGATGTCAGCATCCGCCCCCAATTCAAAGAAGACCCTGCAGCAGAAAAGTAAGTCTTGCATGCAAGCGAATGTGTAAGCGCACACATGCGCTCGGAGCATAGCGAGGGTGTTTGGGCAGTGCTAGGCTCCGAAAATACGCAGTCTGGGTCAGGCCCTTGGTCCATAACACCTCAAGATCTTCCAGATAGGATGTGAAAGCGGTATCCATCCGATGTCACCACCATGTGCTGTGTCTGTATCGCTTTCCCAGTCACATATTACCACCACTGCCTGCGGGACCATAGTTTTGTATCTCTTGGAAGTCAGATGCTGTTACGGTTACCTTTGATGTGGTGCTGCTGGGTGGGGTTTTTGCGATCGGCTTCTCAGCTGCGTTGTCTGCGGATCCGGTGCTCTGTAACGTCACTGACGCATAGCTTTGTGAGGCCTGGGGAGCTAGGGGTAAGATCAATGAGAACAGAAGCTGTTACCGATTTCAGGTCCATTCAGACCCCAATTACTGCAATCTTCTGACTCAACAATCACACAATAATGACCCTCCTGTATTTGAAAGCCCAGTATGATCCTTTCCCTCTGGGTAACATTTAAGTGGCTGATTCAATCCTGCGCAATATGCCATTGTGGGAATGATATATTGCTGCCATTACGGTAGACGATGTACTGAGCCGCTATGTGCGTGGCGGAGGATTGCAGGATACTCGGTGAGCACAATCCGCAGAACTGAATCAGCCTTTCAACTCCAAACATATAAAGCTTCCGAAACATTTTGTTAACAGATGATGCCTTATATTACACTGCTGAATGGGGAATGTATCAAAGCATGGAAAGAGATAAAGCACTAAACAATTAGATCCTAATGGTGCCCATACACATGGGCGATTCTGCATACAATCTTTCGATTTCAACTGCGACATATTTAAGGATTGTATGCACATTGAATGCGTCTCCCGACATGACGCGCATGCCAGCCGGTCGAATGTCACGTCGATAAATATGTGCTGCACAGAACAAATTGTATGAGCGATCACAAGCAGTTTTTAACATGTGATCGCTCACAATGCGATCGGTGGGTGGCAGGAGGGCTGGCATGCTGCAGTAGTCAGCATCAGAGTTTGAAAAAAAAAAAAACATTTCAAAAGGCTGAGCGGCCCTCTGATTGGCTGAGAGAGATCTCGCTCAGTCAATCAGTGGCTGCCTGAATGTGAGGCCTTGAATTGCCTGAGAGCTCTTTCAACCAATCAAAGGGATGCCTAGTGTGTTGAAATTTTTTTTAAATCAAATTCTACCACCGCCGTTGACTACCGCCAAATGCCATCCTTCCTGCTGCCCACTCCGCTACACTGCCGCCAGCCTTCTTCCAGCACCGATGAGGGATCACAGGTGGCATGTGACATTGGGTGCTGGGAAAAAAGCACTTGGACACCATAAGATATCACATCCGATCGCACAAGTGTATGGCCAGCATAACTCTCCTGGTCTAAGCCATGTAGAATAGGAGCTGGATCCACACTTTGATGAATACTCCCCTTTGGGAACAGATTACAGCAGTGAAAAGAAGAAATGTTCCAGTTGCTCAGACAAAATGAGGCGCAGGATTTACCTTTCGGTGGCGTTACGTCGGGCTTGGTAACACGGCTGAAAAAGAGACTTCCGGGACGCATAGAGGGGGACTGGCTTTCCTCTTCCTTCACCTTAAACTGCCCCAGTTTGGTCACCTTCTGCAGCAAAGGATCATGGGTAAATATGTAATGAGAAAGTAAGGGACAGGACATGGCACCAGGTGACATTACTGAAGCTGAACCATGGATGTGCCTATGTGAGTCATACTGATATTAACAGAGTGGCCATTCTCTGTGCGAGCAGAAACCTTCTGTTTGCAAATCCACCAATTTGGACAGTGCATTTCTGCTCGCACAGAGAATGATGCCCCTATATACTAGCTGTCACGGAAGAAACCTCAAAACGTCTAGCAGCCTTCATCCCTAGACAAGTAGTGGCCAGCAAAGCATCATGGTAGACAAATGAATGAGCAAACGGTAAATGTGTCCCATATTTTCAACTTGTAAAGGTGCCCATACACGTTACAATTATTGTATACAATATTGCATCTCATCGCATCTCGGTTTTGCGATGAGATGAGATCTAGTACAAAAATGTATGTGCAGCACATACTTTTTGTACTAGATCTCATCTTATCTCATCTCATCGCAAAACCCAGATGCGATGAGATGCGATATTGTATACAATAATTGTAACGTGTATGGGCACCTTTAGATCTTCTATACAAGTTAGAAGCGCTGTATAAAATGATATCCCGAGGAACCATAAAATAAACTCTAAGTAGCCATACCGGAGGAGAATGTGGGGGCTCATCTTTGTCTGGTGGAGAGTGTAAACGAATAATTGACAGTCCGTAAGCCAGGTTCTATGGGGTGAGGACAAAAAAAGCAATGACATGGTTACAGTGACTTTCTGGAAACTGACATGCCTCCATGCACGTTAAAGTGTTTCTAGTTGTGCCCTTCCTTGAATCTTTTTTTGCAGCCTTTTCTGTTACAATGCGTCTTATTCGCAACTCGATGTGACCAGGATGCACAAGCAGCTTTTGCTGATTAATATGATGTGGCGAATTTAGCATAAGCTGCTTGTGCGTCTTATTAACATCCCTTTGCAATTAGGTCGCATTATAACAGAAAAAGTTGCACAAAAAGGCACCAGGCACTAACGAAGCACACGGCGCTCACATGGTACGTGTAATACGACTTGAAGCTCACACAGGACAGATGTATGTGTACAGATTTGTATGTCGTACAGAAGTATAAAAGTTACTCTTGCTTGAAACACAGTCTAGAGAGAAAATAAAGCCAGTCAGCTAAAACATCTCTAATAACTGTTGTGTTGGGATGCCATCTAGTCTCGATTTTAGAGAAAACACCCATTGCAGAGGTGAGTGGCACCTCTCTATACGAGACAAACAGATGTGGACAGTAAATTTCCAAGGAAAAATAATCATTCACATCCATGAATACGGGTGGAAAGCTACAGTGGCAAAACATTGGTAGACAGAAAAAATAAACCCATCTGCTTTTCTATAGCCCAAACCACAACACACATTTACCACTGCTGTGGTTTACTCCACTTGAACAGACTACATTAATAATCCTAACACTGCGGTTAGTCAGATCAGAGTACGCTGCAAATGTAGCAAACTTACAAGGATATATACATCATGACATGCTGTGTATTAGTATGTACACAATGGGGAGATGCAGAGCCTTGTTGATAATTACGAGGAGGAGCAGGGGTACTTATTGGCCTAATATATCTTGGGCGTGTGTACGATTCCCTTCTACTAGGAAAGAACGTGGGGGCAAGAGGGCAATGCTTACTTTGGTGTATGGCTGAGTGCAAACTATTTTCACCCTGTCCCACTTCTTCTCAGCCGCTGCCTTCACCAGCTTGTCTGGCCCAAACATCCGCAGGCGATTCAGGTTAGTGCCGCTCTTGCTCTCGCTGGGTGACATAAACGAAGACGTTCCCAAGATCACCTGATCAAAAAGACAATTGTGATGGGGACATTTACCAAATACATTTTTTTTTTTTCAAAAGCTCCGAAGTTGTTTCATAAAGCTTAAAAGACAGTAAATAAAAAAAGAAATGTAATGGCTATATTACCCGAGAGAATACATTGTTCTCTATTTTGAGATGATGTGAATGTCTTCACCCATTGTGGGGCTTGTGTTCTGGGTTTATTTCTAGCATTACACAAGCAGCAGACGAAAAATAAGGCGCGCAAAACCCTTCCCAAACTAGAACAGACCTTACCCGTCATTGCGCTGGCGCAATAAACTCTGTTCTGTTTCCCACCATATGTCAATGAGTCAGCAAATGCATGTGAGCCGACTCCGAAGCATTTACTGACATAAACATACAACAAAAAACAAATATTACAATTATTCAAAACATGATTTAATGTAACTGATTAACTTACTAACACCACCGCTTTGGATAAATATTTTAAATGGAGTCTAGATGAAGATCTTCACAGCACTGTACTATCCAGGGAAATATAACACTCATTAATATCAGTGCCATGGGAGCGAAATGATTTTGACCCAGGGGTGGTATTAGTAATTGAATCAGTTATTATGCATAGTTATGTGTTTTAATGAACGAGTATTGTTCTTTATTGAATGTTTATGTCATAAATTGTGTATACATGTACACACAATGGGCTGATTGAGATTCCCACAGGGGAACGCAGAGTGCTGTACTCATGTCCTTGGACTGCTAGACTCACAAGAAGTAAAGACGGCCTTCCCGGCTTACCTCATATTCCTGCTCGCTGACAGACGTTGAGTGACCCGCCAACACCTCGACAAATGCAGAACCTTCATTTCCTATGTCGATACTATGGATCTGCTCCTCCTTCTCAAACTGCAACAGACAGAATGGTATCATCTATTTTATTAGCACATGTGCCGCAATTGTCTAGCGCACACACAACCCACGTATGTACGTACCCAGGTACCTTTGCAATGCCTCGCATGGTGTGATTTTTTTTTTTTTTTAACACAATGCTTGGCATTAAGGAATCATTTGGGAGAGGAAACAAAAATGCAGGCTTGTCGCTGTCGTTTTAGTGGTGTGTCTCTGCCTTCAGCTGCCACCGTGTAAGTAGAGAAACATGGTGTGAGCACCGCTGCCACTGCCAGTCTGCGGAGCGATGGACCTCACAATGAAAGTGACACTAGCACGGGATTACTAAGACGATAGAACGCCGAGTATGTTCTCAGTAGTTTTAACTTTATACAAAAGGGCTACTATATACATATATATTTAAATACATTCATATTGTATTTATAGTGTTCACTTTAGGCTGTTTTAACAGGGCGCCCGATTTTTAACGGGCAAAACGCACCTGGCTAAAACAGACGGCCCGTGGGTCCACGCCACTGCACACGTCGCGCATGTTATGATGTGCACATGCACTGCGGTCACATTGCCAGGACTGACAACCAATCAGAGAAGAGGTCGGGAAACAGAGGGGAAGTGTAACAGAAAGGAACAGGGTTGCCGAAGTGACCCAGCAAGTATCCATTAGGAACAGCAGTGGACTGAGACGGGTAGGGATCAGAGAGGCAGCTTCAGTAAATGTACTCCTTACGGATGCTGGGTAATAGATTAATAACAATATTATCATAGGCTGGGATTCAATTACTGAATATCTTTTTTTTGGTCGATAAAACTGTTCTAGCATGATTTTTAACCTATGGTCAGTATCGGGCAATCCAATTTCAGGCTGTTTTTATTGGCCGAAAAAAGGGTCCAGCATTGTGCGATATAACATAGAATACTGGATAAGTTCCTCATCCCACGTGTTATCCCGGCTCCAGCGGCTTACTTAACGGAGATTACGTATTGGGTGACTGAGGCAATTAGACAGCAGTAAACTACGGCTGCTAATAGAATACCCGACATGCTGTATAGTCATCTAGTAAAGCAGATGGTATCAGACTAGTACATGATTTTGCTACCCATAGTTATGTAAATATCATGTTCGAAATCATAGTCTTAAAAACACTGACGTAAGCACAAGATCCACCAAACTGAATACCTGCAAAATGACGGAGACCTGCTTCTCCCCGGCTTGTCTGGCTTTCCACTTCCGGTAAGTGTCGGGCTTCAGTAGGTTCTCTGCTGTGTGAGTCTATGGGACAGAGGTACACAATGTTGAGAGCAGCGCACATTGTAACTAGACAAAGATGATAACTGGTTGCTTATTAGGATGTGCTGGTAAATTCCCATTTCTACTGTAAAGAACAGAGCGGATTGTCAGTGTCACAGGACACCCCTAGGTTTCTACATCAGCTCCTCTCTCAATATGAACATTTCTGTTCAGTGTGATTATTATTTTATTTATTACCAGTTATTTATATAGCGCACACATATTCCGCAGCGTGGACAGAGAATATTTGAACATTCACATCAGCCACTGCCCCAGTGGAGCTTACAATCTATATTTCCTACCACATGTATGCGTAAACACAGACATTCTAGGGTTAATTTGTTGGGAGCCAATTAGCCTACCAGTATATTTTTGGAATGTGGGAGGAAACTGGAGTACCCGGAGGAAACCCACGCAAGTACAGGGAGAATATACAAACTGCGCAAAGTTAGGGCCATGGTGGGAAACTAACCCATGACCTCAGCGCTGTGAGGCAGTAATGCTAAAAAATGACACCATCCGTACTGTCCCATCTGTTTAATGTGCGGACCACAAGCAACATAAGCTTTTCAGCTTCATCCTGCAGGCACAATTAGGTTGTAATGCTACAGTCTTTGCACATAAGCACTGTTAATTAATGGAGCAATTACATACACTACCAAAATGCAAAACAAAAAGGAAAAAGGAAGTGAGCCCCACTGCGCAGACTGAAATGTACACTATATACACTTCAAGCACATAGATAAAGCAATTCCACAAGAGTGACAACATTCAAGGGAATTGTACAATACTCATGTAAACCTTCTCACTTTTCTTTGATACAGGCGCCAAATCAACTGAGTTGTAACGTGTGTGTGTGTGTGGGGGGGGTTTACTAAGATGGAAGTTCTATTTCACATGGGATGTTGCAATGGGCAACCAATCAGATAATATCTATTACTAGGTGATTCATCACCGTCGTGAGGGGCTACGCCCCATTAGAAGTCGAAATATATGTGAGTGTGAGATAGAGATCGCAGAGAGAGAGAGAAAGAGATCGCAGAGAGAGAGAGAGAAAGAGATCGCAGAGAGAGAGAGAGAAAGAGATCGCAGAGAGAGAGAGAGAAAGAGATCGCAGAGAGAGAGAAAGAGATCGCAGAGAGAGAGAAAGAGATCGCAGAGAGAGAGAGAGAGAAAGAGATCGCAGAGAGAGAGAGAGAAAGAGATCGCAGAGAGAGAGAGAGAAAGAGATCGCAGAGAGAGAGAGAGAAAGAGATCGCAGAGAGAGAGAGAGAAAGAGATCGCAGAGAGAGAGAGAGAAAGAGATCGCAGAGAGAGAGAGAGAAAGAGATCGCAGAGAGAGAGAGAGAAAGAGATCGCAGAGAGAGAGAGAGAAAGAGATCGCAGAGAGAGAGAAAGAGATCGCAGAGAGAGAGAAAGAGATCGCAGAGAGAGAGAGAGAGAAAGAGATCGCAGAGAGAGAGAGAGAAAGAGATCGCAGAGAGAGAGAGAGAAAGAGATCGCAGAGAGAGAGAGAAAGAGATCGCAGAGAGAGAGAGAAAGAGATCGCAGAGAGAGAGAGAAAGAGATCGCAGAGAGAGAGAGAGAAAGAGATCGCAGAGAGAGAGAGAAAGAGATCGCAGAGAGAGAGAGAAAGAGATCGCAGAGAGAGAGAGAAAGAGATCGCAGAGAGAGAGACAGGGATCGCAGAGAGAGAGACAGGGATCGCAGAGAGAGAGACAGGGATCGCAGAGAGAGAGACAGGGATCGCAGAGAGAGAGACAGGGATCGCAGAGAGAGAGAGAGGGATCGCAGAGAGAGAGAGGGATCGCAGAGAGAGAGAGGGATCGCAGAGAGAGAGAGAGGGATCGCAGAGAGAGAGAGAATCCCTTTCGTGGGCACCCCTCCCCCCACCCGAGACCCCCCCTCCCGAAATTCGCGGGCACCCCTCCCCCACCAGCGACACACACCCCAATTCACGGGCACCCCACCCCCCCCTCCCGAAAATCGCGGGCACCCCTCCCGAAAATCGCGGGCACCCCCCCCCCCCCCATGTGGGGGGTGCCATGACACCTTCAGCAGGGGCTGTACGCTGAGTACAGAAGTGCTGTGGATGTCTGGCCAGGGAGGAAGGAGCTGGCAGGAGGAGAGAGTACAGATGAGCCACTGCAGCAAAGGCATCCTGGGTCACAGTCAGTGTGCTCGGGTGGAGGGGGTGGTGTTCAGCCGTGGGGCGGGGTTTGGGTGGTATTTGGCCAGACATGGGGAGTGGTGGGAGAGTAAGGGGCAGGAGCTTTGTGTAGGACATAGGATGTGTAGAACTTGTAATGCAGGTTCTGCATTGTGGATAACGGTGGATGGGCCTGTCAATCACCCGTGGAACCCCGCCCACCATTACCTACACTGCTTTTGAGTGACGGATCTGGCTAAATATATAAGAGATTATCTAGAAGGTGCTAAATAAATAAGTAGATGCTGCTTGGTTGCACAAAGTAACATCCCATGTGAAATAGAAGAGTGACGCGGTACACTTAGTGACAATGTCGACATTTGAGTGAAATACTCAAGTCGACTTTACCATTGTCGACCTGCTGACCTTAGCCATGTTGACTCATTTTAAATGTCAACTTAAGCCAGGTCGACCTAAATTGGGTTGACCCAATCACCCATACCCAGGCACCACAACACATGATTAAGCCACCTGTAGTACTTAGCTCGTGGCGCGCTGGGGTTTGCAGTTCCACAAGGGTAGCCCAACCTACTGTATTCATTTCCACATTAGATAAATGCATCCATCCATATACATACCCTCTAGTCAGAAATTAACAGGCATTCCGCTGTGATGTTAAATCAGGGTACCAGTTGTACCCTAGACCCAGGTCAATGTACAGCACTCACCGTGTCCGCGCTGCTGCAGGAGACCACGTGCTTCAGCTTGATCTCCGGCATTATTCCCTGTAACCGGCTTTCAGGCAGGCGGCTAGCGCACAGGAAACTACTTCAGACTGAGGACTCCACCCGCCAACTCTTCTGTATGCTGTACCAGCAGGTGCCAATGCATGCCCACTACAAAGAGAACACAATTCTAGTAACATGGAAGTATACATTTTCAATTCAAATGGATTTCTATAGATCAGCTGCTCATTATTTTACAGCTATTACCACAGGGGCGGAAGACTAATCCATCCATTTGGTTATGACTAATGGAAGAGACTGCTACAATTGCCTCTCTGAGATTATAACAGAGGATATCAACAGCAATATATTATCTGTAGATATATATACCTAAGCGTACCAGCTTCTAGTGTCTAAACAGCCATACTACAAACATAGCATGGTCACTACACAACTTTGACACAATATAAATATGGTTGGCTGTAGGTAAATTTATATCACAGATTTAGGGATTGCGGCGGGGGGGGGGGGGGGGGGGGGGGGTGAGCAGGAGGTGGGTACTGACCAGCGACCATATATAACTAAACACTACTAATCATGGGCCCGTCTGAGGTGACCAGGTGCTATGATTTACATCAAAACATAGTCATATAATTATAGTAAGTACACGCAAATAAGTTAATAACATTAACACATGGCTTGGATTACATGTCAAGATGTGACACATGAGTATGTTTCGTATGGACATGTGACACACACTGTATGGACACTAAGTGCACACACCAATGCCCCGGCACAGTGTCCAACCACCCATGCTGCACCCATCACTGTATAGGATACACAGAGCACACTGACAGCACAAACACGCAAGCACCAGATCGAACCACGCACAATAATGACTGTGAGACGCTTCCACACACGGAGAGATCCCGCGAACAGCGACGCTCCCGCCCCGGAAGTGACCAAACTACCTGCCGGAAGCAGGTGGTGGGCATGCGCCGTGCGTGCGCCACCCGGAAGTCGCAGCAGCGGCCATCATGCTGCACCCACGCCGGCGCCGCCGTGCCGTGCACACCCGGAAGGTGGCAAATGGCATTGGCATTATAATCATCATCGCTCTTGTACTCTCCCTCCTGCATTATTGATATAGCAGCACACATCCATTAGCCATTGCTCTATGAATGACCTAATGGGGGAAGTTTACTAAGATTTGAGACATGGGATGTTGCTAAGGGCAACCAATTATCTTCTAGAAGGTGTTAAAAAATGAGTAGGTTCTTATTGGTTGCCCATAGCAACATCCCATGTGAAATTTCCCCCATTGTATTTAAGTGACTGTAGGGCTAATCCCTAATGTTGCTGAGGTTCTGAATACTAGTGTTGGAAATATCTCCTATGGATTAAATGGATTTTTCTCTTCTCTTTATGCAATTTATTGAATGTTTTTAACGATATTAAAATATTGTGCCCAGTAAAGGCTACTTGCTTCTGTTTTACGCTGTATTACTTAAATATTGCAATAATTTGTGTAAAGAATCATTTATTATTACTGCAGCGCTGCTTCCTTTTTTCTTTATCAAACATGTAATTGTCTTAAAATATTGATTATCTTGCTGCAGTAAAATGAGATATTAGAAAATAAATTGGTACTACACTGCCACCTTGTGGGCCAAATGGTAATCAAAACAGTTCAAATACTGCTGGGAAAAGCTACAATAATTATTATTATCATTGTTTAGTTATATGGTGCCACAAGGGTTCCGCTGTGCCTGACAATACATAGATGAGTGAAAAACAAGAAAATAACGAATGACAGCACAAAGCAATTTAGGATACGTACATGGTAAATAAAGACAGTTGTATCAGGGAACAGGACACTGTCAGAGTGTTAGAGATATATTCTAAAAAAAAAAGCACATGAGGAGAGAGGGCCCTGCTCGTGAGAGCTTACATTCTTTACAGAAGGGGCAGACAGACTGGGTTGACACAAAAGGGATAGATATGTCGGCCAACGAACCACAAATCATACCCACCAATTGTTTAGCTGTTAACATTTTCATCTACACACATGCTTATACACACACAGGTTTCAGAGCTTGTGCCTTTGGTGGGGTGATTCAGGTTCATTCGGAACAGGGAAAATTCGTCTCCCAGAAGTTGCAGGAGACAACCATTTTTTTTTGGTAGAGCCCCGACAGAGCAGTCACTTCCTAGTAAAATGGGCAGGATGGGGAGAAGATCTTCATGATCTTGCCACTGTATGGAGGAGGTGGGGCTTAATGACATGATTTGCATCATCAAGTCGAAACCTCTGACCACAGACCTGTGAATCGCTGCATTTATTCTGTGGTAGGGGTGGGGCCTTATGATGGCCTTGCCACCTGAGGTGGCGGGCTGCGTCTCCTCTCTGTGCTTCTCTGAGAGAAGAGACAGAAGAGGTATGCGCTGGTACATGTTTTGATGGTGCGTCCAATGCATTAGCAAAATAATCTGCCCCTGTGTATGTTATTTTAAAATAATAGAATCACTAGGGTGGCAGACTCATACCCCAGCTAATTTTGGATTAACATAAAAATCTTGGTCTTAGGTCTGGTTGCGTTCTCATTAGTAGGTGACAGATAAAAACAAAACAAAGTGGTGCCCAGGCTACCCTCGGGTGGAACTGGCAGCTTACTTCTGGCGCTCTTATCTTACGACCAGTCAGTGGCAATGACTGCTCAGAGTCACCTATGGGACCATGGGCCTAATTCAGGTTGGCCCGCAAAATCAAAATCACTTTCTAATGAACCATGCTGCGCTGAAGGTGGGGCAGATGTAACAGGTAAAGAGAGAGTTACATTTGGGTGGAGTGTGTTCAAACTAAAATCTAAATTGCAGTGTAAAAATAAAGTAGCCAGTATTTACCCTGCACAGAAACAAAATAACTCACTCAAATCTAACTCTCTCTATACGTGTTACATCTGCCCCACCTGCTTTTGTAAACCAACCTGAATCACCCCCCCAGAGCATATGGTAGGACGGGGATTGTTTGAATGGAGAGAGTCCATGTGTGCTTGTATCATACCTCCCAACTGTCACGATTTTAGAGGGACAGTCCCGATTTTCGGGTCCTGTCCCGCTGTCCCACCCGCGGCAGGCATTGTCCCGCTGCGGGGGGTGGCAGTTGGGAGACCCCCAATCTAGTAGAATAGACGCTGTGCGCATGCGCACAGCGTCTATTCTCGTATGAAAATGAGGTTACGGCTAATTAGCATAAGCCGCGCCCTCATTTGCATACGCCCCGCCCCCTTTTCGGGCTTCGCCGCGCGAGTGTCCCTATTTCATATGGACAGAAGTTGGGAGGTATGTTGTATTGACTTTGTATGTTGTATAGAAGGTCCTGAGTGGGGAGGTTTTGGAGTGCTTGTGCATATTACCCAGACAGTGATATTACACTCAATATTCTCCGAAGGACCTATGGTTACCCGGGGGACTTTGGGCCTAATTCACAGTTTATTTCTACTTCCAAGGCCGTGCATCAGGATCGGATGCAGCTTAACACGGTGCGATTTGAACTATCTTGAATTTGACTATATAGTCAAAATCAATAGCCAAAACTGCATTGTGTGTACACACCGTTACTTTGTCCACTCTGCAGACTATGGCGGCAAAATCTATTTGTGCAACAGAATTACAAAATAATTCCAGAACCATGTGTTGGATATGAAGTTGATTCCGCTCTACTCTTCCACCTTACTACTAGATTCATGGATATGGGGATTCAAATCTCTTCAGCCATGAGAGCATGAGGTCTGGCACTGATGTTGGGCAGAATGGCCAGGCTTGCAGTCAGGTAATGAGGGTCGCTAAAGGCATACCTCCCAACTGTCACGATTTTAGAGGGACAGTCCCGATTTTCGGGTCCTGTCCCGCTGTCCCACCCGCGGCAGGCATTGTCCCGCTGCGGGGGGTGGCAGTTGGGAGACCCCCCAAAGTAGTAGAATAGACGCTGTGCGCATGCGCACAGCGTCTATTCTCGTATGAAAATGAGGTTGCGGCTAATTAGCATAAGCCGCGCCCTCATTTGCATACGCCCCACCCCCTTTTCGGGCGCTCGCGCGGCGAAGCCGCGTGAGTGTCCCTGTTTCTGCGTGTCAAAAGTTGGGAGGTATGCTAAAGGTGCACACACGGGGGAGATATATTGCTCAGTTTTAGTTTCCAGAGATGGTCGCTGATGAAAAGAAACCTCTGCCGGGGGGGAGCCGCAGAGGTAATCAGCTGGTCGCAGGAGCAAGCTCCTGCGACCAGCGATTATAATGGGGCTGAAAACAGGAGCGCGCACCCGGCGATTTGTCGCAGGGGCACACTCCCATCACTGGCAATATGGTTGCCAGCAACCATATTCCCAGTAAGCTTTTGAAGCTTGAAAAACAAAATATTTCCTACCTTAAACAAACAGCTAGGGTGCACAGATGGAGGGATAATCAGTTGCCTGGAAATACAATATAGCCTGGATATCTGGAGGCATTTGATTGGCTGGCTGGCCCAATCTTGTTCTTTGAGACCATGGATCTCACATATCCCATTCTTAGGAGCGCATTTATCAAGATCGTATTTACAATGCGATCTGGGCGGAATATTACCGCCCGGGATCACATTGTAAAATGCGATCATATCACCGGGATGTATCACGAGGCAGGGACAGGGCTCCGAAAGGAGCCTGTCCCTGTGATACCCAGACCCGGAAGCCGGGGGGTCTGCGCATGCGCGGTTATGCGCTGACCCCCTCGCGACCCCGCTGACCGCACTGCCGCTCGGGCTACAATGGGCTATCGCAGGGCTGGGCAACACCGGCCCTCCAGATGTTGATGAACTACACATCCCAGCATGCCTTGCATCAGTTTCAGCATGGCCACATAGCAAAACTAATGCAAAGCATCCTGGGATGTGTAGTTCATTAACATCTGGAGGGCCGGTGTTGCCCAGCCCTGGGCTATCGCCATTTCAGAATGGCGATAGCCCAGGGGTGCGAAGCCGGGCTGCCCGATGACATCGGGCAGCTTCGCATCCTCCATAGAAACCTATGGGGGATGCGGCCGGCGGCGCTGCAGGGGGGATCGCAGTGGGGATCGGAGATTCCTGCTGCGGTCCCCCTTTAATACATTTCAGTGACACTTAATATTTGTCGTTAACCGTTTTCGGGGATTTACCCGCAAATATTGCTTGATAAATGGGCCCCTTACCCTTTAGTCACCTCATAATAATCTCAAATTACACTGACAGCACCAACAATGCAAATGTCAGGGTGGTGCTCACTGACCAGCGTAAGCATCACGTAAGAGATCCAACAGAAGAGTCTGCCTCTGTGTAGTAAAAGTGTACAATTTGTTTTCCTGTGTGTAAGCCCTAAGCTGTATAACTTTGGGGGTGATTCAGGTTGGATTGCAAAAGCGGTACTTGTGAGTTATCCGGACGCCCGATTTCAAAATCGGGTCGGATCGGGCACATCGCATCGCATCGCATGCGACCATCGGATGCGATGCGATGCGATGCGATGCGATGACCCGATTTTTCCATAGGAATCAATGTTAAAATGGACTGAGTCCATTTTAACATGGAATTCAATGGGAAAAAGGGGTCCTTTTCATACCCCTACTATCCAAGTGGGCATGGAGTTGGATATAAACCTGTGGCGAGCGTAGCGAGCCACCGAGCCCGAAGCGTGGCGAGCGTAGCGAGCCCCGCGAGGGGACACGGAATACCGTCCCCTCGCGGGGCTCGCTTCGCTCGCCACGCTTCGGGCTCGGTGGCTCGCTACGCTCGCCACAGGTTTATATCCAACTCCATGCCCACTTGGATAGTAGGGGTATGAAAAGGACCCCTTTTTCCATAGGAATCATTTTAACATTGATTCCTATGGAAAAATCGGGTCATCGCATCCGATGGTCGCATGCGATGCGATGCGATGCGATATCGCATCGCATCGTATCTGATTGTATGCCTTAACTTAAGGCATACAATCAAAAAATCGGGCGTCCAGATAACTCACAAGTACCCAAAAGCAAACTCCTTTAATGGACAGAACCATGCTGCATTGCAGGTGGGGCAGATGTAACATGTGCAGAGAGAGTTACATTTGGTTGAATTATTTTGTTTCTGTGCAGGGTGAATACTGGCTGCTTTATTTATACACTGCAATATAGATCTCAGTTTGAACACACCTCACCCAAATGTAACTCTCTCTGCACCTGTTACATCTGCTCCACCTGCAGTGCAGCATGGTTTTGCCCATTAGAGAGAGATTTTGCACGCCAACTTGAATTAGGTAGTGAACTATTGGTAAGCAATGTAAATAAGAATTTAATAATTATATAGGAGGGCACTGGTATAGATTTATTGAACTTATATAACTTTTACACCAATATCCCGGATCCATTTCCAACATGGTTTCAAACCGGGACACACCGGTGATTTACCCTATTTACACTGCAGTGCCGACCTGGGATATTCCTGGGTCAGCACCTTTCACACTGCACAAGGGTGCAGCATCTTGAAGGCTGGCACTTGGAGATTACATCATCTCCAAGCACCAAGAAATCTACCAATCAGGACTCTGCGATGCCTACGTCTTGCTTGGAGCAAACACAACACTGAGGAAAGCTTTTGCTGGGCTGCCCCCAGCACTCGTCTCTGTGCACTGCAGTGAATGGAGCGCCACACACTTATGCACACGTCATCCATTTACCTTCACCCAGGCACTGCTGCTGTCTGCGGCAGACCAAAGAGGTCTGAAAATCACTGATGTAATATACAGAGTGTGAAGATATTATACATTTTCATGCAATATTATGCTTGGTTGGTACAAGTTTAGCAGAGACACTTTTTTTTCTTTAAAAATGTATTTAATTAATAATTTATTGTTCCAATAAGGAAAATAAAACAAATAGCGAAATGCAAACACAGCAACATTTCAAAGAGATCACACAGAAGAATGACTGTAATGCCCGGTATATAATGATGGTGCATACAAGACCCCACGCCCCTCCCACCCCACCCCCACGGTGAGCCAGAGATCTCTTACAGGTGGGAATAAGGAGAATTAGCCCGGGCTGTCTCTAGCTGCTGCGGAACAACAAGTTCCAGCAGGCACAGCCAGACAAGAGTAAAGATAGGTAACCTGGAATACTTTATTTGTGGCGGAACTTAAGTTTGAGCACGCCGCAGGGGAAGCTGAGACTTGTAGTTCTGCAGCATTGGATTAGTACGAGGATGCCTGGTTTGCTACTTTATTCTATGCGTTCCCTCAGTAACGGCCTGGAATTCTTGTAGGACGCGGAAAATACTGCTGATGCCACGTGGACATTAAGAATAATGCATTTTATGTGTTCATGTGACAGATTTTTGCCTTTGTGTTTGGAGATGTGGGCAGTAGCAGTAAGTTATAGACATACACAGCGCCCTCTAGTGTTTTAATAACATCATCAACTATCTAATATGGCGGCAGGGCTTCATTTTGCAAAGCCTTGTGGGTATCTCTGAAAGTGTAATGGCAAAGTTAGCTTTTTGGTCACCAATGTAGCCATGCAGTAACTGTTGCTCGCGGACCGTATAGTAATATGATTTCCCATCAGTGTGTATGAGATATACAATGTCTGTATGCCTCGGAATATAGGTAAACATTTGTTCTGCACATAATTAACATACGCATATAAATGAATCTGAGCTGTTATATAGGGTACACATGGCTCTGCAAATATACAGTGTATAAACATGCATTGCTCCATTTGTATACTGTAGGTACGTTTCCGCAATGCATTCTCGCCCTGGAAGGATCAGCATGAAATCTCCTCGGGGGGGAATATTATGACAGGAGTAGGAGCATCACAAAGCCGAAGCCGGCGGGGAGGAGCAGACTGGGGAGCAGGGGCGGAACATGGTTGCAGACAAAGGATGACATTAATATCTGGTTGAATGGAAGAACAGACACATTCTTCATCGTACACACATTCTCAGTGGAACAGCCCGATGCTGTATATTTGGACTCTGGGGTTCCTGCGGGAAACAAAAAATGACGGGCAGCAGAGTGACGACACATTTCTGACACAGATATGTTTATTAATATAAATTTAATGGACGGATCTATAATTAGCTCAGGGGCTTCCGGGGGCCCGCACTGAACACACGGCACCAATTCTCAGCACTTATTCTCTGGTGCATGCGCAGTAGACTCTGGCAGAGACTACGGAGAGTATATATATATATAATATATATATATATATATGTGCTCAGGTGTTAACATTGACACAAAACCAACAGAAAACCCATGTTGACCTTTTCTTGTGTGAACCTTTCCCACGCGGAACTTTTGCTTGTGTCGACCTTTTGGTGTCAATCTGATGACTGTCTACAGAGACGTTGTCTGTGAGCTAATCCACACCCATAAAAATGGACAAGTTAACTTGAGTATTAACATACCTCCCAACTGTCCCACTTTTTGAGGACTCCCCCCTGTTGCCCGTGAATAGAAGCTATGCACACAGCGTCTATTCCTGCCACACAGCGGCGTGGCCTGGCCTCGCGGGAGTGTTGCGATTATATGCCATGCCCCCTTTCTGCTAGGCCATGCCCCCAAAAATTTCCAGTGAGCGTCACTCCTCATGCCTCAGCAAAGTTGGGAGGTATGGTTACACACTATGCGATATTTGCAAATGATGTGCACGATAACGATTATCATTCATATTGTCTATTGCAGCGGTTCTCAAACGGTGGGTCCTGACCTTCTCAGCATGGGATCGCTACTCCATGTTGCTGACCATCAGGCTGATGACTTTTCTAATATCAGTCAGTGATTCATACCTCCCAACAGTCCCGATTTTATCGGGACAGTCCCGATTGTCAGGGGCTGTCCCGATGTCCCACCCGCGGGCGGCAGTGTCCCGCGGTGTGGGGGGGCTGTTGGGAGTCCCCCATGTCGGCTGCTAAGCAGCGGGAATAAACGCTGTGCGCATGCGCACAGCGTCTATTCCCGCAGCCAGGGGGCTGGGGGCATGGCTAGAGGCTCACAGAGCCTCTGGGTCATGCCCCCATAGCGGCACGCCCCAAATTAGGCCACGCCCCCAAAAAAATTTCGCCGCGCCTACGGCGCGCTGCAGCAGCGTCCCGACTGGTGAGCACCGAAAGTTGGGAGGTATGGTGATTCAATGTTTCTGATAAATCTGTTGAGTTGTCTGTTATTTTAGACTCCTCCCATCACTTTGTGCCTCCACAATGCTGCCATGTATGTGCTGTCTGCTGACATCACATGTGATGTGATGGGTTATGGTATATTAGACTCCTCCCATCACTCTGTGCCTCCACAATGCTGCCATGTATATGCCATCTGCTGACATCACATGTGATGTGATGGGTTATGGTATATTAGACTCCTCCCATCACTCTGTGCCCCCACGATGCTGCCATGTATGTGCTGTCTGCTGACTACACGTGTGATGTGATGGGTTATGGTATATTAGACTCCTCCCATCACTATGTGCCTCAACAATGCTGCCATGTATGTGCTGTCTGCTGCCTACACGTGTGATGTGATGGGTTATGGTATATTAGACTCCTCCCATCACTCTGTGCCTCTACAATGCTGCCATGTATGTGCTGTCTGCTGACTACACGTGTGATGTGATGGGTTATGGTATATCAGACTCCTCCCATCACTCTGTGCCTCCATAATGCTCCCATGTATGTGCTGTCTGCTGACTACACATGTGATGTGATGGGTTATGGTATATTAGACTCCTCCCATCACTCTGTGCCCCCACGATGCTGCCATGTATGTGCTGTCTGCTGACTACACATGTGATGTGATGGGTTATGGTATATTAGACTCCTCCCATCACTCTGTGCCTCCACAATGCTGCCATGTATGTGCTGTCTGCTGACTACACGTGTGATGTGATGGGTTATGGTATATTAAACTCCTCCCATCACTATGTGCCTCCACAATGCTGCCATGTATGTGCTGTCTGCTGCCTACACGTGTGATGTGATGGGTTATGGTATATTAGACTCCTCCCATAACTCTGTGCCTCCACAATGCTGCCATGTATGTGCTGTCTGCTGACTGCACATGTGATGTGATAGGTTATGGTATATTAGACTCCTCCCATAACTCTGTGCCTCCACAATGCTGCCATGTATGTGCTGTCTGCTGACTGCACATGTGATGTGATAGGTTATGGTATATTAGACTCCTCCCATCACTCTGTGCCCCCACAATGCTGCCATGTATGTGCTGTCTGCTGACTACACGTGTGATGTGATGGGTTATGGTATATCAGACTCCTCCCATCACTCTGTGCCTCCATAATGCTGCCATGTATGTGCTGTCTGCTGACTACACATGTGATGTGATGGGTTATGGTATATTAGACTCCTCCCATCACTCTGTGCCCCCACGATGCTGCCATGTATGTGCTGTCTGCTGACTACACATGTGATGTGATGGGTTATGGTATATTAGACTCCTCCCATCACTCTGTGCCTCCACAATGCTGCCATGTATGTGCTGTCTGCTGACTACACGTGTGATGTGATGGGTTATGGTATATTAAACTCCTCCCATCACTATGTGCCTCCACAATGCTGCCATGTATGTGCTGTCTGCTGCCTACACGTGTGATGTGATGGGTTATGGTATATTAGACTCCTCCCATAACTCTGTGCCTCCACAATGCTGCCATGTATGTGCTGTCTGCTGACTGCACATGTGATGTGATAGGTTATGGTATATTAGACTCCTCCCATCACTCTGTGCCCCCACAATGCTGCCATGTATGTGCTGCCTGCTGACTGCACATGTGATGTGATAGGTTATGGTATATTAGACTCCTCCCATCACTCTGTGCCCCCACAATGCTGCCATGTATGTGCTGTCTGCTGACTACACGTGTGATGTGATGGGTTATGGTATATTAGACTCCACCCATCACTCTGTGCCCCCACAATGCTGCCATGTATGTGCTGCCTGCTGACTGCACATGTGATGTGATAGGTTATGGTATATTAGACTCCTCCCATCACTCTGTGCCCCCACAATGCTGCCATGTATGTGCTGTCTGCTTACTACACGTGTGATGTGATGGGTTATGGTATATTAGACTCCTCCCATCACTCTGTGCCTCCACAATGCTGCCATGTATGTGCTGTCTGCTGACTACACGTGTGATGCGATGGGTTATGGTATATTAGACTCCTCCCATCACTCTGTGCCTCCACAATGCTGCCATGTATGTGCTGTCTGCTGACTACACGTGTGATGTGATGGGTTATGGTATATTAGACTCCTCCCATCACTCTGTGCCTCCACAATGCTGCCATGTATGTGCTGTCTGCTTACTACACGTGTGATGTGATGGGTTATGGTATATTAGACTCCTCCCATCACTCTGTGCCTCCACAATGCTGTCATGTATGTGCTGTCTGCTGACTACACGTGTGACGTGATGGGTTATGGTATATTAGACTCCTCCCATCACTCTGTGCGTCCACAACGCTGCCATGTATGTGCTGTCTGCTGACTACACGTGTGATGTGATGGGTTATGGTATATTAGACTCCTCCTATAACTCTGTGCCTCCACAATGCTGTCATGTATGTGCTGTCTGCTGACTACACGTGTGACGTGATGACCTTCTGCAGTAACTTGCTGGGGTCCGGTCATTATTTTTATTCCCTGATGGAGCAAAATAGCATAAGGAGCCCTGGTCTGGTGTGTACTCACTATATAATTAATTATGTCCGGATCATTAACGACTGCTCCTGTCATCTGAACATGCATTCACATCTGCCTATATCGCCAAAGACTGCGAGGGAGTTCAAAGGAGGTCTGGGTGATGTCACTGAATGATATCGTTCATTGTGTGTTCGTCCGGGACCACCGCGACATCGGTGACGCTGTGAATCGCATCGGTTTTCACCTGCTTTAGTTTTCAAGTTTGACAAAACCTTTCCAAGAAAACCCCATGGAGCAACAAAGGGCCCTGTAGTCAGAGATTGTATGGGACTATAAGCACAGGCGTGCGCAGATCATGTTATTAGGGTGTGCACAGCTGGCATAGGGAGACAGAGGGAAGGCATAAAGAGACACAGCGCTAGGGAGGGCATAGAGAGATGTAGGGCACTAGGGAGGGCATAGAGAGTTGCAGGGCACTAGGGAGGGCATAGAGAGTTGCAGGGCACTAGGGAGGGCATAGCATACTTGCCTACCCTCCCGGAATGGCCGGGAGGGTCCCGCAAATCGGGTCCCCCTCCCGGTCCCCCGGGAAGGGGGGCAAGTCTCCTGCATTTCACTACAGCCCCGGCTCCCCCTCTCCCCGCGGTCTAAAAACTATGACTTTCGCCGGTCCGCTGGGAGGGGGCGGGGCTAAATGACGCAATTCGCGTCATTTCGCGTCATTTTTAGCCCCTCCCCCCACCCACGGACCCGCAAATTGAGGCTTCAGCCCGTCATGGGGGCGGGGCTTGATGACATCACCCGTGCCCCGCCCCCAAAACGAAGCCTCTACCCGCCCCCTTTCACTCATCTCTGGGCTTCTCCCGGAAAGGAGTATGCCAAAGTCGGCAAGTATGGGGCATAGAGAGATGCAGAGCTCTGGGTAGGACATAGAGTAGGGCATAGAGATATGTAGGGCACTAGGGAGGGCATAGAGAAAAAGAGATGCAGGACACCAGGGAGGGCAGAGAGATGCAGGTGCTACAGAGGGCATAGTAAGGTGGGGTGAGTACCTGCATGCCATATACACAGCCATACAGTAAGTGTCACAGTCCCCACCCATGGGGCCAGCCCTCACAACACCTCCCTGCCCCAGTTGTGCAGCTCATTTATCCAGGTCAAGTCATGAAATGTGGATTCTACTAAATGGCGCAACAGACCAACAGGTGAGGTGTGAGAGAGTAAAGTGGTTTATTCATTTATCAACCCCGTCCCCTGCACTTCGGGACTGGCATATGATGAGTGACAGCAGAAGCCGGCGGCGTGTGCAATAGGGTGCGCCTGTGGACACCTGGCACACCCTGTGCGCACGCCTAAGAGAGCGCAGGTAGCCAAGATGGCTCCCGAAGAGGAGGCATAAGGAGGAGGGGCAGTGGTGGACCGCGGTCTGAACGGCGGGAAGGTCAGGGGCTAGGCAGGTATGCCTGACCCCCTTTTCACACATGGAACCCCGGGCAGCCAGTTAGGAGAAGCAGGGGGAGTCTGGCAGGGAGGGGTTTAAATAGCCAAGCCAGTGAGGGAAGCAGCATTCGGCACAGGCAGAGCCAGGATGCAGACCTACAGCGCAGGCGGGGAGGCACGCCCCGCGGTTTAAGTCAATGAAGGTCATTGACAGGTTGCTTGCCTTGCCCACTGTTCTCTGTCCCTACCCTGCAAATGTAATTAAGGTGTGGTAAATAAACTGTGGCCAATGATTCAATCCCACATCCTGTGTCTGAGCATTATTTCGGTTGGGGGTGGGAGTGAGGTTACAGGAGGGGCACATCACACTGCCCCGACTATAAGCGTCTCCTACATTTGAATTCAAAACTCTCAGCTGTGATCCTAAAATGCAAATGTACATAAGTGGTTCTATGTCTGAGAGTGAGACCGCTGCTAGATGCATACGTAGGCTGCGTCCCTGCTGGCTTGTTCTTCAGGAAGGGCCAGGCACTAACTTGCAGGGATCACTGACACCTTCAGAGTTTTGCTATGAGGCCCAGAGATACTATTACTCCTGTGCTTGGCACATTTGTAGCTGCTTCTGACTGGATACGGGCTAACCTATTACACAGGGCCATTGTCGCTCCTGTCTCTTCCTAATGTGTGGGTTACCGGACCAGTATCGGTTGTGGTCTGAAGGAAATGAGGGGGGGGTGTCATTAAAGGGATTCAGCACCTTAATACCATCGCTTGTATACAAAGCTTCTTCCATCTGACAGCGGTATATACAGGATTGGGTGTTCCTTGGTGGTGACGGGATGGTCTGCATTTGTACTCACCGTAACTGGCGGTGTATGTGATACATTTTGTCTCTTCTCCAATGCAGTTGATGGTGATTGGGTTGGTGCATTTATTGGACAGCTCATTGCAGGACTTGCACTTCACCTTGTTATCCTTCGTCTCCCTTTTTGGTACTGAAACACAAACACAGATCAGTAATGGGTTGCTGGTCTCTGATAATGTGGGAATGCCACCTAGACCACACCCACCCATTTTTCCTCATCGTGTAATGTACACCAGACCCACTGTCCCCAGTGGCTGTGAAGGTCACTACAACTCCATTACAGACCCAGCTGCTGACAATACTCCTCACCTCTAAACGTCCCATCCATGTTCTTAAGCTGGCCATACATCAAGACGACCAGCACCAGATCCGAATCATCTCACCATTTCCCCGGCAGCTTCCCAGACACATGATAGATTTTATGTGTGTCATTTCACATCTACATCAGATCTACCGTAAGATCATCAACGGCCAATATACTGATCATTAGCAGCATCTTCAGATCTTACGTGCATCGACATCGCAACCCGTGTGCCCACGCATCGTACCGAAACACCTCACAATGAGGACTCGATACACACAATGCATCGAACGACCTGTCGAAATTGTGCATTCGGCCCTGAAATCTTTTTGATGTATGGCCATCTTAATACAGCATATGAATGTGCCAGTGGTGTAACTATAGTCTATGCGCATTACTGGGAGTTGACTTAGTCCCATGAGACTTTGCACAAGAGGTCAGAGGCTGAGAGGTTTGTGCTGAGCTCTGCTTGGTGGAGCTCATCATATGCTTCTCAGACCCATGGAAGACAGCAGCAGCAGCGGCCTCATCATGTGAGGGTTTTTAATCAGAGGCAGCACTGAGTAAGGTACAGAGGGACAAACACAGGCTTTTTATGTAGTATTTTATTATATATATATATGTTAGCTGTTTTGATAAAAGCCGCAAGGCTGAAACGTCAACTTCAATAAGTTTGGCTATGTTTGGTTCATTTCTATACTGTCCTGAGTGCCGCGCTGCTGTCTGTATGTTTATATTAACACCCCCCCCCCCTCCAGTTACCCATTGACCAAGTTTGTACTGCCTTTACTCTGTGTTTTGACAGTGTAATATTCTCTTGTGCAGTTTGTGGCCAGTGATGACAAGTAGGAGGGGGCCCCCCTGTCTAAAGTGACCCCGGGCCCCCCCGAAGGCTTAATCCAGCCCTGTGCAAAAGACACACACATAGACGCTACAGCATCTGGGAATCAGACCCTTAATTTCAATGCTATTATGGCTGCCAACATGTTGACATGTCGAGGGTTAGTTTGCTTTCACATTTTTGTAGTCAGCATTTTGTCAGCATTGCCACTGTGGAATTGTAGTTCAGTACCCATAAATCCAACAGAGAAATGTGAAATGTGGCTGGAGTTTGGTGAGTGGACCAGACTTACGCTCAAAGTTCTCTGTTTTGCATTTGTCTCCTTGGCAGCACCTGGTGGAAGCATGCAAGTAGGTGGCGTTGAAGGACAAGCTGTAGGTCTGGTTGCAGTCCTGCTTGACTCCACAGGACTTCACAATGCTTCTGGAAGCTGGCTTTACGGCAGATTTGTCTTAAAAGAATGGAAATAATTGGTTCAGTGTTCAAAGTCAATTGCTACTACAAACATCATAAATTACTATAACTGGGAATGCCAATACCGCATTTTGCATTTTTTAAATCCCGGGATTCTAGATTGAAAAAATGCTCAAACCTGGGGTTCCCGAAATCACGGGATTGGCCTCCCCTAATAAACCCCCCATATCCCCCCAACCCCCCCCCCCCCCGCCAATTTTCTCACATGGTCGAGGAGATGGGTGGAGAGGTGCGGGGATGCAGCGGTAAGCGGTGCAGCCAGTGGGTGGTATTCAATGATACTGATTCGCCAGGTTTTTATGGCGATTTTGTGCTGTAAGGCGAATTTCAGACTAAAACGGTGAATCACCCTATTCAATGACCAGATGGCGAATACATTTCAAGGTTTTTTTCGCCATGATTCACCGAGTAGCAATCGCTATCTTTTTATGGTGAAGTGGAATGTGAACTTTTAAAATAAAGTGTTTTGTTTTTTACAATTGGTGTCAAAAAATCAGGAATTTTATTCTGAGGAGGGGCATGCTATTTTTCTTCATGTGCTGTAAGCACATGAATATATATTTAATTTAAAAAAAAATATTTTTTTTTTTTTTTTTTACACAGACCAGCCAGCAGGGGGCCGGAGCCGAGCCGCTCATTAGATATTCATATATTCACTTCACCCGATCATTCCATATTCATGATCGGGTGTAGTGAATATGCCCGGTCCCCTGCTGGCACCCCCGGGGGGGCAGCCTGTGCTGCCTGGCACCCGGGGAGCCCACCTCCCCCCCACAAACGTTCGGGGGCAGGCAGGAAGACTTCCATCTCCCTGCCTGCCACCGTCCTCAGGCTCCCTGCGGCGTCTGCCGCAGGAGCTCATATTCGCCGGTCAGGGGCAGCGAGCCCCTGACTCGTTGAATACCGGAGCCGGCGAGGCTCCGGAATGCAGCGAGCAGTGGCGAATGTGCAGCGAATCCTAAACAGGATTCGGTGCACGTCGCCGGTATTCACATTGAATACCGCCCACTCTGTGCAGCAAGGCCTCTGACCACGTCACGCTGTGCAGAGACTGGAGCAGCACCTGAGCGCGTGTTAAGACGATGCCTGGCATTAAGCTGCGCATGGGCAGTCTAACCCCGAAATCCCAGGGTTGGAAACTCAAAATTCCGGGATCGAAATCCCGGCAATTTTAGGGCCAAATCCCAGGATCCCAACTGCGTCCCCCTGCAGCCGCCCTCCCCTGCCATTGCAAACGCCTCGGCGAGTGTAATACTCATGCGTTCGCACAGGGCACCTACGCATGCGCATTATCGTGCATGCGCAGACCGGCTACCATTAAAAAGGGGCCAAATTCGAACCCATCTGAATCGGCTCCAACTAGAGCCTGGCTATGGCCCTAGAGGTGTCATTCTAGCCTCGGGGGGGTCACATAAAATGACAGTATACTGTAAGAGAAAGACAGAGACCAGCAATAATAACAGCACTGCCGTAGTAAGATGGGGCGTACCTGTGCGGATCTCGGTGAAGGTAGTTATGCAGGTGTCAAACGCACTGTCACAGACTTTCTCGTTTCCATCACAGCTGATCCCAGTGGTGTTGCAGTGATAACATGTCAGAGAAAAGGCTGAGGAGACAGGGAAAGGAATGTGTTGGCTTCCAAGGTAAAGGCAATGTTACTTATATCAGGTGCGTTCCAACCAATTCATCAATGCTCAAAGGTGTAATGGGCAAAACAGGTGGTTGTGGCTTGTCTATTGTGGGCCGGGTTCTGCACATATAGCAGAGTAAGGGCCAGATGTATCACGCTTCAAAAAGTGATAAAGTGGAGAGTGATAAACTAGAGGCCAATCAGCTCCTAACTGCTATGTTACACGCTAGGTTTAAAAAAAATGACAGTAAGGAGCTGACTGGCTGCTTATTTATCACTCTCCACTTTATCATTCGCACAGGGGTCCGATTTTAATTGGCTGCGCATAGTCATTTATGTGCGTGCAAGCACCCACAGCGATTACATTATTTGCCAGTGTGGGCGTAGGGCGGGGAGCTGGGGGATTCCCATGAAAATGCTGGGCGTTTCCATGGTAATAGGCCGGTGACGCGGGTGCGGGGGGGCGGCAGCTGACGTCAGCTGCCCGTCTGATTCCCGCATAGGGGCGCCCGCAGATCTGGGTTAATGTTGTTGGAAACCAATGAAACTACCAGTATATTTTTTGATTGTATGAGAACACTGGAGAACATTGAGGAAACTTAAGGCCCCTCCACACAGGGCGGTTTTAAGCTGAAAGCCGCTCAAACTTGGTGTTTGCCGCCCAGTGTGTACCAACTGGCGATGCGCGGTGAGGCACGCTCCTGCATCATCGTGCCGGCCGCCGCTCATCTGTTGGTATTACCAGCAGATGAGCGGCTTTGTGGACGGCTTTGTATAGCACTACCCTATGCAATACTGTCCGCCCCCCACTGACAGCGCCGGGCATGGGGAAAGCCGCTTAGTGTGTATGCGCCGAGCAGCTTCCCCCCCAGCAATGACAGTGGTCATCGCTGTCCATACACGCTGGGCAAAATCGCCCAGTGTGTATGGACCTTTAGGCAAGCACGGGGAGAATATACAAACTCCACACAGTTAGGGCAATGGTGGCAAATACCTTACTAATTGTTTACATTAAAGAATTAAAGTACAGACATTTCTGAACAATCTAATTTACAGTGAGCATTCTACTTACCCATATACACTACAGAGAGCATTCTAACAACCATTATAAACTGCATAGACATTTACACTGACTATTATAGACCAGAGGTGACACTACCATTGGTGCAGCAGGCACAGTGCTGAGGTACTGAGAACTAAGGGGCCCACTGCTGCCCCTGTCATACTCTTCCTGTCACCCACTGTTTTTCACCGTCACCTTCTGCCTCCCACTGCCTCTACCTGTCACACTCTGACTCTCCCTGTCACCCACTGCCATGTTGCATATTGTGAACTTGGGTTAGGGCCCATTATATTATATTATATTATATTTTTTGCACCTGGGCTCATCAACCACAAGTTCCACCACTGTTATAGACTACAGAGTAATTTCTACTGAACCTTCTAAACTACAGAGAGCATTCTACAGATCATTCTAACTACAGAGAACAGAGGCCCTTATTCTGGTTGGTGCGGTAATATCTGCGTGCGTTTGTGCCGCCAATGTTTTGTGTCTGCGCATGTGCAGAGGCGTCTCTGCGCATGTGCGAGCGGGACGCACGGCCACATTCCGCATGAAATGTGTACACTACGAACAGGGGGTGGAGAGGGGTGTGAAGGGCTGTTTGGGCTCATTACCATATGTTTACACCCCGCGTTTCATGGGCGTTCCCATGCAAACGCTGGGCGTACCTATGGTAATGCGGCCGTGACGCACGTGTAGGGGGCGGACATATGACATTGCCAGATGTCAGCTGCCCGCCCAGATCCCTGCTTTTGCATGGAGAAATGCCTGTGTGGTCTGAGGTTGCTGCCTGGCCACTCGGTCATGCGACCATCGAATGATGGGGGAGGTTCCCTGAGATGGAGGAGGTGTATTCCTGAGAAATACACGTGCGGTCCGTTCGGACAGCTTATTACCGCGTACGGACGGAGTTGGCGATCCGTATGGAAGGCGGGGTATAGGACGCACGGTGCTGGCCGCATATTCGGATCCGGCCACACCGATAAGAATAAGGGCCAGAGTGTTTCCGACTGATTGACATTTACAGAGAGCAACTCAGTAACCTATGTACAATACAGAGAGCATTCCAGTGACCTCTGTACAATACAGGCAGCAGATTAGTCACTCATATATAACAAAGAGAGCATTAGACGACCCATATTCGATACACAGAGCATCTCTGGGACCCATTAACAATACGACAATCTGAATGTCCCATATGCAATACAGAAAGCATTCTAGTGAGACATGTACAATACAGAGACCATTATTGTGACACAATTCAAAGTCTCCTAGTGACTCATATACAATACTGAGTGCACCTTAGTGACTACGGAACCCCCAAAAATCTGACAGTTGTCCCAAATTCCTGGTGGTAATACAGATTCTCCCACATCTCCTATGACAACACACCGATCACCCCATCCTCTTCGTTCTATACTCACAGGAGAGGCTACCTTCCTCTCTTGGTAATCTGCCCCATCTCTGTCACTGCGGTAAGGTCATTTGTTCCTAGTAAATTGCTAGTCTTCTCACCCATGGGAATTAGCTCTGCCCAAAATAGTTTGCTACATTATGTGTGAGCACAAGTGATGCTAGTTCCCCCATCGATGAAGAGGATACTGCAAGTAGCACAACCCATTCTTTGCAATCGTCCTTTCTCCTAATTTGCTGAATTATGCAGGTGCAGGAAATCACGTCAGCTGATGATGTGTTGTCCAGACAACGTTTTATAGAGGTTGTACTGTATCCTGAAGCAGGTCATTACGTTACATTTCACATCCTCATGATAATAACGCACTTAAATAAGTCAGCACCTCTGGGAAATCTAAATGTTGTCCTACACTACTGAAATGTTTGAACATCTTGTAATTAGGACAAAATTGTGCCGTGTCTGTTACTGTATATAGAATAGTTTATAACTGTATCACAGTGCATTATAGCCTTATGTGTAGTAGTATTACTGTACCTCTGATTGTTAGTACAGAACTGTTGTTAGCAGTGGCGGTGGTTCATCCCAGTTGCCCGGTGGCAAGATAAATATTGGTGCCCCCACACATACACACACAGCACCTTATCTAAATATACTGTATGCATTTGTGTATGTACTGTATGTATGTTATGTATATGTATATTCAGGGCCGGTTTTACAATGGGCCTGATGGAGCTACAGCTCCAGGCCCACTCTCCAAATAGGCCCATTTTGGAGCTGAGGACCGGGGCTTTCCAACGAGCCCAGCCCTGTGTCGCTAGCCTCCTGGGAACCGGAGATATCGCCAGGCAAAGCTGGAACGTTTTCCCCATAGGATAACATGGGACCCACTAATTCCGACCCCCACCCAGTTCCAATGGCTGCCAGTTCCCCCTCCAGCATTACAGAAGCTCGAGCTTCATCTCAGTCAAACCCAAATCGCTGGGCCTTCAATCTGATACCAGGCTGGATCCATATGGGTTAATTGGTTCCGGAGATATTGCGGGTAAACCGATTTTTTTAATTTCTGAAGTGTTCTTTCATGGCTGTTCATGTTGTTTGAGGGCAGATTTCTCAGGAAGCAAATGGCCCAGTTTCACAGGACCAAAATCATTCGAAGCCAACTCAAAAGTATTCTTCAATATGATATTGGTCTCATGTAAATGGGTCAGTTGGTTCCAAAGATATAGCTGGTTAGTTATAGTTATAGTTAAGGGGGGGGGGGGTTTGTTTTCTCTCCCCTCACACCTGAAAATGCAGGAACTAGGCTGGTGTAAAAGGGACCAGCATTTTCTGGTGTGAAAGGGGTATTATTTGAAATAGCCGGGACCTGCAATACAATACCTGAAAACAGCCGGGCAGCCCCCTGCTCTTTACCCGGCAGTCAATGGCTGTCATTTCTGCCCGGCGGCGGCTGTCCCCCAGTTACTGCGAGCATGTATTCCCCCTTGGCAATGAGCATGTAATCCCACATGGCAACGAGCATGGAACCCCTGGCAATGAGCATGGAACCCCCGGCAATGAGCATGTAGGTAAGCAGCACTTATGTAGCATAATTTTTAATAGGCATTATGGTGTTTGGCATGATATGTAATAGACATTGCGCTGTGTGGCTTAACATGTAATGGGAATTATGGTGTAAATTTTTAATGCGCGGGTTTGGTGCACAACGCCTCTCTTTATGAAGCATATTGTGCATTATTGCTCAATCCATTTGGTATAGTGTGTATTTTGGCTCATTCCATGTGGCAAAATGTGAATTTTGCCTTAATCTGTGTGGCATAATGTGAATTTTAACTCAATCCATGTGCCATAGTGTGAAGTTTGGCTCAGTTGGTGTGAATTTTGGCACATTCCATGTGGCATAATGTGTAAGAAGCAAGTACAGTATAAGGGGTTACTATTGTGTTGCATGATTTGTATAAGGGGTATATGGTGTGGTAAACTGACCACATAAAAGCTGCTGAACTGTTGTCTACCAAGTTTTGTCTATCAGTATTTTATTTATGACTGGAGTGCCGCCTCACCCCACAAGTATCTTAGGACATCGGCATCCTGCGGATGCACCTTTGGAGGGCATTCGCCAATATATTTCCCTGCATTTTTTCTATGCCAGCCCCCTGCCTTTTCCAGGCATATATAAGTAGTTGAACGTATTTACACAAATACAGACACACCCATGATTAGACCACCCAACCAGAACACTGGTCACGCCGCCCACATTATTAGGTGCTGGCCACAACCCCTGTTATTGCGCATAATAGGCCCTTGATAATTTTCAGCTCCAGGCCCATTTAGACCTTAATCTGGCACTGTGTATATTATGTAAAGTAAAGAGACTGTGATGTTTATAGTCCTGCTAGGACGGGAAGTCAGCCACAGAAGCGATATCAACGGCTCTCAGTTAACTGATTCAAACATGCAGTGGAGGAGAGGTGCCCTCTTGGGAGCAGGAGCCTGGTGGCAGATGACTCCATTGCCTCCCAGAGTTACGCCTCTGTTGTTTGAAGTTTATGTGCGCTGAATACGATTTGAAATGAATTTGTAGCCTATTTACAATTTATGTGGGCAAGCCCTGTCGTCGGGTTAAGTACTAAAGGGAGGGTTAAAAAAATATTAAAAATTTAAAAATTATTTAAAAAATATTTTTACTATTTTTTAGTAATTATTTAACATCAACAGAAATTTTCTCTGAATGATGTTCTATTCCTGAGTTTTTACCCATGAGGTTGCCGCCAATTCAGACCGTCAACTTCCATTTTAATAAAGTTTTTCAAATAAAAAAACGAAAAATAAAAAAAAGTTCTTTTGAATAAAAGACTGACAAGCACAGCCTATGGATATTCTTGAAAAAGTGCTGCATAGCATGAAACGCGTTGAATGAGGCTGTTCTCCGTGGGCACGCTCTCCTGCACGCTCCACTACCCCAATCCATCAAGCACAGAAGCCGGAGAAACGATCGCTGTATGCCGGGTGACGTCACCATACAGTCCCGGACAGCGCAGAAGACAAGCGGCTTATTTCTGCAAGCGGCTCTGGACAATCTTCTCCTTCGGTTCACCCCGGCAGTCTGTGTTAGAGGTAGGGAAAGTGCAGCCCTACAGACTTCGCTACATTAGCCTGTAAAGGGCTGTATACATTATATTAACCCCTTTATTTCCACAGGTGCTTTTCGCAATCTTTCCTCTCTTTTATCTATTTCTTTAATTAGCGCTCATACCCTAATAAATAAAGGGAGGGTTAGTGGTAAAGGTGAGTTTAAGGGATAGAAGAGAAATGCCAGAACGCAAGAGGATCTGCAGTCTGTACCGGACATAGTCACATAAGCAGGTGTCGGGATCACTGTCTACGTGACCATGTTGACATCCTCATGTAAGCATGGTGCATGGTGAATGTTGAGTTGGATAGGCACTTGGTGCTGGGAAGACCACATCAATGGTTTGTGTATGTGCATGGACAGACAGCGCTGGTGCAAGCACATTGCAAGGCCGACATTCATCATTGGGGATGAGCCCATTAAATGGGCGTTCCCTTGCTTCAGCCCACTGCCCGCCCCCCTGCCCTCCCGTCCTGGAGCGAACACCCCGGCAAGTGTTAAACTCGCCAAAGACGTTCACTCCAAGGGTTTGCACATGCGCCTATTCGTGCATGCGCAAACATATAACACAAGGTTGCCTATTTTTTAATTTTCAGGAGAAGCCCGCAGAGGAGACTGTCAGCAGAACTTCGGGGGGCGGGTCCTGATGTAGATGTCATCAAGCCCCACCCCCCAGTACTGCAAATCCAGAATTTAGCGGGTCTTCGAGGAGGGGTAGGGGCTGAATGATGCGATTTGCATCTTTAGCCCTCCCCTCCCCCCGAAAAGTCGCAGGGGAGATGTACGGGGGGAAGGGGGGCTACCGGTATCCTGGAGGGTTTCACACCTTTTCGTGGGGACAGGAGGGGGACCTGATTTTCGGGAGGGTAGGCAACCCTGCCATAACATTGGACAGGGGAGTGAATTCGGTCCACAGCGAGCGGGTGTGAATCACCCCCATAAAGTACTGTTGAGATTGCTTTAGGACATCCCTCTGACTTCAGTCTGTGCTCTACAATAATCTCCCTCCTCAACTTTTGGTGATACAATGTCAGGCAGATTTCACTACTCTCCAGAGATATTTTGAAAAGGAGATAATGATTCAGGAGCAATGTTTAAAAGGTACTTGGGTACTTATGTAATATCTGGGCTCCCGTTTTTCTTATGAGACCGCGTCCCCTCGTGGGGCTCGCTGCGCTCGCCACGCTTCGGGCTCTTCTTTGCTCTTCTTTTGACTTTTTCCAGTTCTATGATGTCCTTTTTTATAGTGCGGGGCCCAGAACTGTACTCCATATTCTAGATGTGGTCTAACTAATGCTGGTACTTATGTAATATCTGGGCTCCCGTTTTTCTTATGAGACCGCGTCCCCTCGCGGGGCTCGCCACGCTTTGGGCACAGTGGCTCGCTGCGCTCGCCACACTATATAAAATCAACTCCATGCGTATTTGGATAGTAGGGGTATGAAAAAATGGGGTGCATTTAACATGGGAGCCCAGATAATACATAAGTACCGGTACTTGTTATCTGGGAGGACTAGCATGTAGGATTGCTGATTCTAATCAGACTTTTCTATAAACTGGTGTTCAGCACATGCATTCAGCGCCATCTTTGAGGTGTTCCCAGTCTCGATTTCAGTTTACAGAATGGAATCCTATAGAATCCGACTCCAATACTATTAAACTGATACCAAATGGTAACCCTGCAGATGAATTTGTGCAGCATTATCAGTATGCTTTTGCTATGACTTCCTACATACTCTAGGCCGCTGAAAGGTGCGTGTACAACGAACGGATCGCTGATGAATCAGTCTTGGTACTCAGTGTACTTTTTCCAACTCTCCGTCAGGTCAAAAATAGAGCGCGCTGCAGTCACAGTCTCTCGGGCATTTTGTGTAGGTACAGTGAGTGCTGAGTACGCTGTGGTTAGGAGTGCTCTATTACTGGATAGAGATGTGCAGACCCAGAGCGGGATCTTATTGGCTATCAGCTGTCACATGTTTTGGCTCCAAAACATGTGACACCCGGATAGCCAATAAGATCCAGTTTAGAGGTCCGAGATCCCTACCGGGCAGTGCAATGCACCACGGTTGGGGGCCGATTCAGACCCATGTGTAACTGCCCGATTTCATCCACATCTCCGAAGGTCCAGGAGGGGCGGTAGCAGAGGAACGCCCAGCGATTTATGCAGGCGTAATGCAGCAGATGCAGGCGTGTCTAGGCCTGCTTGGGGCTGGCTCCTGATATCACATGATGTTAGCGCCCGCCCATAGGTGCCGATTAAACATAAATCGGCACCTATGCGCCCGCCCCGAATTCAGAGATCTGGTGTACACTTCCCTTAGCATGCTAGCGAGGGGATTTGCGTAGTGGGGTCGCCGTTTACCTGTTCGCTAGGCTGCAAACAGGTCTGAATCAGGCCCTTGGTGTATACAGCATGAAGTCACTATTATGAGTCACTATTCAGGGCCGTCTTTTCATATGGGCTTAATGGGCACTTGCCCAGGGGCCCCAGGTGTATAAGGGCCCTATTCTGATAGCTGAGGATCCCCTTTTTCCAGGAATACCAGAATTTTGAAAATCGGCCATGGGGAACTGGAGATATCCAACTTCAAAACAGCAGTCCACATCTGACCTGTTAATTGCAATTCCCAGTCATATTTCTCAGGTTCTCTCTGACTTAGAGAGTTTTTCTGAGAGTATATTCCAAAAATTGGGACTCTCCCCTTTCTGCAGACACTAGCGGCTTGTCTCTATCATGCACAGAACCAGAGATATCAGCCTTCCAGCAGCCAGTCCCTGCTCCAGCTCCAAACGTCTGGTGTACAGTTTTATATTTTTGTCAATGGATTGCTCTGGCTCCTGATCTCTGATCCCGAAGTTCCCAGCACCTCCTGAAAGTTGTTTTTTATACTATTGAATGAAGGCTAAGAAATCTATTTCCAGATAATGGCGATATCTGCAGTCAAACAAGCTGCCCTTCCACCGCAAAATGACGAATATTAAGCCCACTCCGTTATCAAACTCTCCCATGTATAAAACACCCCCTTCCTCCCTGGAAGTCATTTACAAGGGACCCTTCATTCAGCTCAGTGCCCCCTTCCACACGTTAGTGTTCTCCCTCCCACCACCTGTGCAGTAAAGGAGTAATTAGCAGAAGTTACTGCTCCAGGTCCTACATGTTGAGTGGAAGATAGAGCACCCCCTGCCACCCGTGGGACATCAAAGCTGCTGCTGATAGCACCCCCCACCCCTAGGAGGGGAGAATGGGTAAGGGCCCCAGTGCATTGCTTTGCCCAGGGGCCCCCTCTGCTGTTAAGACGGCCCTGTCACTATTATCAGTATACGGAGTGAACTCACTAAAATTTGAGTTTTTAGAAGTGATAGATGTGGCCTAACAACCAATCAGATCCTACTTATCATGTATCTAGCACCTTCTAGAGGATAGTAGCTAGATTCTCATTGGTTGCTATGGGTGAAATCTCTCACTTCTAAAAACTCACACTTTAATAAAGTGTTACCCTGCTAACACCAATTTTAGCCCTGCAGACCCCGCCGTCATGGTGAGGTGTTGAGTAAGTGTGGGCGGCGGGGGTCTGCGGGCCTGTCCATGTGCTGCGACCAGCCTGCCTTACCCATCTGCATGCCGCTGCCGCCGGGACCCGCAGATCTACTTGTCTGCAGACCCGGTGCTCCTCCTGGCTGGCTCCTGATAATGAAAATGACCATCACAAAATGCCTGCCCCCTTACAGTAGACACTTTTTGAGGATGCTAGAGGAGGCGGCGGCGGCGGCGGCGGCCTCCTCTAGCATCCTCAAGAACGGTTTGCTGTTAGGGCAGCCATTTTGTGATGGTCATTTTCATTAGCAGGAGCCAGCCAGGAGGAGCACCGGGTCTGCAGACAGGTAGATCTGTGGGTCCCGACCACAGACCCTGCGGAGGTGGGGTAAAGCAGGGTTGGGGGGAGAGGGGAATTTATTTACTTGGATTTATCAGTGACTGCAAAATATTTCCACTCTACTGTATTATACGGCATCTTAAGCAGACAATGGGCAGGTACTGTCTATGAAAGCTGTCCTACTTAGTAAATATGCATATATAAGTAAATAAATGTCATAGTTCATGACTTCTTTTTACTATGATATTAAATTGCCAGTCATTAAATGAGTTTATAATCAGTAAATTAAAATAATTAAATTAGGTAGAGGTGCCATCTGTTGTGATTTAAGGCACCATGACCACTAAATCCTCTGTGTCCAGTTAATTAAGAATTTTGCTTATCATTAAAGCGTAACATTGAGGTCCATTCCCAAAGGGTGTGGTATCCCCGACTGTCGGGACTATGACATCGGAATCCCAACTGTCAGTAGTCCTGCAGGGGACGAGCGCATAGGAACCCCTTGTGGGCTTGCTGTGCTCGCCACACTGTGGGCTCGGCGGTTCTATTCTCCCTCATTAGGGGCCATGGACCCCTAGGAGGGAAAATAGCCCCTGGCAGTTGGGATCCCAGCTGTCTGGCATTTAGCAGTCAGGATTCCAATGCTGGAGAAACGACGGTCAGAATTCGGAGTCATCCAGCAATCAATCCCCAAGTAGGAGACAACAATAGAGGGCTGGAAGAAATAGGACTAGTTAATAGTATAGATAGATAGAAAGATATGCACTTTGGGTTTACTTTACTAACGGTTCTTGTGTAGTTTCACGGCGCCTTGCGGGGCTCGCTTCGCTCGCCCACGCTGCGGGCTCGGTGGCTCGCTACGCTCGCCACGCTATCTAAAATCAACTCCATGCCAACGTGGATAGTGGGGGTATGAACTATCCACGTTGGCATGGAGTTAAGTTACTTTATTTTAGATAGTTTGGCGAGCGTAGAACCCGGAAGTAGCATGGTGCCATGCTGGCGCCGTGAAACTACACAAGAACCCTAACATCTAAATACCCTCCTGCAACTTGGACTAGAATATTTGCTTAATGGCTTCCATTGGCGATTTCCCACATGTATAAGTAACATCAGGTGATTTTATTTCTCTTTCGTGGTCTTGGTTTCCCTAGATTTAACTAGACTACAGCTGGTCTGTGTTTTATCTTGCGTGGGTCACACAACTGGGCATTTTCCTGATTCCTGGTAAAAAAGCAGAGATCTGAGGCCATTGACAACCGATGTCAGGGATAGGGCATTTGCCTCGGTCCATCGCAGGTGAATGAGATCCTTTAAATTAAAAAAAAATCCAACTTAAGATACAAATTTCACTGTTTAAACAGTTGGAAAGGAAAGACAATGAATTGGGTCAAAGTTGTAGGAGGGTGCATACAAGACAATAAATCAAAGTGATCTAATGGTGACACGTACACCACTACACTGTAACAATGACGCTGATACAGCGGACTTGTAACACCCAAATATGGTACTGTAAATGGTTTGAGATTTTTTTCTGAGTGTTTAGAAAATTAATCAAATGAACCCTATTTCGTGTTACTGTTATCTTCTCCATACAGATGCCATTGTCCTGCATATCATGAAGTCACAATCAACTGCAGTTGTTACCTTGCACAAGCAGGCAACACCCAATTCTCATGTAAGTAACCATGATCACACAACGCATGTATAATTTGCTTTTACCAATCTCCCTTTATAGTATATTTACTATGAAATGACATGACAATCTCTCCTTCAGCTGAGACAATACTATGCAGGGGGAAATGGTTTTAAAGGGTCTCTGTGGTTTTTGGATTAGCCAGAGCATACTCGAATTCTGCTGCCCTCCTTACTACGCAGTGTGTGTGTGTGTTTGAATGACACAATTAAATGGCACAAAGAAAAAAATTATCGACTGTCATAACAAAAGGAAAACCATCGGCAACAAAAAGAAAGTATATAACATGCGTGGTAGGGGCAGCTGGCATGATGTCAGAAAGGCAATTACTGTGACAGAATCTCCAGGGGTTTCTGCCAACATGAGTTTGCCTTTTCCCCCCGAGTGGCACTAATGGGTGTGAGGTTACAGAGATGTCTTTTGGGATGAAGTCTCCGTTAAAGTCTATTACCCGCAGTCTACAGGGAGATGTGTCTGTTGCACTTGGTGTACGCTAGTCATCCGGTACAAATGCGTCGTCATAATTTAATCTGTGCCCTCTAATTGGCACATGCGGTGCTGGGGAAGGGGGGTAGAGAGGGGTTGAGGGGTGGGGTGCTGGGCTGTTTTGTTATCCCATCTCGCATCCAAAGGGTCTCTATTCTGGAAGTCTAGCCTGTGTATGGTGTTTTTGTGCCTGTGGTGTGTTAGTGTCAGGATGCAGCTACGCAGCACAGTTCAATGTTCGTCACAGCCAGACATAATCCAGACACTCAGGGAGTCACATAGGGCTAAGGACGCAGCAACTTGCGCACACACACACAGGTGCCTGCACACAGGTGATTACAGATGTACAGATATCAATATATCTATATATCTATGAGACAAGCACCTGTCAGACTGCAGGTCTATAAAATCAACACTTTACACTACAGTGATACAATAAAATATGGGAAATCAAATATACATAAGATACCGGTAGGGCTGCCGGGAGCATAGATGCAGTTAATACAGTGTAAAAGATGTCAGCATGCTCCCAGGTATCCCCTGTTCTATCCACACACACACAGAGGCATATATATATATATATATATATATATATATATATACTGTATATATGCACATCCTTGCACATTCTCCTTTCTCACCTCCTTCCAAGAAGGCAGCCACTAGGCAGAGGGAAGCGACAGCGGAGACCATGATTTCTGCCTGCAGTGCTTCGGGTGCTGTGATGCTGTTAGAATGCTCCTGATCATCTCATCCTAAGGGTGTGGCATTTTATACGCAGAATGCAAGGGGGGAGAAGGGATGGATTTTGCACAGGGAGACAGGGAGGGGGAGCAGACCAATGGGAGCCGGGACAGGGGAAGAAATGTGCGCAATTTCAGAAAATGCAAACTGTTAATAGCAGAATCATTTGGCCTGCAGGAACCCCAGCACTACACGCAGAAGATCCCCCCCCCCCTCCAAAAAAAGGGGGGGGGTTAAAAAATGTATTGTCAATTAACCCTTACAATCCTAGAGATGGGCATGAGACAAGCACCCTAATTACTAGAGTCATGCTTAACAGCCATATTAACCCCTTCACTGATAGATAGCTAGGACTATACTGGGCCTTGCCGACAACTGCAGTGCAGATTAACACTCTCATAATCTGGGTGCATAATTGCTGGGGAGCAAAGGCAGTTACAGTGACTGGCTCTAGTACTGAGGCCATTGCTGCACATATGGAACAGACAGATAGAAGGACAGATAGAAGGACAGATAGAAGGACAGGTATAAGGACCGTTTTTCTTGTTCAGGACAAACCTCACAGCTATTTTGTTGGATGGACCCAAATCTCTAAATTCCCTTAAAATTCCCAAGTGACCATATTATATTTGTCATGCTGCATCCTTGGTGTATGCTGCATCTTTCTGTCAGGGGACTGATAGGGAAATTATTATTATTATTATTATTATTATTATTAATAATAATAATAATAATAATAATAATAGTTTTATTTATGTAGCACTTTACCAATGGGGCAGATGTATTAAGTCTTAACAAGAGATAAATGCAAGGGTGATAAGGAGAGATAAACGTCCAGCCAATCAGCTCCTTACTGACTTTTTTCAAACACAGCCTGTAACATGGCAGTTGGCAGGTGATTGGCTGGACGTTTATCTCTCTTTATCACCCTGGCATTTATCTCTTGTTAAAACTTAATACATCCTAAACCCCAGGATAAACTCTGTCTCCATATTTTTAATGCAGCTAAACTCCTCATTGCCACACAGTGGAAACAGCCTTCTGCTCCCCCGATGCCATCTTTAATAAATAAAATATGGTCCTTAGCATCAATGGAATATATTACTGTTCTTCTCCAAGACAGAGTGGCCAAGTACCACAATGTCTGGGGTCCGTGGTTCTCTCATTTCCATAGACAACTTCTTGGTGTGGTATGATTTAATTACTCATCTTAGTGCCCATCTGTAACCAATATTATTCTGGTAATATCTATTATTCTGGTAATATCTTTATGTTGCTACTAAATCTGTGACTCGGTAGTTGTTAATCACAACCCCCCCCCCCCCCCCCCTTTTTTTTTTACTGTTTAAAAAAAAAAATGCACCAATGGATACGGTTATAAGTATGACTATGCATACAGAAACATATCGGTTTTGTACTTTTTTATTGTTATGTCAACATACATGCATACTGCATCGCAATGTTTTCATTGTCAAACTTTCCTATGGTGTATATAAATAAAGAGATTTAAAACTTAATACATTTGCCCCAATAGGACTTAAAGTGACAATGGAATATTTCCTGAAAGTGGCCCCATGCTGTTGTAGGCAGAGTGAAATTGTCACTAGGCCCAGTCAAATCAGCATTATTTGGTGCCTCCCCCTGTCACCCTCTGCCTCTTCCTGTCACCCACTGTTTTCCCTGTCACCTTCTGCCTCCCACTACCACCCTCTGCCTCTCCCTTTCACCCACTGCCTTGTTGCTTATTGTGAACTTGGGTTGAGGTGAAGGAGGGGGGCCCAAATGGTATGCTTGCTCCTGGGCTCGCCACCCACAAGTTTCTCCACTACCATCACTATAGAAAACTAAACTACACTTCAACCCACCCCCCTGTAAACATGACAAATCTACTAAAGGAGGTACGCTGAGGCACATCAGCACAAAGCCAGGTCCTGAGTGTGTGAGGTTGTCCCCTGCAATCATTACTGTCCTGCCAGACCTTGGACAGCAGAAAGCAGTGTAAGACTGGGGCATCAAGTACCCACCCTGGGTAGTGCAGTGGTAGGGAGCCATGCTTGGGGGTGTGGCCGGCTACCACAGAGGCTTGGCTAGCCATTAGAGAGTGCATGATTTTATATAGTAAGTACTGCTAATGCCTGTATGATAATGTACCAGATTATTAAAGCAGTGCAATGTTAAAATACACCATAGTCCTTTGCAATATAATATAACATATGCATAATGCATACCTCCCAACGTTTTCATGATGACAGCATGACTTGCTGCACTGGAGGAACGGCCACTGGTCCCAGGTCTATTCAGTGATCACCGGCTGCTTTATGATCACCAGCTTCCCTAACTATAACCCACACCCACGGGCAAGCCTGGCGACAGGGGGGGGTCAAAGAGAACAGCCGTCCCGGCCCCCGACACCATTAGGGGCCCGACACCCTTAGGGGCCCCGAGGCTAGACCCCCACTCAGCCCCCCGGCTGCTCGATACCTAACTCAGCAGCCCCCTGACCTAGATCAGATGCAAAGCCTTGTTCAGACACATGGGATTCATTAGGGGCAGAGACTTGTGGGGCGGAGCTACATGGGACCCATGGGGGCGGAGCTACACGGTACTCAGGAGGCTGCTGAGCCTGAGTGCAAGAGGGAGAAGAGAGGCTGCTGCAGAGCCACCCAGCCAGTGAGTGTTTTTAAGGTGTGTAATTGTGTGTATATATGTAGGGTTTGTTAGGGATAGACTGCAGGGGCTGGGCAAGGATAGAGTTAGGCTGCAGAGTACGAGGATCAGGATTAGGCAGGGTCGGGTAGGGTGAGGAATCATGTCAGTGTGATAGAGCGCAGGCCGCAGGTGAGGGAGGGCATCAATGTGATAGAGCGCAGGTCGCGGGTGAGGGAGGGCGTCAATGTGATAGAGCGCAGGTCGCGGGTTAGGGATCGCATCAGTGTGATAGAGCGTAGGCCGCAGATGAGGGAGGGCGTCAATGTGATAAAGCGCAGGCCGCGGGTGAGGAAGGGCATCAATGTGATAGAGTGCAGGCCGCGGGTTATGGATCGCATCAGTGTGATGGAGCGCAGGCCACGGGTGGGGAAGGGCCTCAATGTGATAGAGCGCAGGCCGCGGGTTAGGGATCGCATCAGTGTGATAGAGCGTAGGCCGCAGATGAGGGAGGGCGTCAATGTAATAGAGCGCGGGTGAGGGAGGGTGTCAATGTGATAGAGCGCAGGTCGCGGGTTACGCATCAGTGTGATAGAGCGTAGGCCGCGGGTGAGGGAGGGCGTCAATGTGATAGAGCGCAGGCCGCGGGTTAGGAATCGCATCAGTGTGATAGAGCGCAGGCCGCGGGTGGGGAAGGGCGTCAATGTGATATAGCGCAGGCCGCGGGTGAGGAAGGGCGTCAATGTGATAGAGCGCAGGCCACGGGTAGGGAAGGGCGTCAATGTGATAGAGCGCAGGCCACGGATGAGGGAGGGCGTCAATGTGATATAGCGCAGGCCGCGGGTGAGGAAGGGCGTCAATGTGATAGAGCGCAGGCCACGGGTGAGGAAGGGCGTCAATGTGATAGAGCGCAGGCCGCGGATGAGGGAGGGCGTCAATGTGATAGAGCGCAGGCCACGGGTGAAGAAGGACGTCAATGTGATATAGCGCAGGCCGCGGGTGAGGGAGGGCGTCAATGTGATAGAGCGCAGGTCGCGGATGAGGGAGGGCATCAATGTAATAGAGCGCAGGCCGCAGGTGAGGGAGGGCGTCAATGTGATAGAGCGCAGGTCGCGGATGAGGGAGGGCATCAATGTAATAGAGCGCAGGCCGCGGGTTAGGGATCGCATCAGTGTGATAGAGCGCAGGCTGCGGATGAGGGAGGGCGTCAGTGTAATTTAGTGGAAAATACTATGTAACCATGACCAGCCCTGACATTAAATCATCATTATTAATAATAATCTATCTATCTATCTATCTATCTAAAAGGCTAAATACTCCTCACCTCTGAGATGAAGTACCGCCAGTGACCACTAGAGGCCACTCCACAAACCAAATTACTCCTTAGCAAAAAGTGAAAGCAAACTTGTTGTATATGGAGAGAGGGAGCTGTGAAGACAGAGATTGGAGGTAGGAGCATATAGGCACTAAGTCGTCATTTTTACTAGTAATTTAATAAATTACAACCCTGCAACTTTGCCCCCAACATTTCTGACAACTTTAACTTACAGCCCCCCCCCCCCAAATTACCCACATTATTTTAGAATTAAATGAAGGAGTATGAGTCATAGGGTCAACAGTAATATTGGTCAACAGATCATAGGTCGACACAAACAAAATTTGGCCATAGTTTGACACAAGCAATATGCCAACATAGTACATTTCCCCATGAAAGAGGTCGACATGAATTTTTCAAGTTTTTTGGTGTATATGTAGACCTATGGATACCGTACTGTACCGCGTCCCCTCGCATGGCTCACTTTACCCACCATGCTTTGTGCTTGGTGGCTTGATATGCCCGACACACTATTATAATCTAACTCTATGTCCGCTTGGATACTGATATGAAAAAACACATTTTTTTTTTAGAAAAAACGTGAAAACCTCATGTTGACCTTGAACCGGGCAAGAGAAGAGAAGATGATACCGGGCAGCGGCGGGAGCACAGGACTTTTTTTTTTAAAAAGCCCATACAAATGAATGGGAAGCGGAGAGAGGTCTCAGCCTATCAGTGACTTCCCATTCATTTGGTTCCAGAGAAATCTGCCCTCAAACAACATGAACAGCCATGAAATTACATTTCAGAAATAAAAAAAAATCAGTTTACCCGCAATATCTCTAGAACCAATTAACCCATATAGCCTGGTATCCAGGGTCGGGCTGGGCCAGGGGGCAGGGTGCCATGTGCCCCCTGGGCTGCTCAATTGATGTGTATGCGAGCTGCCACGTTCTGAGGCTGCTGCTGCAGCCACGGTAGACCAGTCTCTGACTGACTGGTCTCCAGAAACATGGCTGCCGGCCTCCTGCACTGAGGACATGTCTAGTGCAGGAGGCCGCTAGAGAGAGAGATTCTGGAACTCTGGACTCCCGTTATTGTACAAGGGAGGAGCAGCCTGTGGGATCCTGTTATACAGGGGACGCAGCCTGTGGTGTCCCGTTATTATAAAGGGGGGGGGGGGGGAGGCCTGTGGGGTCCTGTTATACAGGGGGGGAGCAGTCTGTGCGGTCCTGTTATACGGGGGGGGGAGCAGCCTGTGGGGTCCTGTTATACAGAGGGAGCAGCCTGTGGAGTCCTGTTATACAGAGGGAGCAGCCTGTGGGGTCCCGTTATTATACAGGGGGGAGCAGCCTGTGGGGTCCTGTTATACAGAGGGAGCAGCCTGTGGGGTCCTGTTATGCAGGGGGAGCAGCCTGTGGGGTCCTGTTATACAGAGGGAGCAGCCTGTGGGGTCCTGTTATGCAGGGGGAGCAGCCTTTGGTGTCCTGTTATTATTATTATACAGAGGGAGCAACCTGTTGTGTGGTGCTGTTATTATAAAAGGGAGCAGCCTGTGGGGTCCAACTATTTTTATACAGGAGGAGCAGCCTGTGGGGTCTCGTTATTATTCAGGGGAGCAGCCTGTTGGGTCCTGTTATACAGAGGGAGCAGCCTGTGGGGTCCTGTTATACAGAGGGAGCAGCCTGTGGGGTCCTGTTATTATACAGGGGGAGCAGCCTGTGGTGTCCCGTTATTATTATAAGACAGGGGGAGTAGCCTGTGGTGTCCTGATATTATACAGGAGGAGCAGCCTGTGGGGTCCCGTTATTATACAGGGGAGCAGCCTGTTGGGTCCTGTTATACAGAGGGAGCAGCCTGTGGGGTCCTGTTATACAGAGGGAGCAGCCTGTGGGGTCCTGTTATTATACAGGGGGAGCAGCCTGTGGTGTCCCGTTATTATTATAAGACAGGGGGAGTAGCCTGTGGTGTCCTGATATTATACAGGGGGAGCAGCCTGTGGGGGTCCTGTTATTATTATAAGACAGGGGGATCAGCCCGTTGTGTCCTATTATACAGGGGGAACAGTATATGTGGGGTCCTATTATTATACAGAGGAGCAGCCTGTGGTGTCCTACTTATGGGCCAGTGCTCTGGACTTGCCCCCCAGGCTAAAAGTTGCCAGCCAGCCCCTGCTGGTATCAGATTGAAGGCCCAGCTATTTGGGTTTGATTGAATGAGTGGGGTGGGGGTCAGAATTAGTGGGCCCCATGTTATCCTGTAGGGAAAACCTTCCAGCTTTGCCTGGCGGTATCTCCGGTTCCCAGGGGGCTAGTGATGCGGGGCTAGGCTCATTGGAAAGCCACAGTCTTCAACTACAAAATAGGCCAGATTGGAAAGTGGGCTTGGAGCTGCGGCTCCATCAGGACCATTGTTAATCTGGCCCTGCAGATGGCCAGTCCGGCCCCGCTCACCCCACTATTGCTCTTCACATCCCGGGGGAAGATATACTAAAGTCCCAGACACTCTAGATCAGGGGTGGGCAATTATTTCAGCTGGGCAGCCACTTAATACTTCCAGCAGATGTTCGAGGGCCGCACTCCCAAAATAGGGGGTGTGGTCACTCACAATGGGGTTTGTCTTTAAATGTATTGTAGCACACCATGTACCCCTTTTACACATCATGCAACAAAATAGTAGGCCCCTTACATTAGTAATGCCACACACCTGCCCCCATTAGTAATGTCACACACCTGCCCCCATTAGTAATGTCACACCCTTGCCCCCATTAGTAATGTCACACCCTTGCCCCCATTAGTAATGTCACACCCTTGCCCCCATTAGTAATGTCACACACCTGCCCCCATTAGTAATGTCACACACCTGCCCCCATTAGTAATGTCACACACCTGCCCCCATTAGTAATGTCACACACCTGCCCCTCTTTATATATTCCAAACACCTGCACGACAGCCTTGAAAAATGGCTCCGATTGCGGCAGAGCTGCGGCTGCAGTGACATGTGGGGGCCCCGGCACATGCGCAAAAGAACGCAGGACTACACCGTGTGCACACAGAGCCACCATCGGAAACACATACGGCTCGGCGCTGCTGTATGTGTGTCCGATGGTGGCTCTGTGTGCACACGGTGTAGTCCTGCGGTCTTTTGCGCATGTGTCGGGCCGCGCCTGGTGCCTGCTACGCACAGGCTGAGCATCGGCTACACAGGACTACGCAGCGCGCACACACAGCCACCATCCGACAATTTTCAATTACCATCTATAAAGCTCATCGGAACCTCTTACTTCTTAAGAATATACAATGGTTTCCAAACCGATTGGTATCAATTCTTCTCTTGATTTAATTTCAAACTTACTCCCTTCCGTCCAGATTCTCAGAATGGAAAAGCTGATGCCCTCTCTTGTTCCCTTTCTACATAGGAGGACCTGCTATCAGGGGATCTTTGTCCTATCCTCAACAGGGCCGGTGCAAGGCTTCCCGCGCTAGTTATTTTCTATTCACTGTAGGGACCCCGCCGGCCGCGGCCAGCTTACACACAATAACAGCGCCGCAGGTTCCCCCGGCGGCACGGACACCCCTGCACGCACCAGCGCTCAGCAGGGACGCCGGGGACGCACGTTTTTTCATAGGTACCGTTCGCTAAATGCTGGGGGTGAGGGCGAACTGCCGCCCTCCAGGTGCCGGCACCCTAGGCAAATGCCTAGAGCTGCCTAGTGGTGGCGCCGGCCCTGATCCTCAATCCTGCAGCCTTTGCTTCTACAAAAGCAAATCCAACTCTGGATTCACTTTAGGCAGAGACAGTGGGGCAGATGTATTAAGCCTTAACAAGATAGAGTGAGGGCCGCATAGGCTCGAGGGAATTTAAGAGCCTGTGAATTTGTTGTCCATAAGTAAAGGTATAGAAGCATCAGTGTAAAGCCTAGGGAAATAACATTTGAGTGGCAGTTAGATCTGTCAATCAGGTAGCAAGGGGGCGTCAGCATAGGGAGGGGTATATTAGGGGGATGCAGTTAATTTGCCGGCGGTCGGAATCCCGACACTGGAATCCCGACCGCCGAAATCCCGAAACTTTCTCCCTCTGTGGGTGTCCACGACACCCATAGAGGGAGAATAAAATAGCGTGCCGAGCTTAGCGAGGCACCGGGCCCGCTGCGTGGCGAGCGCAGCGAGCCCGCAAGGGGGGGGCAATCCATGTCCCCCCCTTGTCAGGATTTCGGCGGTCGGGATTCCGACCGCCGGGATCCCGACCGCCGGCAAATCGTATCGGATCCATATTAGGGATCAGAGCCAAGAAGTAAGCCTCTTTGAGTCTGGATCAGTCTGGAAGCAGAACAGCTAAATCTGGAAGCAGAAGCAGATAAGTTACTTTTCAATTGCTCACATTCTCTCTCTTTCCTCCTCATTCCTCCCTGTACAGCTTGCTTTTTCTGTCTGTGTACCTTAACTGCTCCTGCTTGTGCAAAATACCCTGTCCTGTATCACAGCCACATGTAGACAGTGTCAGGGCTGGGGATTTCCATGCTGGCAGTGGTGATAATACAGCACCACCTGCTGGTGCCCTGGTTACTAGGTTTGATTTCACTTGTGGCATTTTAATATGGGGGTTGTCTTTGAGGCACAAGGCCTTCTGTCTGTGGGCTCCCTGCCTCACTTGGGATGGTGCAGCCATGCCTGTTACAGTTGGCCCACCATTTCTGCCTGCTCTGTTAGCTAAAACAGTGGTGAGAGCTGCTCAATGAAACTAGTAATGCCCCCCAGGTGCTGCAAGGGAGGGGGATTTAACCCCCAGCACACCAAAGGGCATTAGTAATAAGATATGAAAAACCAACATAATAGAGGGTCATTCAGAGATCTTAGTTACATATATTTTGCAGAAGATATGATAAGCTTACGGGCCTCGTCAAGGCTTCTACAAACCTACATGCAGTGGTAACATCAGGGTTAAACTGCACCCTCTACAAGTGAATACCCACCTCATATACTTGGAGCCTATCACCATAGTGTGTTATAGAAATAAAGTCTGTCTATGAGGTAACAGTGTGTAGACCACAACTACCAACATATCATACCCAAATAAGACAGAAAATTGTCAATATAAATGCCAGGGGTGACAATGTTGCAATAATTGTTTGGATAATCATACTGCAACAACTGTTCCCCACACTTGCAACATTAATTTGCAGTTTTACTCAGACAACTAATTTATCTGTGAAAGCCTTGAGCCAAATACACAGATAAAAAGTATCTTAAACACCATTGCTCCGAAAAGCATACCACAACCATCGTATGTACAAATATACACAAGAGGGATATTATTAAAACTATCAATTAAGTTCACACGCAGCGGTAAAACAACAGGGTTAACCGCACCCGAAATACTAAACAATAAACACGCATATTTGGAGCGTGTCATCATTGTGTGCTATAGAAATAAGTTTTTTTTTGTGTGTTGATACGGTGTCGACTACGACAGTCGACACATCATCCGTGACCTTCATATTCTGTTAAAAACAAAGGAATTCATCAGTATTTATGCCAAGGGGTGACACTATGCTACGATAAGGTGTCTTTTTGACTCTGCAATTAACTGTTTCCTGTATATGCAATACCACCAATCTGCAGGCTTACTCTGATAGCAAACCTATCCGCAGAAGCCATTGGGCCAATATACAGATAACAAGAACTATTAATACATGCAAAATACTATTGCTCTATGGACTAAGTTACAACTATTGCATCTATAGAAATTCACAAGTGTGATGTAACTACTGAAAAGACGACACCATATCGACTATAGCAATTTGAGCAACAGTTGATAACCCAGCACTAATTGGGAATCGCAGTCTAAACCCCGCTTACGAATCACAAAAGAACCCTAAATATACTACCTCCCTGGAATCACTTACCTTTAAGGGGATTAGTATATTTATATACATACCAACCCGCCGCATTATTGGGGGTATTACATCTCATTTGCGAAATAAAGACACTGAGACACAGTAATAAATGTATTCAACTTGAGTACATCTCTATCAACCCTGAGACATACCTGTTAATACAACATTACACTGGTGCGATACGAGTAGGCCACCGATTTTAATAAACACACCTATCCTTCCCCTGTACTCATGTTTCAATGTTACATGTGTGTTTTGTCATATTTCGCTAAGTTTTAATAACATTAATAAAGGTTACATTTTATTTATTTAAGGACCATTGAGGTGCACCCGTTAAGGACATTCTTTTCTTTCCTCCTTCCCATTAAAGCTATCTCATTATTGTCCAGTGGTGGCACACCTCCCGTCAGTCGATTCAAAGGCAGATGCCACATCGAACTAAATTCTAGGGGGGTCCTAATTTCCTCAATCACAATGAGGATCCTGTGCGGATAACCACCTCTTCCCTTTTTGTTGCTCTACCAGATATAATTGTCTTAAGGCCCCCATACATTAGGCCGACTTGTCCTAGGGACAAGTCGGACCCAATTTACCTGCGAGCCGCCCGGCAGCTCCCCGGGAGGCTCACATACAATTTGGCACTTGATGTGCCATTTTTACATGGGATAAATCGCATGCGATTTATCCCATGTAAAAAAAAACCCGGGGAGCTGCAGGGCGGTGAGCAGTAGTGGGGGCGGGCAGCGGCAGTAGTGGGGACGGGCAGTGGTGGTGGGGGCGGCCAGCGGCGGTAGTGGGGGCGGGCAGCGGTGGCGGGGACGGGCGGCGTTTGCGGTGAGCGCAGTGTACTTACAGTTACACATAGCAGCAGCGGCGGGGACGGGACGCGCAGTGGCGGCTATTATATTTTTAAAATACTTGTCAAATGACCGGCCGCTCTCTGATTGGCTGAGAGCTCTCCGGCCAATCAGAGAGCGGCCGGTCATTTGACAAGTATTTTAAAAATATAATAGCCGCCACTGCGCGTCCCGTCCCCGCCGCTGCTGCTATGTGTAAGTACACTGCGCTCACCGCACACGCCGCCCGTCCCCACCACTGCTGCCGCTGCCCGCCCCCACTACCGCCGCTGGCTGCCCCCACCACCGCTGCCGCTGGCCGCCCCCACTACTGCTGCCGCTGGCCGCCCCCACTACTCCCCCGGTGTCTGTATGCATATGCCTGTCAGGTGGCAGGCATATGCATACAGGGAGGTCGGACATGATCGTATGTACAGACCGTCCGACCTCCCTGATCCGGTCCGATGCGCACGGGACCGCGCATCGGATCGGATCAGATATCACACACATACGATTTTGGGCCGATTTCATCCGATTATCGGCACCAAGTGCCGAAATCGGATGAAATCGGACCAAAATCGCATAGTGTATGGGGGCCTTTACTGTAAGGTTACATGATAACAGCACTTAATATATCTGAGTTGAGAGCCAGCCTATCAGGAGTTACCCCTAAATCCTCCTTGTGGCACTACAGGAACCAGCATGCCCTCCAGGGCTCACTCCATGTGGCCTCCCTGCCTACTGGCATAGCCGGGCCCCAGTCTGAGCAGCCTTGCTTACAGGGCCTTATGCCTCTTAATTTTACCACGAGTTTACTAGCAATGTTTTTGTTGCTGCAGTGGCAAACGCAGGATTTTCAGAAGGGGGTTTCCAGAGGGGCGGAGCAAAGCACGGAGATGGACACTTAGGTGACCCAGTATATGCCGGGTCAGTTAAAGTATTATAGATAGACCAAATGTATATAAATAATAAAAAAAAAAATATATATATATATATATATACACACATACATACATACATATATATACATACATACAGCAGTGTAGGCCCCTGGGCATAGCAATGTATTGGGGCCCCTACCGATCCTCCAGCGGTAGGGGTGGGGGAAGCTTTGATGTCCCCCGGGTGGTAGGGGGTATTATATCAACCGCTCAGCATGTAGGGCCTGGATCAGTAATTTCCACTAATTACCCCTTTACTGCACAGATGGTGGTAGATGAGGTGGGAGAAGGGGGCATTGGGCTGAATGAAGGGGCCCTGATACATAACTTCCAGGGTGGTAGAGGATGTTTAATATGCAGAGGAGGGGTGTATAGTGGAGTGGGCTTATTATTCATAATTTTCTGGTGGGAGGACATCTTGCTTGACTGCAGATATCTCCAGTTCCCGGAAATAGATTTCTTAGATTGTAATGGAATTAAAAACTAGAGAATCCCACCTACCAAATGGTACTGGGGACTAGGGGATCAGAGCAATCTGCCAATGAGCATATAAAACTACATACCAGGTGTGTGGAGCTGGAGCAGTAACCAGCTGCTGGAAGGCTGATATTTCTGGTTCTGGGAACAGTAGAGACAAGCTACTAGTGTCCATCAAAGGGGGAGAGTCCCAGCTTTTGGAATGTACCCTCAGAAAAACTCTAAGTCAGACAGAACCTGAAAGATCTGACTGGGAAAAGCAATTAACAAGCTTGGATGGGGACCACTGCTTTGAAGTCATATATCTCCGGTTCCCAAGGGCCGATTTTAAAAATTCTTGTACCCATGGAAAGAGGGGACCCTTAGCTTTCAGGCTAGGGCCCTTAGACTTCTGGGGGGGTTTCTGGGTACTCGGAAACCCCCCCTGCGTGCGCTACTGTGCTGGTGGGTCACCAGTTGGCAGAATACATGGTCGTTTACCTCACCTCTGACCGCTGGGCACCTAGTTGTTTATACTGGCCTACAGTACAGTAGTTTGGTTTCCAGGCTTTTCCATTGCAGCAGGCTCCATATCAGAAATACGCCCCTTACAAGGGGTTACAGGGTGCGTTGTACGTACCTGTGTGGGCTGGTACATCCCCGCTGCAGTCCCTCATTTGGTAGTCTGGCGAATTCTCAAGCTTTTCTGGGCTAGTTTCCCTTCAGCTAGGGTCTCTACACATTCCCCTAGTTTCCCAATGGTGCCCCCCCCCCCCTGAGGGCCGTGGGTCAGTCGAGGCGACCACGCACCATGTTGTTTCCCAGGGTCTTTAGCGCTGTGATGTCTCATGCCTGTGTTTTTCTTTCAAGGTCACAGTTGGTGCAGATCGTATTTCCTCTGCGGCTGAGCCATCACCACTGGACTTCGGTGCCTGCCGTGTCGGAGGCTGCAGTTACCCGGGTGACGTCAGCAGTCGAACAGGGGGCGGAGTCCACAGATGCTCCACTGAGTCCACATCCCGGCAGCTGCGAGCACTCCCCAAAGCGGCCATGTCAAGCAGCGGGACATTCCCGACTCACCCGGCGGCTGAGGATACCGACCTCGCAGAGCGTGGATCCAGCATGCCGGCTCCTCTACCTTCAGCCGAAACAGAAATCCCGGCTACGTCTGCTGACGAGCACGGAGGCTCCTCCATCGATGGTGAGAACACTTATTTTCTGTGTGTGCAGCATCCCCTTTACACTCTTCCGCTAGCAGCGGGGAATATGGGTCCCCCTAGTGCCCGCACGAGTTTGCGAGTTTGGTGGCGCGTGCTGTAGCTAAGCAGGTTGAGGGGTCTGAGTGCACCCAGAGGGAGAAGTCCCCATCAGGTTAAGGGGGTAAAATACATAATTAGGAGGGGCCAGTTTGTGGACCTTTTCACACTAACCACATATGCAAAAAAGGACTTTGACAAGGCCAAATGGTCCTCAGCCAATGGTGAGTTCGCTTTCCAGGGTTTTAACAATTGGCTGAAAGGGGGTTTCCTGTTACTCGCCTCGTGTTACCTCAGCACCAGGCCCGACGAACACGTGAACGTCCTACGTTACCTGTTCCCGGTTAACGTGCCGTTCATAACGACAAGGACAGCGCACGGCGTAATGATGATGTAAGTGTTGTCATACTCACGAGGGGTCCAAACCCATCTTAAGGGGTGCAAACACGTTGACATTTAGCTGGAGATCATAGGTAGGGGCCTGTCTTCAGTGTAGCCTTCAGGCAAGAAGCCCTTTACAGGGGGGAAACCCAGGGTGAGATCAGGCAGCAAAGAGAAGCACTTTGCCTTTCATGACAGCAAGTGTGACCGAGGGGCAAAATGTAGTTTCTGCGGGGCAGGTCACCCCTCAAAATTTTATAAACCTGACACATGCCACGCAGATCAGGGCGGGGTCGGCACTGGCAGCCCGAGGTGGCGAGACAAAAGGTGCTGGCGGAAATCTAATTGGGCAGCATGGCGGAGCCTTCCCAGGCTGACCCGCTGATCGGGATTTGTTTGTCCCCTCTGGGGGTGGTTCCCAAGGAAGCCCCTTTTAAATATAGACTCATTCAGCACCTGTCTTACCCCCACGGGGTTTCCATGAAGGACTCTATCCCCGACGACTGCTGCAGCGTTTCAGTATAAGTTGTTCTATCAGGTCCTTAACATAGTCCGGGGTTTACGGCAAGGGGGGACTCATGGCAAAGCTGGACATTGAGTCCGCCTTTCGCCTCTTTCCCTTACATCCAGCTCCCTTTAGGTTTATGGGTTTCCGACCAGACGGGGGCATATTTAGTGACTAATGCCTGCCAATTGGGTGCTCGGTCTCCTGCTCCTACTTTGAGAGATTCAGCACTTTCCTACATTGGTGCATTATCTACTATCTAGATGATTTTCTCTTTGTGGGCTCTGGAGACCGCAGCGCATGCGCTGCACGGCTAGCAGCAGCCATTGGCATTATGGGTTCCCTGGGAGTCCCCATTGCCTCAGACAAGGCGGAAGGCCCTAACCGGGTGCTATCCTACCTCGGCATTGACATAGATTCTGATGCTGGTTGTTGCTGTCTCCCCAAAGATAAGGTGGCAAGCTGTTAGGACTCATAAGGGAACGCGTGCAGACTACTACAGTCGCTACTGGGGTAGTTTAATTTTGCATGTCGCATCATTCCCATGGGGCGGGTGTTTTGCCGCAAGCTAGAGAGGTCCTCAGCTGGGGTTAGGGATCCCCATCACACACTTCAGTTGTGCAGGGAGAAGCGGGACGACCTAAGGGTTTGGTCCACATTTCTTGAATAGTTTCATAGGAATTCTATATGGCCCTCCGACCCCACCTCTTGGAGTGGAGCTGCAGCTGTTCACGGACGGGGCAGGCTCAATGGGTTTCGGGGCCTATTTTCAGGGCAAGTGGTGCTCCGCACCAGGGCAGCAGTTGTGGATCGATCGTGGTTTCAGGGTCAACCTGCTACTGCTGGAACTTTTCCCCATCATAGTTTCAGCCGAATGGTGGTTTTCGCAGTTGACGAATCGGGGGTGGTCCACACCAATAGCAATCAAGGGGCAGCTTTCCCGTGGGCACTAGGGCTTTTGGGGCACTTGGTGTTACGCTGCCTACGGCACAATATACAGTTCCGGGCTAGACATGTCCCCGGGGTGGATAACAGTGTAACAGACGCCCTTTCCTATGTCTATTTCACGAGGTTTCATGAGTTAGCCCCCGAGGCTTCCCCCTTGGGGCTCAGTTGTCCCCCTTTCGTGTGGCAGATAATAGCACCGGCATGACAGAATTGCCTTTAATGTCCTTGGCCCCTTCCACACACAGAGCTTGCGGGGCTGCTTGGCAGGACTGGTTGAACTTTCAGGGCTCCACCGATGTCAGCGGTGAGTCGGTTCGGGGACCGGTTACTCGCTTTTGTGTGGGGTCACCGGGAGGGCAGGTCCAAGTCGGCTATCGCGGCGGCTTTGGTTGGTATTGACTTCCATTCGCGCTTGCGTGGTGAGCCCGACCCCACTACATCTTCATACTGTCTAGGGCTTCATGGGGTCAGGCTGGGGTACTACCGGTGGCTCCGGACTCGTGTGGACCTATGGACGAGCGCTTGCTAGGGGAACTAGTAGCCTAGTAGCTTGTTTAGCTAAAGTGGCCAAGAACCCATTTGAGGAGGCCTTATTTAAGGTAGCCTTTACATTTGCCTTCTATGGCGCTTTTCACATTAGCGGGCTAATAGCTGCCAGCAAGCTCTTCAGCACTGGACTTTTAGGGGAAGACGTAGTCTTCCGAGAGGGACAAGTTATGTGCAGGATTAAGAGGTCTAAAACCGACCAGATTGACAGGGGCAACTGTGTTGCCCTGAAGGCGCAAGCTAACAATGCTGTATGTCCAGTTTCCCTGGCTAAGGAATATGTATCCTGCAGACCGGGGACCGCCTTGCAGTTCTTGGCACACGCTGATGTGCTGCCACTGACCCGATTCCAGTTTGCGGCTGTGTTTCGGCGCTGTTTGGTGGAGTTAGGTCTGCGGGAACGGGATTCCGGAACGCACCCTTGTCACAGAGGGGCAGCTACTTGCGCAAAAGCGGCTGGACTTCCACTTTCCGCCATTCAGGCGGTTGGCAGGTGGTGGTCTTCTGCTTATAAGAGTTATATAAGTTTAGATAAGTTAGATAAGTTGTAACTTCGGCGCCTGTTGCGCTGGCCCAAAAACGATTGTTTACAATCGGTTCTGGAACGGGTAGCGTTCCGGAATCGACGGTGTGAAGGGAATTTTTTAATTTTTCCTTCTATTGTGGACTAATTCAATTGGCTGTCCCCTCAAGTTCACAGGAGGTTTTTTAAGTTTTTCACCTTCACTTGAGCCGTAGTTCATGCATTTCCGTTGTGTTTACAGTAGAATGATGTTTACCACTAGGTTTCTTCTTTTTTCAGCCCCTTCCCCCTCCAAATTGTCTCTGGGTAGGGTTTTGTTTTATAGGGCACTCTTTTATCTTTTAGGCTGCTAGGCACCCACTAGCCTCCAGGGCTCCTGTTCTGGCAAGGGCACGTGAAGTACAGTGGTTCGGTGTCCGGGGCCTCCAGTTGGAGGGTCTATGGGATCTTTTATCTGCCAAAGCCCGTGAGTGGGGCCGCCCCGATGTGATAGTCAGTAACTTAGTCGGCAATGACCTGGTCAAGAGGACAGGAATTGCGCTTACCATACAAATTAAGTCAGACTTGTTGCGTCTGGCGTCACCCTGGCTCAGCTTGAGAATTGTTTGGTCTGACATAGTCCCCCGTTTTCACTGGCGGGTTTGTCGGAACGTGGTAGCCATTGAAGGGACCAGAAGGAAGTTGACCCATGCGGTGTTCAGGCATTTTGTGGCTCGGGGCGGCACGGCAGTTAGGCACCCTGCAATCGTTAAGGGGTCCCCCATTTTGTACAGGCCAGACGGGGTCCATCTTTCGGACTCCGGCAGGGCTGTGTTTTTGCAGTACATTTTCACTAGTTTAGGTTAGTTTTAGCGTAGGTTTCATATTTGTTTTGGGTGGCCGGGCCTGGTACCGCGTGGTGACCCTGAGGGCTCTTTGGAACTCAGGCTGTGGCGAGAAGGCACTCTCGACCAGCAGTCAGGTGGGGTGTCAGGTGGTCTCTGTGCGGTATTGCCCCCCCTTTGCCAAGAAGGCGGGCGAGTCCCCATGCTCCGGCTGGGGGCGTTGGACACTTCATTGGTGCATTATCTACTATATAGATGATTTTCTCTTTGTGGGCTCTGGAGACCGCAGCGCATGCGCTGCACGGCTAGCAGCAGCCATTGGCATTATGGGTTCCCTGGGAGTCCCCATTGCCTCAGACAAGGCGGAAGGCCCTAACCGGGTGCTATCCTACCTCGGCATTGACATAGATTCTGATGCTGGTTGTTGCTGTCTCCCCGAAGATTAGGTGGCAAGCTGTTAGGACTCATAAGGGAACGCGTGCAGACTACTACAGTCGCTACTGGGGTAGTTTAATTTTGCATGTCGCATCATTCCCATGGGGCGGGTGTTTTGCCGCAAGCTAGAGAGGTCCTCAGCTGGGGTTAGGGATCCCCATCACACACTTCAGTTGTGCAGGGAGAAGCGGGACGACCTAAGGGTTTGGTCCACATTTCTTGAATAGTTTCATAGGGATTCTATATGGCCCTCCGACCCCACCTCTTGGAGTGGAGCTGCAGCTGTTCACGGACGGGGCAGGCTCAATGGGTTTCGGGGCCTATTTTCAGGGCAAGTGGTGCTCCGCACCAGGGCAGCAGTTGTGGATCGATCGTGGTTTCAGGGTCAACCTGCTACTGCTGGAACTTTTCCCCATCACAGTTTCAGCCGAATGGTGGTTTTCGCAGTTGACGAATCGGGGGTGGTCCACGCCAATAGCAATCAAGGGGCAGCTTTCCCGTGGGCACTAGGGCTTTTGGGGCACTTGGTGTTACGCTGCCTACGGCACAATATACAGTTCCGGGCTAGACATGTCCCCGGGGTGGATAACAGTGTAACAGACGCCCTTTCCTATGTCTATTTCACGAGGTTTCATGAGTTAGCCCCCGAGGCTTCCCCCTTGGGGCTCAGTTGTCCCCCTTTCGTGTTGCAGATAATAGCACCGGCATGACAGAATTGCCTTTAATGTCCTTGGCCCCTTCCACACACAGAGCTTGCGGGGCTGCTTGGCAGGACTGGTTGAACTTTCAGGGCTCCACCGATGTCAGCGGTGAGTCGGTTCGGGGACCGGTTACTCGCTTTTGTGTGGGGTCACCGGGAGGGCAGGTCCAAGTCGGCTATCGCGGCGGCTTTGGTTGGTATTGACTTCCATTCGCGCTTGCGTGGTGAGCCCGACCCCACTACATCTTCATACTGTCTAGGGCTTCATGGGGTCAGGCTGGGGTACTACCGGTGGCTCCGGACTCGTGTGGACCTATGGACGAGCGCTTGCTAGGGGAACTAGTAGCCTAGTAGCTTGTTTAGCTAAAGTGGCCAAGAACCCATTTGAGGAGGCCTTATTTAAGGTAGCCTTTACATTTGCCTTCTATGGCGCTTTTCACATTAGCGGGCTAATAGCTGCCAGCAAGCTCTTCAGCACTGGACTTCTAGGGGAAGACGTAGTCTTCCGAGAGGGACAAGTTATGTGCAGGATTAAGAGGTCTAAAACCGACCAGATTGACAGGGGCAACTGTGTTGCCCTGAAGGCGCAAGCTAACAATGCTGTATGTCCAGTTTCCCTGGCTAAGGAATATGTATCCTGCAGACCGGGGACCGCCTTGCAGTTCTTGGCACACGCTGATGTGCTGCCACTGACCCGATTCCAGTTTGCGGCTGTGTTTCGGCGCTGTTTGGTGGAGTTAGGTCTGCGGGAACGGGATTCCGGGACGCACCCTTGTCACAGAGGGGCAGCTACTTGCGCAAAAGCGGCTGGACTTCCACTTTCCGCCATTCAGGCGGTTGGCAGGTGGTGGTCTTCTGCTTATAAGAGTTATATAAGTTTAGATAAGTTAGATAAGTTGTAACTTCGGCGCCTGTTGCGCTGGCCCAAAAACGATTGTTTACAATCGGTTCTGGAACGGGTAGCGTTCTGGAATCGACAGTGTGAAGGGAATTTTTTAATTTTTCCTTCTATTGTGGACTAATTCAATTGGCTGTCCCCTCAAGTTCACAGGAGGTTTTTTAAGTTTTTCACCTTCATTTGAGCCGTAGTTCATGCATTTCCGTTGTGTTTACAGTATAATGATGTTTACCACTAGGTTTCTTCTTTTTTCAGCCCCTTCCCCCTCCAAATTGTCTCTGGGTAGGGTTTTGTTTTATAGGGCACTCTTTTATCTCTTAGGCTGCTAGGCACCCACTAGCCTCCAGGGCTCCTGTTCTGGCAAGGGCACGTGAAGTACAGTGGTTCGGTGTCCGGGGCCTCCAGTTGGAGGGTCTATGGGATCTTTTATCTGCCAAAGCCCGTGAGTGGGGCCGCCCCGATGTGATAGTCAGTCACTTAGGCGGCAATGACCTGGTCAAGAGGACAGGAATTGCGCTTACCATACAAATTGAGTCAGACTTGTTGCGTCTGGCGTCACCCTGGCTCAGCTTGAGAATTGTTTGGTCTGACATAGTCCCCCGTTTTCACTGGCGGGTTTGTCGGAACGTGGTAGCCATTGAAGGGACCAGAAGGAAGTTGACCCATGCGGTGTTCAGGCATTTTGTGGCTCGGGGCGGCACGGCAGTTAGGCACCCTGCAATCGTTAAGGGGTCCCCCATTTTGTACAGGCCAGACGGGGTCTATCTTTCGGACTCCGGTAGGGCGGTGTTTTTGCAGTACATTTTCACTAGTTTAGGTTAGTTTTAGCGTAGGTTTCATATTTGTTTTGGGTGGCCGGGCCTGGTACCGCGCGGTGACCCTGAGGGCTCTTTGGAACTCAGGCTGTGGCGAGAAGGCACTCTCGACCAGCAGTCAGGTGGGGTGTCAGGTGGTCTCTGTGCGGTATTGCCCCCCCTTTGCCAAGAAGGCGGGCGAGTCCCCATGCTCCGGCTGGGGGCGTTGGACACTTCATGGAAGGTCCGCGCCATGCATTAGAAGGGGGCGGTATGTCCGTCACAGCGCGGGCTGTACCCCACAAGAAGGGGTGTTGATTGGGGCGCTCCGGTCGCTACCATGGCAACACCTGGGACTGGTGCTGGTCTCAAGTGCTTTCTTTGCCATCCCTTATACAAATAGGGGTCATACCATTTCAATAAATAATTATGACCTTTTTAAACTTACGCAGTTGGTGTCTGTGTCGTTATTTTAGATAAGGTGTTTGTGTCAGTTATTTCTAGGCATAAGAGTTAAGTAATGGTATAGGCCAACAACATAATTCATTAGGCGCCTTAGAGATAAATGCAAGGGTGATAAGGGGCTAGATTCTTTAATCTTCAAAAGTCATAAATTGGAGAGTGATAAACAGCCAGCCAATCAGCTCCTGCCTGACATTTTTCAAACACAGTCTGTGACATGGCAGGTAGGAGCTGATTGGCTGGCTGTTTATCACTCTCCATTTTATCACTTTTGAAGCTTAGAGAATCTGACCCAAGGAGAGATAAACATCCAGTCAATCACATCCTAACTGACTTTTTTTAAACTAAGCCTGTAACATGGCAGTTAGCAGGTGATTGGCTGGACGTTTATCTCTCCTTATCACCCTTGCATTTATCTCTTGTTAATACATCTGCCCCATTGGCGGATTTTACCTGGGGGCTGCAGCCCTGCAGCCCATAGGTAAAACCTGCCACTGGTATTAGCCTAGGGCACCAGGAACCTTTAATCAGGCCCTGGCTGAGCGATCCGTCTCTGCAATACATGGTCAGGCATCAGTTGCTGCTGAAGATGTCCTTATGTAACCTTATTATATTATGTATAATGTGTAATTGCAGGGTTTGGTCTGTTTGTTGGCTTGCATAAGGTTGACATTTATTATAATCACAATTTGCCGTTTCAGGGCCTGATTCAATAAACTCACTGCAGCTTAAACAATGCAAATGCAGGAGAATGTGCATACCACCAGGTCCATCTTAATGCATGGGCTTACTGGGCAGCTGCCCTAGGGCCCCACACTTCTGGGGGCCTTCGGGCAGGGGTTTACTGGTGCCTCTCGAATTTCTTGTGAGTCTAGTAGATATTGCTGGCCGGCTGCTTTGATGGTGAATTACACAAAATCAGAGCTGCCGGGAAACGTTCTCTACCAACCTGCAGACAAACAGTTACTGGCTGTCATTAAGCTAATTGCTGGGTGGCTGATAGACGGAAAGACAATTTGATAAGTTATGATTTTTTTTTAAACTTAAGTAGGGGCCCCAGTGCATTGCTTTGTTTAGGGTCCACAATGCCGTTAAGGCGGCCCTTCATACCACCCCTGCCTGCATTTGTGATCGCATTAAACTGTCAGCTTTTTGAGATACCCTATAGAAGCCTATTGACTTCTCTCCACAGCGCTGTGTGAGGGAATCCTCGCGGACAGTGCCGTCTTTCCCATTGGGCTTAATGGGGGCCCAAGGGGTCTAGGGGCCCACCCCAATGGGGAAGACAGCACTGCCCGGGAGCTGCAGCGGCGGGTGGGTGACGGGCAGCAGAGTCCGGGCAGCGGTGGCTGGAAGCTTGTAGCTCTACGCTATTTGCCGGGCAGGAAGCTGATTTTCTAAAGACTGGTCAGCCGCCGATTGGCTGAATTCTCTCAGCCAATCAGTGTCCAGTCTTTACAAAATCAGCAGCACTTCCCACCAGTGGCGTAAGTTTATAACAGAGGCCCGGAGGCGAAAAATGTGATGTTGCCCCCCCCCCCCAAAAAAAAAATATATATGTAGACACACCCCCATAGGCACATACACACATATATTCACACACACACACAGCCACACACATTTATACACAGCCACATACGCACATGAAGCCACAGTACATATGCACATACACCCACAATTATACACTGCCACATACAAACACAAACACATATATACACACACAGATACATATGCACATACATCCACATGTATACACACAGCAACATACACATATGTATACACACAGCCACACACACACTGCAACATACACACATATGTATTATACATATGTGTGTATGTTGCAGTGTGTGTGTGGTTGTGTGTATACATAATGTATCCACACACACACACACACACACACACACACACACACACACACACACACACACACGTGTACACAGAGCCACACACACACAAGTATACACATACACCCACATGAATACACACAACCACACACACATGTATTCACACAACTACATATGCATATACACACACACCTCTGTAAACACACAGCCACATATGCACACAAAGCAACACATGCATATAAACATAGACTTATACAGATAAACACAAACACACTACACATAAATAGTTTAATAAACACTACAAATGTAGTAATACTACAACTGTAGTAATAATAACACTACAACTGGCATCTCACCTATAAAAGTAGCATCCGTCCATACTGTAGCGGTAGAGACTAGTTCCCATGCAGTATAGGTTACAGGAAGTGACACATAGATTGTGTGTGGGAGGTGAAGAAGAGCTGGACGGGCTGCAGGACAGGTCTGTCAGGAGGAGGCAGGGGCTGTGTGTGACAGGAAGTCCCGCCTCCTCTTCCTCTCACATACAGACACAGAGATCGTGGAGCAGCGTGCCTGCTATCACTGCTGCTCTGATTAGATGGCGCGCAGGGGGTAGCGTTTATCGGAGGCAATGGATGTCAGGCTGCTGAGTGTCCCCTTCAAACGTGGCGCCCGGCGGCAAATGACTCCATTGCCTCCGAGACTTCCGCCACTGCTTCCCACCCAGCAAATAGTGCAGCGCTACAAGCTCCCAGCTGCCACTGCCGCGACCCCGCTGCCCATAGGTATGTGGTGTGTGTGTGTGTGGGGTGGTGGTGCGCTAATATTCTGCCCAGGGGCCCCCGACAATGTTAAGATGGCCCTGGTCACGGATCCCTCCCAGCATGCCTCGCGGCCGGCGCCACCACTCTGCACATGCGCAGAGTGACACGCGGGTCTCAGACCCAGAAGTCCAGGGATGGAGCCGTAATCGAATATGACAGCTCTTATCGCAAGAGCTGTCCTTTGTGTTACTAGTCGCATATGTTAGAGCACATGCGATTAGTATGCAGGCGGTAGCTGGCGAATGGTGGCGGAGAGGGGCGGCGGATGGTAGAACATCCCGCCCTTTGTCACAGCAAGTTTTAGACATTTTATACAGTTACTTTCCTGTTGGGATAAATGCTGATTAACTACGTGAGATAGGAGAACAAACATGATATCAATTGATAGAGTTTAATAATTGCAGGGCCGGACTGTGGAGCCGTGAGCGAGGCCAGACGGCATCTTGTGTACAGTGACCGCCATGACATCACTGGTTATTCTCATAGCATTAGTCCTTCTGACATTATATCATCACACTAATGACCATGTCCTGTTTGTCTGATCTCCCTGCTGGCACCGCATGTACACTAATGAGGTCGTGCTCCCTGATACATTATGTGATTTTCTAGCCGTCCATAAAGTATCATTAACTATTTAGTAAGAGGTTTTATATTACAGATTCATGGGCAGAGGATGCTGGATAATAGAGTGTAAGCAGGGGACTAATGCAGATCTGAACGCAGGTCTGTAGCCTTGAGGAAGATCCCGTTTATCTCAGAGTCTGTGTGTCGATGGACAGGTTTCCAGGCCTTGCAGTGCCTGCTTCGATGGTATAGGTGTGTAAGCTGGAGCTCACCCAGCTGCCCATTTGCGTGGATCGATGGTCGCAATGTTGGATTAAAGCTTGCGATGACGTGGGAAAAAACAAACTCATCATTACAATGGCTGGAATCAGGGTGTCCAGGTTGGGTGTCGTATATTTTGTCAACATCCATTATGTCAGCAGGAGAATGTCAACACGGTCATAATGTCAACATGCCTGACATGTTGACACTGACCGTTTTGATCATGTTTACATTGATGAAATATGATTAGAATATAAAAAAAATTGCTCCCGGTGTGCAGTTATTGGTACATTTCAGGCTGACAGTACTATCACAAGCATCCAAATGCCTCCCCCAAACATGTGCCGCCCTAGGCACGTGCCTCACCTGCCTAATGGGAAGTTCGGCACCAAGGGCTGGGCTCTGGAGCAGTGGCGGCTCTTACCCTTTTGGAGAAGGGGGACTGCCGCAATGCAGGCCTCCCCCTCTGCCGCCACGCTCCTCGCACAAGCCAGTCTCGTCTGCTGGTCCCCTGCACGGGGCGAGCGCATGAACAGTAACTTCATACATACTGCGCATGCGCTGGCCCTAGCCCCCAAAGGCTTAATCAGGTTCCCAGGTCCGACGCATGTGCAGTATAGTCCCGCATGTGTGCACAGAGAGGCATCCCGGAGAGAGGGAACACCTCCCAATGGGACTGCCTTGAGTGACTGGCTGGTCGGACTTCCAATAGGAAGTCACTGCCAGTCACATTGAAGCCAGAGCAGTCTCACTTAGGCAGAGACAGTGGCGGATTTTACCTGGGGGGCTGCAGCCCATAGGTCAAAACCGCCACTGCTCTGGAGGAAGCCATAATAGCAACTGCACCTACTTTAGCTGTACCCAGCCCATGCCGTATACTTGTCTACACTCCCAGAATAGCAGGGAAGCTCCTAAAACTCCAGTGGCGGAAGAGTGGGGAAGTCTCCCGGAGCTGGGTGAAGTGAGTTCACACCACAATCAGTGGTGGATAAGGGCGACACCTGCTGTGGGGGCAGCACTACGTGCTCACTTACACGAGAGTCGTTCTAGGCCAATGGTCATGTGATTCTTTTTTTTGTCGTTACATATTATTTCACTAACGTCCTATGGGATACTGGGAATGGTCTTAAGACATTGGGTATTAGAGGGTATCCGCAGGAGACAGGCACATCTATAACTTTGAAGCTGGGTGTACTGGCTCCTCCCCTCTGATTCCCCACCCAGGAACCAGTTTAGAAAAATGTGCCCTCAGGAGAGGATGCACACTGCTGGAGCTCCAGAGAGTTTGTCTTCAGTTTACTTTCTTTTATTATTTTGGGGTTACTGTGTTGGACTTCACAGTATCCCTGCTTCGAGGGAGTCAGTTGAGGAGGGTTCAGCTGCAGGCCTCTTAAGGTACCGAGCTGTCCCTGCTGCAGGACCACTGTCCTGAGTGGGTGCTTGTACTCACGGGCATTGCGCTGCAGTGATACTCACCCCCAGCATGCCGCACACTCCTGACACAGTCCGAAGACGTCTGTGGTGAGTAGAGACTGGAGTCCCCACAGTGTGGACCCCGGCTCATCGTGCGGCAAGATGGCGGCGGCGGCAGACGCGGTACCCTGCACAGGGGCTGCGCAGACCCCCCGCCACAGACTGGCTGCGGGTGACAGTCCCTGGGCTACCAGGGCAGATCCCACATAAAACGCTGTTCAGTGTAAAGGGCGCCATTAACTGACAGCAAGCGCCAGTATAAAGATCAGTGAAGCCCCTGCGCCATCACAGGGGGGCGGGGCTTCAGCGGAGCGAGGCCAGAGCTCTGAGCGCGCATACACTACTTCCTGCTTCTCCCTGGGCGCCATTACTGCCTCCAGATCACTCCTCAGCGGTGAGGTGTTGGACAGAGGAAATCTGCAGAAAACAGCAAGTGTATTTAGCGCTAAAATCGCTTAATTGATCACACTGTTTTGTGTGTGTGCGTGATACCAACTCCTAAATAGGAGTTCAGGTTGTACAGGGTGTGCTGGTCTCCTCAGTATAATCTGAGCGCTCCCCCACGGGCTTGTTAAGCTACACACTTTCAGTGATAGAGCTCACACATAGATAGCTGCTATACACTGCACATTGATTTTATATATATATATATATATATATATATATATATATATATATTTCATTGTGATTGTGGTGTGTTTGTGAAAAGAGGTTACTTATTCCTTCAACATGGTAAGGAAATTAACCTGTCTCATTTGCAGCACCAAGTTTGTGCCTAAGTCCACCTCACAGATTACCTGTGAAGAGTGCATGTCCACTCAGACAGGGGTGTCACCCCAGATCAGTGGAACTTCACAATCAGACTCTCAGGAGCCTGAGTGGGCTGCTGGCATTAAAACCATGCTGCAGGCAGTGTCAACCCAATTGGCTGCGAATACAGAGCAGACCAAACAAGTGCAGCAGGACTTATCAGTTCTAGCCGCACGGGTGGATAATATGAATCCCACCACGGGCCAGTCACGGAAGCGTGCTGCGGCCGCCATGTTGCCTGATTCAGATGATGATCTACAGGCAGGTGACGACACAGATGATAATGTGGACGACAGGGCTCTGATCCCTGATTCACAATCATCCCTCAGGGGCCCGGAACCTCTTATTATAGTAATAAGAGAAGTTTTAGACCTTCCCTTAGCAGACATGCAGGAAGGCGACCCATTTTTTGGGTCTCAAAGGAAACAGCAGATTGTTTATCCTGAACAAGCTGACCTTGATGAGACGTTTAAGGAGGCTTGGAAACAACCTGAAAAGCGTTTCCAACTGTCCAAAAGGTTTAAGTCCAACTTTCCCTTTGACCCCGTCACTAGAGGGGTGTGGGAAGAGCCTCCGGTTGTGGACGCTTCGGTGTCCAGACTGTCCAAGAAGGTGGTTCTCCCCGTTCCAGGGGCAGCAACACTGAAGGATAGTACAGACAAAAAGCTGGATACTACCCTTAAGGCCATGTATACTGCGAGTGGGGCGTCTCAGAGACCTGTCCTCGCCAGTTGTTGGATGGCAAAGTCCATTTATACATGGGCTTCTCAAATCCAGGAAGGTATGCTGGCTGATATGTCACTGGCGCAAGTTGGAGAGAGACTTCGCCATATCCAGGATACTGCAAAGATCCTATGTGATACTCAAAAGGAGCTTGGAGCTATAAATGCTCGCTCTTCCGCAATGGTGGTTTTGGGTCGCAGGGCCCTCTGGTTGAGACAATGGGTAGCTGACCCAGAGTCCAAGCGTAGTGTGGAGAATTTGCCTTTTAAGGGAGAAAAGTTGTTTGGTAGTGAACTTGACGACCTCATATCCAAGGCTACAGCCGGCAAGTCGACTTTTCTGCCGACAGCTACCACTCACGCCAAGCGTCCCTTTCAGGGTCAAGCGTCTCAGTCCTTTCAGGCCTATCAGTCCTTTCGGCCTTCCAGGCCCAGGCAGAGGGCGAGAGGCTCCAGCTCGGCCGCCAGAGGGGGCCGAGGTAGGTTCAGAAAGCCCGCCAGCACAGGATCTCAGGATCGTGCCGCTAATGCCACTGCCTCTAAGCCTGCAGCATGACTCGGGTTCCGGCCCTGGAGTCACATGCGAGGTGGGGGGTCGCCTTTCAGCTTTCAGCCAGGTGTGGTCGGTCTCTCACCTGGATTCCTGGGTGAGGGATCTTATTACCAACGGCTACAGGTTGGAATTCGAAAAACCTCCCCCTCACAGGTTCTTCAAATCAGGGTTGCCGGCTCTGCCTGCAGAGCGGGTGAATCTGCAACAGGCAATACAACGCCTACTGACGTCACGGGTTATCATACCTGTCCCGCTGGAGGAACAAGGAAGGGGGTACTACTCCAACCTGTTCCTAGTGCCGAAGCCGGACGGCTCGGTACGCCCCATATTAAATTTGAAGTCTTTAAACCCCTTTTTAAAGGTTTACAAATTCAAGATGGAGTCCCTCAGGGCTGTAATAGCAAGCCTGGAGGAGGGAGAGTTCCTGGCATCGTTGGATGTGAAGGACGCCTATCTCCACATTCCAATTTGGGGTCCACATCAAGCATTCCTGAGGTTTGCGTTGAAGGATTTGCACTTCCAATTCAGGGCGCTGCCATTCGACCTGTCGTCAGCACCTCGTGTTTTCACGAAGGTAATGGCAGAGATGATGGTGCTGCTCAGGAGGTCGGGAGTCAATATCATCCCTTACCTGGACGACTTGCTGATCAAGGCAAGGTCGGCACAGGTCCTGCTGCAGGATATTGCAAGGACCAGACAGGTTTTATCCGAGCATGGGTGGATCCTGAACATCCCCAAGTCTTCCCTGACGCCGTCGCGTCGTATCCTCTTTCTGGGTATGTTCCTGGACACAGAGGAGAAAAGGATTTTCCTCCCTCGGGAGAAGATGGTTGCCAGTCCCTGCTGACAGTGATTTTGGCAAAACCTCAGGTATCGGTTCACCAATGCATCCAGTTGCTGGGCAGGATGGTGGCCACCTTCGAGGCCATTCAGTTCGGACGCTTTCACACCAGGGTGTTCCAACTGGATCTGCTGTCAAAATGGTCGGGCTCCCATCTCCTGATGTACAAGAGGATTTCTCTGTCACATCAGACCCGACAGTCCCTTCTGTGGTGGACTCAGGAGTCGAACCTGCTTGCAGGTCGGAGATTTGGCATCCAGGACTGGGTGCGACTCACGACGGATGCGAGTCTGCAGGGATGGGGTGCTGTGACCATGGACAGAACCTTTCAAGGTCAGTGGTCTCGGTGGGAAGCGAGACTCCACATCAATATCCTGGAGCTGAGAGCTGTATACTATGCAGTGTTACAGGCCCAGGATCTCCTCCAAGGTCGGGCGCTCCAGATACAGTCCGACAACGCCACAACTGTGGCCTACATAAATCGCCAGGGAGGCACGAGGAGCAGGACTTGCATGAAAGAAGCTGCCAAGATCCTGGCTTGGGCGAAAATGTACGTGGTGGCTCTGTCGGCCATTTTTATCCCGGGTGTGGACAATTGGGAGGCGGACTTCCTAAGCCGTCACGCCCTCCACCCCGGGGAATGGAGCCTGAATTCTCAGGTTTTTGCAGCAATTGTGGACCGTTGGGGTCAGCCATCGATAGATCTGATGGCATCCCGGGTAAACCACAAGGTTCCCAAGTATTGCACAAAGACCAGGGACCCATGCGCAGTGGCGATAGACGCCCTGACAATTCCGTGGGCGTTCCCCTTGGTGTACCTGTTTCCACCCATACCACTGCTGACAAGGGTACTCAAAAGGGTACGAAGTCAGGGAGTGGAAGCCATTCTGGTGGCTCCGGACTGGCCAAGAAGAGCTTGGTTTGCGGATCTGCAGAGCCTGCTGATCAAAGATCCTTGGCCCCTGCCTCTAAGGAGAGATCTACTCACGCAGGGCCCTTGCGTCTTCCAAGATTTAGGGTGGCTACGTTTGTCGGCATGGAGGCTGAGCGGCAAATCTTAGCTCAGAAAGGTCTGCACTCATCAGTTATCACCACGATGATGCAGGCCAGAAAGCCGGTAACAAACACCCACTACCACAAGATCTGGAGAAAGTAAGTGGGTTGGTGTGAGGAGCAGAAGGTCCCCCCAGCAAAGTTTAACCTGAACAGGTTATTGTGCTTCCTGCAAGCGGGATTGGATTTGGGTCTCCGTCTGGGTTCACTAAAAGTCCAGATTTCGGCCTTGTCCATTTTCTTCCAAAGAAAATTGGCTGTCATCCCGGAAGTACAAACGTTTCTTCAGGGAGTGCTTCACATTCAGCCTCCCTTTATACCACCTACACCTCCTTGGAGTTTGGACGTCGTCTTAAACTTCCTTCAATCCTCCTGGTTTGAGCCTTTGGAGTCGATAGACTTGCGGTACATTACCTGGAAGGCGGTGGTCCTTTTGGCCCTGGCCTCGGCTAGGAGAGTGTCTGAATTGGGAGCCCTTTCCTGTAAGAGCCCCTATTTAATTTTTCACTCAGACAGAGCGGAGTTGAGGACAAACCCGCGATTTCTCCCTAAGGTGATTTCTTCCTTTCACCTTAATCAGCCCATTGTTGTCCCGTCTGCGTCTGGTTCACCGGATATTCTGGTATCACTGGAGGTGGTGCGTGTCTTGCGTGTATATGTCCAGAGGACTGCAAGAATCAGGAAGACAGATTGTCTATTCGTCCTGTACGACGCACAAAAGAAGGGACACCCTGCATCTAAGCAATCCATTGCTAGATGGATTAGGTCTACAATCCAACAAGCCTATGTGATGGCAGGCCTGCCGACACCTTCTGTTCTAAAGGCTCATTCCACCAGGTCGGTGGGCGCATCCTGGGCGGCTGCTCGGGGTGTGTCAGCTCTGCAACTCTGTAGAGCTGCTACATGGTCGGGGCAACACACCTTTGTAAAATTTTATAAATTTGATGCCCTGGCCAAAGAGGATACCCAGTTTGGGCAGGCAGTACTGCAGCAATCTCCGCACGTACCCTCCCTTTCTGGAAGCTTTGGGACATCCCCAATGTCTTAAGACCATTCCCAGTATCCCATAGGACGTTAGTGAAAATAGGAATTTAGGGGGAAATTTACCAATATGAAAAACCTAGTTTTTCGTATTGGTTGTTTCCCTACGACTGCATACGACTGTTTAAGTCGTATGCAAAGTCGTGTTCCGGAGGGGGATTTACAAAGCAGTCAGATACGACTGCTTTGTAACCCTCCGATGGTGTAATGATTCGTATTAGCGGCCGTATATACGGCTGCTAATACGAATTATTTCTAGCAGTCTGCACGGATCAAGTCAGATCCGTGCAGGCTGCGGTGTGTAAAAAAAATAGAAAAATAAATAAATAAAAAAAAAAAACGGCGTGGGGTCCCCCCCACAGCCGAAACCAGCACCAGGCTGAAGGAGCCGGGGCCGGTAATTAAAAATCAGGGAACCCGACAAATAGGGGTTCCCCGATTTTTAACAACCAGCCCCAGGCTCCAGGTCCGGGGCTGGTTCCCAAAATACGGGGGACAAAATGAGTAGGGGTCCCCCGTATTTTAAGAACCAGCCCCAGGCACAACCAGCCGGCAGGGTAATGTCACAGCCGGGGGACACTTATAATATAAGGTCCCGCGGCCAAAACATTCTCCCTACCGACCAGTCAGCCTGGCCAGGGGCCCTGGGGGAGTGGGGACCCCCCCAATAAAGGGGTCCCCCCCCTCCAGGACTTACCTGACCAGGCTGAAGCCTGGTGCTGTCCCCGATGCCCCTGGGCGGTGGGCATCGGGCTGATTATGTTGTAAAAAATAGATAAACCATTGTTTTTTACTGTGGCACTACAAGTGCCAGCAAGCCTCCCCAGCAAGCTGGGACTTGGAAAACCACAAGTCCCAGCCTGCTGGGCATTAAAGGGCCCGCTGGCACTTGTAGTTCCACAGTTAAAAAAATAGTGCACAAAACACACTGATACACTTTTAAAATAAAACTTTATTACACACAAAGCCCACACATACTAATACTTACCTATCTTCTTCCCATAGGTCGCCCTGGTCCTGTGTCGGCGTCTTCTGGTCCTGTGTCGTCTTCTTCCTCCATGTCGACGTCTCTGTCGGCGATGGTGTCCCCGTCCGGATCCGACGAAATCCATTTGGGAAGCTGTGGAAGGAAACCATACTCACCTGTCCCAGCGCGACGTAGTCCAGGTAAGGGTCTTTGCAAAAAAATAAACCGAACACCCCGAAACCAAGCGGACACGACGGAGACGCACGTGTGTTTGTTTACATCGTGCGGCTCCGCCTCCCGAATGCCGCTATTGGCCGCCTTGCGGCCTAGCGGCTCCTGATTGGCCGCTAGGCCGCAAGGCGGCCAATAGCGGCATTCGGGAGGCGGAGCCGCACGATGTAAACAAACACACGTGCGTCTCCGTCGTGTCCGCTTGGTTTCGGGGTGTTCAGTTTATTTTTTTGCAAAGACCCTTACCTGGACTACGTCGCGCTGGGACAGGTGAGTATGGTTTCCTTCCACAGCTTCCCAAATGGATTTCGTCGGATCCGGACGGGGACACCATCGCCGACAGCGACGTCGACATGGAGGAAGAAGACGACACAGGACCAGAAGACGCCGACACAGGACCAGGGCGACCTATGGGAAGAAGATAGGTAAGTATTAGTATGTGTGGGCTTTGTGTGTAATAAAGTTTTATTTTAAAAGTGTATCAGTGTGTTTTGTGCACTATTTTTTTAACTGTGGAACTACAAGTGCCAGCGGGCCCTTTAATGCCCAGCAGGCTGGGACTTGTGGTTCTCCAAGTCCCAGCTTGCTGGGGAGGCTTGCTGGCACTTGTAGTGCCACAGTAAAAAACAATGGTTTATCTATTTTTTACAACATAATCAGCCCGATGCCCACCGCCCAGGGGCATCGGGGACAGCACCAGGCTTCAGCCTGGTCAGGTAAGTCCTGGAGGGGGGGGACCCCTTTATTGGGGGGGTCCCCACTCCCCCAGGGCCCCTGGCCAGGCTGACTGGTCGGTAGGGAGAATGTTTTGGCCGCGGGACCTTATATTATAAGTGTCCCCCGGCTGTGACATTACCCTGCCGGCTGGTTGTGCCTGGGGCTGGTTCTTAAAATACGGGGGACCCCTACTCATTTTGTCCCCCGTATTTTGGGAACCAGCCCCGGACCTGGAGCCTGGGGCTGGTTGTTAAAAATCGGGGAACCCCTATTTGTCGGGTTCCCTGATTTTTAATTACCGGCCCCGGCTCCTTCAGCCTGGTGCTGGTTTCGGCTGTGGGGGGACCCCACGCCGTTTTTTTTTTAAATTTATTTATTTTTCTATTTTTTTACACTGTAGCCTGCACGGATCTGACTGATCCGTGCAGGCTAAAACGCAAATAGAACAGGAAAATGGTGTTCTATTTTCCTGTCGTATTTGCGTGGGTGTTTCACACCACTAAGCAGCCGTATTGTCAGTACGGCTGCTTAGTAAATCAGAAACCACCATTCTTTTGAATGGTGATTTCTGTCGTATCCTATCGATGGTGTAGGGCATTCGTATTTGTAACTACAAATACGAATGTTCCATCTTTAGGACTACGAATTGTTGTATTTTTGGGATTGTCAATCCCGAAAATACAAATTCGTAAAAAAAAGGTGTATTTCTCCCTACGAATACACCTTTTTTCTACGAATCCATTTTGGTAAATGTCCCCCTTAGTGTAAAACAGGCACCAAAATACGACAGGAAAATACACCCTGATGTTCCTGTCGTATTTGGCAGAAGCCTGCACGGATCAGTCAGATCTGTGCAGGCTTTAGTGTAAAAAAAATAGAAAAATTAAATAAATAAAAAAAAAAACCAGCGTGGGGTCCCCCCCACAGCTGTAACCAGCACCAGGCTGAAGGAGCCGGGGCCGGTAATTAAAAATCAGGGAACCCGACAAATAGGGGTTCCCTGATTTTTAACAACCAGCCCCAGGCTCCAGGTCCGGGGATGGTTACCAAAATACGGGGCACAAAATGACTAGGGGTCCCCCGTATTTTAAGAACCATCCCCAGGCCAAACCAGCCAGCAGGGTAATGCCACAGCCAGGGGGAGACTTTTTATACAAGTCCCCCCAGCCAAAGCATTAACCCTCTGACCAGTCAGCCTGCCCCCCCCCCCCCCCCCCTCCAGGACTTACCTGACCAGGCTGAAGCCTGGTGCTGTCCCCGGTGGCCCTGTGCGGTGGCCACCGGGCTGATCTTGGTGTAAAAAAAAGATGAATAAACTATTGTTTTAAACTGTGGAACTATGAGTCCCAGCAAGCCTTCCCTGCAAGCTGGGACTTGGAGAACCACAAGTCCCAGCCTGCGGGGCATTAAAGGGCCCGCTGGCACTTGTAGTTCCACAGTAAAAAAATAGTTAAATAAATACACACTGACACTTTAAAAATAAAAGTTTAATACATACATTACACACACACTGATACTTACCTATCTTGATACCGTAGGTAGGTCCCAGAGTTTTGATCCGGTGCCTTGTCCTGGTTCCGGATCATGTCGTCATTCTTCATCATGTCGATCTTCATGTCGGCGTCAGGTCCGGGTCCGAAAAAATCCATGGTGGACCTGTGGAAGGAAATCCAACTCACCCAGGTCCTCCATGGGAGTTCTTCTGGCTTGGTCCGACATTGTCCAGGGCTTCTTGCATCTTCTTCCATCTTCTGGCTTCTTATTAACGCTGCCGGCGACTCCAGCAAAGCTCCCCGACTGTCAGAGCCGCAGAGATCCTTCCTCCTCAGCGTCTGGACTAAGACTGAATTCTGGCCAATCAGAAGCCGCCTAGCGGCCAATCAGGAGCCAGGAAAGTCGGCTTCTGATTGGCCAGAATTCAGTCTTAGTCCAGACGCCGAGGAGGAAGGATCTCTGCGGCTCTGACATTCGGGGAGCTTTGCTGGAGTCGCCGGCAGCGTTAATAAGAAGCCAGAAGATGGAAGAAGATGCAAGAAGCCCTGGACAACGTCAGACCAAGCCAGAAGAACTTCCATGGAGGACCTGGGTGAGTTGGATTTCCTTCCACAGGTCCACCATGGATTTCTTCGGACCCGGACCTGACGCCGACATGAAGATCGACATGATGAAGAATGACGACATGATCCGGAACCAGGACAAGGCACCGGATAAAGACTCTGGGACCTACCTACGGGATCAAGATAGGTAAGAATCAGTGTGTGTGTAATGTATGTATTAAAATTTTATTTTTAAGGTGTCAGTGTGTATTTATTTAACTATTTTTTTTACTGTGGAACTACAAGTGCCAGCGGGCCCTTTAATGCCCCGCAGGCTGGGACTTGTGGTTCTCCAAGTCCCAGCTTGCAGGGGAGGCTTGCTGGGACTCATAGTTCCACAGTTTAAAACAATAGTTTATTAATCTTTTTTTTACACCAAGAGCAGCCCGGTGGCCAACGCACAGGGCCACCGGGGACAGCACCAGGCTTCAGCCTGGTCAGGTAAGTCCTGGAGGGGGGGGACACCTTTATTGGGGGGGTCCCCACTCCCCCAGGGCCCCTGGCCAGGCTGACTGGTCAGAGGGTTAATGCTTTGGCCGGGGGGACTTGTATAAAAAGTCTCCCCCCGGATGTGGCATTACCCTGTTGGCTGGTTTGGCCTGGGGCTGGTTCTTAAAATACGGGGGACCCCTAGTCATTTTGTCCCGAGTATTTTGGGAACCAGCCCCGGACCTGGAGCCTGGGGCTGGTTGTTAAAAATCGGGGAACCCCTATTTGTCGGGTTCCCTGATTTTTAATTACCGGCCCCGGCTCCTTCAGCCTGGTGCTGGTTACAGCTGTGGGGGGGGACCCCACGCTGTTTTTTTTTTAATTTGTTTAATTTTTCTATTTTTTTTTACACCTTGCAGCCTGCACGGATCTGACTGATCCGTGCAGACTGCCAGAAACATTCGTATTAGCGGCCGTATATATGGCCAGCTAATACGAATGGTTACACCATCAGAGGGTTACAAAGCAGTCGTATATGACTGCTTTGTACATTCCCCTCCGGAACACGACTTTCCATACGACTGAAACAGACGTATGCAGTCTTAGGGGAAATACTTATACGAAAAACTAGGTTTTTCATATTAGTAAATTTCCCCCAAAGTGTCTGTCATGAACCTTTCGAACCCTGCTCTGCCATCTCCCCTCACGTCCTGTACTCCCCCCATCCCCACTCTCATCCTCTACCCATCCCACTCTCATCCTCTACCCACCCCCACTCTCTTCCTCTATCCACCCCACTCTCTCGTCCTCTACCCACCCCACTCTCATCCTCTACCCACCCCACTCTCATCCAATACCCACCCCACTCTCTCATCCAATACCCACCCCACTCTCTCATCCTCTACCCACCCCACTCTCTCGTCCTCTACCCACCCCACTCTCATCCTCTACACCCCCCCACTCTCATCTTCCACCCCCCTCTTGTCCTCTACCCCTCCTCTCGTCCTCTACTCACCTCTCTTCCTCTACCCCCTCCTCTATCCCCCGCTCTCTAGTCCTCTACACCGCCTCCCACTCTCATCCTCTACCCTCCCCTTTCATTCTCTACCCCCCTCTCATCCTTAAACCCCCCCTCCTTTCGTTCTGTACTGCCCTCCTCATGTCCTCACCCCTCCCACTCTCGTCACCCCCTTCCAATTGGCACTGTAGTGACAATGGGGCAGGGGGCCCCTTTCAAGATTTTGCTATGGGGCCCACAGAGTAGTAGTTACGCCCCTGATGGAGAATCTGTTGAATTGTCTGTTACTTCAGTCTCCTCCCATCATTTTGTGCCTCCACAATGCTGCCATGCATGTTCTCTGTGCTGTCTGCTGACTACACATGTGATGTGATGACCTTCTGCAGTAACTTGCTGGGGTCCTGGAATTATTTTTATTGTTTGATGGGGGTCCCAGAGCAAAATAGTTTGAGGACCACTGCTCTAGATGATAGCAACATGACCTGTGAATAGGGTTACCACCTTTGTGTTGAGAGATTTCCGGACATTGACCCTCCACTTGACCCGCCCACAGCCCCCCTTTGACCCGCCCATAGTCCCGCCTCCTAACCCACCTTCATTATTTTTTTCTTTTAAACACTGCTTCAATTATATTTTCAATTTCAATGTTCTGGGGAAATCCTCGCTGCCCGTCTGCCCTGATGACAGTGTGACAGACTGTGCAGGAAGGGACACACACACAGCAGGCAGGCAGCTGGACTGCCGACTGCGCTGCTGCAGCAGGCCGTGTGTGGGCTGTGTGCTCATCTGCTGGCAGCTCTCTGTGCGGCCGTGGACTGGTGACAACACAACTGCCGAAGTTTAACTGAACTGCGCCACCACAACTCACCATGCCGCCCGTGACCGTCCCGTCTGACACAGGTACGCCGCACTCACGTTTCAGGTGTGTCAGTCACGTCACGTAGCGCCACAGCCCACAGGAGGAGCCGGAGGACATACGAGGAGTGACACTCAGTGTCCCGGCTCCCTCCTCCTCCCAACCAGTGCTGCGGTGGAGTGACTGCGTCACTCAGCAATATTCACAGACACTGAAGGAGGAGGAGTAGGACGGTCCGATGTCACTGCCCCGCGGACCCCCCCCCCCGGCGCTGCTGCAGCAGGGTATGCTGCTGCAGCAGGGTATGTTTATATGTCACTGTCTGAATGTGACTGTTTGTACATGGGATAGCCGCTGCAGCCCGCTTCAGTAATAGGCGGTGCCGGGGTGGGGGGGAATAAATTCTTGGACAATGTATAGTCCAGGGCAGCCACCCTTCCGGACTCCGGTCTCAATTACCGGACTGTCCGGAGTAATCCCGGATGGGTGGTAACCCTACCTGTGAAGTGTTTTTCACATCTTAGTAAATTTCACCCCATGAGTCTTACCTGATGTACAGCCCATCTCCAGAACATGGTGACAGAGGTGGGATACCATGGCTCAAGGACTCCGCTGGATTGGCCCCCTTGTGTTTGATGAAAATATCACTGACAGATGGGTGCAGTTCAGGAGAGAATGTGCTGTGTATCGCACTGCTGGACTGTCTGACAAAGCATAGAAGGTACAAGCAGCTTATACAGTACATTGCTTAATCTGGCAGGTGCAGCAGCAGTTATTATACTCCCTGGAGGCAGTGAACACTGGGGGCACAATGATGTCACCAAATGAGAAGACACAGAACCTGGTCTCACCAGAGGAGGACTTAGACCTCATGGGGCCCTAGGCATGATATAATTGTGGGGCCCTGCTCTCTCAAACAATCCTATAGCACTATATTTGTGTTGCTGATTGCAGGCAGCATCGATAGAGCACAGTCTAACGATAAACATCGGCATTGTGTACAAATCTGAACCAGGCTCTAGGTCTTTTGGAAATAGGCGTAATACCTGTGCCACAAGTAACCCGACGGCCACATACAGCGGATGAAACCATTTTGGGGTCGATCCTATTAACCCTGAAGGGTGCAAGTTGCCATTCGGGTGCCGTTTTAACGCTGAACACGGAACCAAATTAACCCTAACTGTCATCCCATGGAGATGTGAGCACTTTTTAGCGAATTAGGCCCGCCGTAAAGTGTGCCCAGCTGATGGGCATGACAAGTGCACTGGGCACTGGGGTAGCTTTGCTCTCTGTGTAGTTACTGGTTGGCACTATGGGAATAGGAAGCATGCAGTCATGTCTGCGGTCACCTTGGTCACTAGGGAATGAAATATGTGTGGTATTGCTAGGTTCTCTCCAATACCCTGCATGTTGCTGGAAGCTGTTGGATGCACTATTTCCCAGCAGAGGGCGCTATTGGCTTATAAAAAGCATTTTTATTTTTAGGTAATCATTAAGTAAAAAAAAAACACAAGAACAAATAATATGTACAGTAATGAACAATCAGCTATCACGCTGCGGACTTAACCACCTATTACAATAAACAGTCAGAAGCAATTGTTACAGACATTAAGCCATAATCTCCTGATTGGTTCCAGGTTTGGATTTCTTAATTTGCATAATGTTTGTCTTTGAGTCACAAGGTTTTTTTTTCCTGCAAAAACAATGAAAATATCACTTTTTTTAAAATTGGTATGGGTGTGGGTTGGACGGTCGACCTAAAGATGGTCAAAAGTCATTAGGTCGACACCACTAGGTCGATATACTGCAAGGTTGACATGGGTCTAGGTCGACATGGGACAAGGTCGACAGGTCATAAGGTCAATGCAAACATTAGGTCAACATGGGGGTTTTTCACTGTTTTTTTTACCCGAATGTGGAAGTGCACGCGTCCCCTTGCATGGCTCGCTGTGCTCCCCATGCTTCGGGCACACTATTTTATTCTCCCACCATGCCCTAGTGGATGGTAGGGCATGAAATACCGCCTGTCTGCACGTCAGCTCAAAAAACTGTGAAAAATCTTTTGACTGTCGGTTAGCCTATGTTGACCTAATGCTTGTGTCGACCTTGTCCCATGTCGACCTAGACCCATGTCGATCTTGTGGTGTTGACCAAATGACTGTTGACCATCTTTAGGTCGACCAACCGACCTTATCCCATTGGTATTGTGAGAATTATCTCCCCAGCTCCTCCGGTGTTTGCGTCTGGTTCTCTGCAACCTACAGAGTCGCCGCCATTCCAGGATGCACAGTTGGCCACAGCCACCCCATTAACAAACATACTGTCCCTCCACAGTCAGAGCTGGGTGCGGCCATCTTAGGAGATGTCACCTGAGTCTTTCCAGCCAATCCTCGCCAGCATGCTTCCAGACTAATTGCTCAGCCAATCCCCTTACACTTGTGGGGATAAGTATGCTGTGAAGGCTGATGCAAATTGTCTGTGCTTCAATTGTCTTCACTACAGATGGATGTGTGCTGCTGCTGCTGCGCTTGCGCTCCAGGATTTCAACTCCTGTGCTGAGCCACTCATCGTAAAGAGACCAGCGCCTGCTTTCTTCAGTGGTGCTGCATGACTCCCTCTTATGCTTCAGAATTTCTTCAAATCAGTAATCTCCAGTGCTTCTATCGATTGTCCATCTGACATCGAATCTTCAGCTACAATATCGATTGTTTGTCTAACATCGATTCACAGTCCTTCATCATATATTATTTAGTTCTTCAGCTACAGCATCGATTGTTCATCAAACATAGATTCACAGTTCTTCATTATATATTCTTCAGTTCATCAATTACTTCTCAGATTGTGCATTTAACATTGTTTAATCAAGTTTGTACTTACTAATGGTTATATTAAAATTGGAAAAATTCTAGGTCCCCAAGAGCGATTATAAAAATGCTATATATCTCCTTGACATTGCCCAACCAGATCAATGGGTGATCCACTTGGACGCAAACTATATATACACTGTCATGTTAGATTATCGCTCATGTTCTTGTTTATGCATTTGTACTTTGTTCTGAAGATCTAATAAAAATCTATTATTGAAAAAAGTGTATATATTATATATATATATATATATATATATATATATATATATATATATATATAACAATAGGAAAGAGGGCACTCGGGGACTCCAATGCGGTGAAAACAGTGGACTGGTTTATTGAACAGTCATAAGAGTCGTCAACGTTTCGGGGTCGCCCCCACGTTGACGACTCTTATGACTGTTCAATAAACCAGTCCACTGTTTTCACCGCATTGGAGTCCCCGAGTGCCCTCTTTCCTATTGTTGTATACTGGGACTGCAAGGTTCCTAACTGCAGGCACCGGGGCAGGCTACATCAGGCTACACCTAAGCCCGGGAGTGCCAGTTCCCTTGGACTTTATATATACAGTATATATATATATATATAATTGACTGTCATTTGATATTGCCAGCAGTTATCATTATGATCTGCTGCTGTTATCATCTTACGTGCCTAAATAAAAGATTAGCTTTTATTAATACTTTGTTGTCCTGGTCTCGCCTTTGGACATTTTTTCAACATCGTGTATGTCTTAGCATCCTTTGAGGGCTCCTAGGGTGGTGTATTTAAACACCTCCTACGTCTGAGGCTTCCCAGTCCTCAGACGTGACGATATAGCTGCATAATTAAAAGTACATATACAATTTTAATGGGGAACAAAACTCCATCATAGGCTGCAACTGAGACAACATTACACTTGTGAAGAGACCCTCCTCCCACTGCATAACCAAATTTTGCATAATCTGGTGAAGCAAAATGTGAATTTCTGCTCATTGCATTCCTTGTAACTTATTGTGAATTTTGGTGCATTCCGTGTGACTATTGTGATTTTTTTGTGCATTCTGTGTTGCAGGATATGAATTTTGGCTCATTCCATGTGGCAAAATGTGAATTTCATAGCATTCCATGTGGCAGAATGTGTATTCGGCGCATTCCGTGTGGCAGAATGTGAATTTCGACTCATTCCGTGTGGCACACTGTAATGTGAGTTTCAGCACATTCCGTGTGGCATAATGTGTAAGGGACGTATTGCACTGGGAGGGGAATATTTTGCACAGGGGGAGATTCTGGTAGATCCCCGGTAAGTAAGTGTACAAAAAGTAGATCCTGGGTTCCAAAAGTCTGGCCACCCCTGTTCTAGAAGATAATAGATAGAATCTGATTGGTTGCTCATGGCAACACCCATCTCCAATAGAACTCCCATCTTAGTAAACAAACCCCTTAGAACTGGAAAAGGGCATATCAGGCTGTAATAAGTAGACATCTGATGGTGCATTTTGTTATTTTGCTGTAGATTGGAATAATGTCATCGCCCCAGGTAACCTAGCCTACGCATAATATGGCCTTTCAAACAACCCAAAAAAAACATAGTAATTTAAGTCTTGAAGAACAAGTCACCTCGTACCTCCCACCATTGTTCCATGCGAAAGGGCTGTGCGTGCCGCACCCAATGAGTGCACACCCATCTTAAGGAATTACTGGCACATCCCATAGTTAGACCTTTGAAAATCTGCTGCACCAGAAGCACCACGATGGTTGGGACACACCTCCCAACATCTCATGGGTCAAACGTGACAACAGTCGTATTATGTATAGTCCAGTTTCAGACGACCTTCCCCCATTCAGGACAGTTGGGACATGTAGACATAATCCTTTCAGGTTCCGCAGAGTAAGGGGGGTATTCAATTCCGGGTCATGACAGTCGTGACCCTGGCCCGTTTTTTGTTTTATTTGACCGCATATCACCAGGTAGGATTCAATGTCCCACCAGCCGATTGGCAAAAAGGTGGCATGTCCTTGTAAGTGACCCTGGATTGTCGAGATTCATCCGTGATTGCGAGAATTCATGGCCGTTATTGGCAAAACAGGCCCGACAGCTATTAAAGGCCCTTATTCTGGTTGGTGCGGTCAGAGCCGCACACGGGGCTCCGACCGCACAAACCAAGGGCCGCCCACCCGACGGATCGCCACTGCCGTCCGTACACGGACGGCTGGCGATCCGCATCAAAATGGTGGAGGCGTACGCCTCCACCATGGTGGGAGCTGCCCCCTGCCTTCGATGGTCGTCGACCATCGAAGGCAGGGCCGCACGCCGCGGCAGCCCCGCAAGCTGAGACCACACGGACAATCGTCCGTGTGGTAGCTTGTATGGGGGCTGAAAGCTGACATCCGGCGACGTCAGCTTTCCGCCCCCATGTCATGGTAATGAGGGCGTCATGCCCTCATTACCATGCATACGCCCCGCGTTTGCATGGGAACGCCCATGAAACGCGGGGCGTACACATAGGGAAATGAGGGGATGAAGCCCCTCACGCCCCTATACGCCCCCTTTGCGGCGGACGAAATCCGTCTGCGGCGAAGGGGGCTGCACATGCGCAGAATGACCTCTGCGCATGTGCAGTGGCAAAACATCGGCGGTACGGCCGCACGCGGGCCGTACCGTGCCGATTAGAATAAGGGCCAAAGTCGGGCCCGTTCTATTGATCTGCTTCTTCAATGTTGTCGGGCAAGACAGCATTGAGTAGGAGCCCGCCGCTATTTTGAAAACCCTTTGAAAAGACTTTTAAGGGGTGGCGATGGGTGCTGACCAAATGCCTAACTCAGACCTAATTGTCATTTTGCAAATTAGCAGGCCGGGTGATTATCGATAGGCTGCAGCGCCAAACTTCCCATTAGGCAGGTGAGGCACGTGCCTTGGGGCGGCACATGATTGGGGGAGGCACTTGGATGCCGTGATAGTACTGTCAGCCTAAAATGTACCAGTAACTGCACAATATACACTGTACTGTACCATATTCCATCCTGAATAGAGAGTAAATGGATAGGACACACAGATACTGCCCCTGTAAACTGTCCTACTTAGTTAATATGTATTCATAATAAAAAATGGCAGTTAGTGGCTTTTTAATTCATCTATTAAATTGGCTATTATCATACACACTGAGCGGCTTTCCCCCTGCCTGGCACTGACGGAGGGGGGAGGAAGGCGTTGCATAGCGCAGCGCTATGCAAAGCCGTCTTGAAAGCCGCTCATCTGCTGGTAATACCAGCAGATGAACGGCTTTGCCGGCGATGTTGCAGGAGCACGCAGCAGCGCTCACCGCTCATCGCCGGGGCATACACACTGGGCAGCTTTGAGCTGAAAGCCGCTCAAACTGGGTGTTTTGAGCGACTTTCAGCTCAAAGTCACCCAGTGTGTATGGGCCTTAAGGGGGGCGTTGCTGTTTTGGCTTGGGGCACCCTCACCCTAAATCCGCCCCTGTAGGCATGGACAAGGCTGTACTGCGATAAAATCCTGCTCCTTTTTTAAATCACTGGCCGTTCACAAATTGACAGGAAGCCGGCGTTATGGGGTGGTACCCGTCAGTTTTCTGGGAGTGTCAGGGAAAAAGCAGGCGTGTGGAGGGGTTTGAAAATAAGTTGTCTGATATCAGCTTGAGTAAGTCCTGGGTCAGGGCCGCCGACAGGGGGGTATGGGTACAACTGTCCCGGGCCTGGCCTCTCTGACAGAGGGTAGGGCCCAGGTAGCAGCCCGCCAGCACCCCCATTCACTTCAGCCGCCCTCCCCCACTACACAGCGGCTGGCCACAGGTCCTCCACAGCCCGGCGCACATGGACAGTCCCCAGGCCCGGCCGGATCCTCCTCCTGCGGGCGCGTGGTGTGATGTCATTGTGCGGCTTACAGTGCGGGCGCCCAGCATCCCAGATCATAGATGCCAGATGCCGGAGAACTTTGTGGACCACCGCCGTGGCCACAGGTATGCTTTTAATACACGGTGGGCGGGGGGCGGGTGTTGGTAGGGGAAGGGAGGGTATCAGTGTGGGGGGGGGGGTGGTGATTTGGTCAGTCTCTGTCTGTGCTACACACAGTCTGCACACACTGGAGAAATCGTTTGATGGTGAGCAGCTTCCAAATGGATTTGCAAAGTGTGCACATTAATTCGCAGGCCTGCGTGGGGCGTGACATCACTATGATGAGCAATTACACACAATTAATGTATATACAACAAATAGGATTCTTTGTGAATAAATTACTTAGAAATTGTCCAATGTTTTAGCAAAGATTTATTTGGCTAAGTTGTGGCATTGGTTGGAATTTCATATAAGCATATCATATTGGTTAATAATATATATTAGAAGTACAAATATACAAATAACTTACTGAATAGAGTCTGCCCATACAAGGACATGTAACAGAACAAATACAGAAAAATATAGCAGTATCTATCTATAGAGAGGGCATATTTCCCCAATAAGGGTGTAGAGCAGTAATGTGTGGTCATATAGGTCATTTCACTAAGATGGGAGTTCTATTGAAGATGGGATTGAAGATCAGATGCTACTACTTACTTATTTAGTACCTCCATGAAGATTATAGATACAGGGCCAAAAGTTCAAAAGTGATAAAATGGAGAGTGATAAACAGCCAACCAATCAGCTCCTGCCTGCCATGTCACAGGCTGTGTTTGAAAAATATCAGGCAAGAGCTGATTGGTTGGTTGTTTATCGCACTACATTTTATCACTTAGTGCATCTGGTCCATAATCTGACTGGTTGCTATGGCAACACCCTTTCTTCAGTAGAACTCACATCTTAGTAAATAAATCCCTAAGAATCTGTTCTTGGATTCCCTTTCCTGGGTCCAGGAACTTCAGCATCCTGACACGTGAGAGCTAAGCCACAAACCAGTATTTATATATTTATTTACAGTTTCTTATATAGCGCAGTAGATTCTGTTGCGCTTTCGAATTGTAGACAGTCATAGAACAAACTGGGTAACAACAGACAGACATGGAGGTAGGAGGGCCCTGCTGCAAGCTTACAATCTATAGGGGGAAGTATCAATGGATTATGTGATATTCAAAGGTGTATGCTAAAATGCACCCAATGTGGACAAAGTTTTTTTCCTCAAATGAGTTCAAATGGATCCGTGGAAAGAGTTTTGTTAGCGTAATATTGGCTGAAGCAGAGATGCTGGCCTAATTATTATTTAGCAGGCTTTTCCCCTTCTACATAACAATTCAGGTGCCATTGTTTTTAGAAGCCTGGATCAATTTAACAATGCCAGAAAAAAACAATTGGAAAAAGATGTTCTGGCTAAGATCTTTCCCATTGAGCCGTTTCATACCATTATCCTAATGCACCGGTTCTCAAACTTGGTCCTCTGGACCCCACACATTGCATGTTTGGCAGTTCTCCTCACAGAATGAAGTGAAATAATTACCTCCAGCTGCGGATCTTTTAAAATGTGTCAGTCAGTAATGAGTGCACCTGTCGGGCGACCTGGAAACCGTGAACCGTGTGGGGTCCTGAGGGCCCAGTTTGAGAACCACTGGAATTTATCTGCAAAAATATGTGACTGCCTGACATAAATATCGCTGGCCATGCATGAAATTGTATCCAACGCCATCTGAAGAGGGTATTAGCTACCTGGGCATTGGGTACTTTTGCTGTTCCCATAGGGATATATTTAAACAATGGTAAAATCGATGTTGACTATGTCAATTTCAGAGAGGTCAGGGGTTCATCTGGCTTTAGGAGTTTAATAAATAGCCCTAATCCTAAAATGGGGATGCGGTCATCTATTAGAATGAACTTAGGTCTACAGTCATTAGGTCGACCCCACTAGGTCGACTGGCAGGAAGGTCGACCTGGCTTAAGGTCGACATGGGCCAAGGTCGACATGACTTAAGGTCGAATTTGCATAAAGGTCGACATGAGGAAGGTCGACTGGTCATAAGGTCGACATGGGTTTTTCACTGTTTTTTGAGCCGACATGTGCCGACAGGCGGTATTTCATGCCCTACCATCCACTAGGGCGTGGTGGGAGAATAAAATAGTGTGCCGAGCGCAGCGAGGCACCGTGCCCGAAGCATTGCGAGCGAAGCGAGCGATGCGAGGGTCCGATTCTCATTGCCAACTGTGTCCATGTCGACTGTGTCGACATTCGGATAAAAAAACAGTGAAAAACCCATGTCGACCTTATGACCAGTCGACCTTCCTCATGTCGACCTTTATGCAAATTCGACCTTAAGTCATGTCGACCTTGGCCCATGTCGACCTTAAGTCAGGTCGACCTTCCTGCCAGTCGACCTAGTGGGGTAGACCTAATGACTGTAGACCTAAATGCAGTCTGGCTAATGATCCCATTCCCTTTTTGTGACCGTCAGTGCTGTAAAGTGAGCTGTTGCTTTGCAGCAGCACTTTACTGCACTGCCCTCACCGGAACACCAATCAGCGGACACTGACTCTTTTATTTATTTTTTTAGGATGGCATTTGCCATTATAAGTATGGGAAATGTGATCTGCTTACTAAAAATTGCAAATGAAAGGGTTTGGAGCAGTTCATTTTAGGGCTCACTTTACAGCACTGACGGTCACAAAAAGAAGGAAGCCCCGTAGACCGTCCGCTCAACAGGAAGTTTGATCACCGATCCCAGGTAAGTATGAATCGTTGGAGGTGGGGCAGGGTCGTCATGACAGGGAGGGGGTGCCGGCAGTAGTGGTAGCGGTAATGTCGATCACAGCAGCGCATGCGCTGCAAAGGATCGGGGTATTTTTTCTGATAGATACCCCTATAGTGCTGAGTTCTATCGAAGAGACAGAACTTTATCACAAGATATGTGATAATTGATACATCCGTACGTTTTAGTCAATTATCACATTGCGAGTTGCGTCGATATTATCATCAGATGCGGATGGCGGTAAATCGACCCTTTAGTATTTTGCTTTTCATTTACTTTTCCCTTGTTGCAACTATACGGAAAAAGATTGTACGGTAGACTTAACACATTTCAGAGATCCAATACTGAAGGCCGACACCGGGTGAAAAGTGAAATTGGTGTATGTTCCGCAAAAGAAATGAGCATAGATTGCACATATCTCGGGATTCATCCATCGTGGCACCTGGTTTGCACAAATCATCATTAGCTTTTACTTGCACTAGTCCTATACTACAAGCAACGTATACACCTCCTAACTCGCGTTATGTGCCAGTCTGCCCCATGGGGGCACTGGCAGAAGGTCAGTGGCTTTGGGGGGAGTCAGCGATGGGTGGGCACCAGTGGGGGGGGGGTCAGTGACAGGCGGGCACCGGCAGGGACAGGATGGGTGTGGGCTGGTCAGCGATGGGCAGGCACTGGCAGGAGGGCAGACTGTCAGCGGCGGAAGGATGGGCAGAGGGAGAAATGACAGCCTCCCCTTAAGAGCTGTTTCCAAGGACCACTACCTGGGCTTAACCCGCTGAAAACCCTGCTTGGTTACCTGGTAAGAATACCTGGTCATTTCCAGTGACAAAAATTTCGGGTCGGTGCGCGTTCACATGCAAAAAGCTAGGATTTTGAAGTCGGTGGAAAAGGGGTATTAGAAGGAAAAACTTGTGGAACTCTCTTACCGGAGAGGTGGTGTCAGCAGACACAATAAATACATTTAAAATAAGCTTGGACAAACATCTATTGGTTAAAAACCACCAGGGGTACAACCAACAATCATAATTTGTCCAAAATCAAATCAGAATACACAATTTATATATAAGGATATAAGAAATAGCCCATACCCTCTAATCCAGTGGTCAGGGAACTCGGTTCTCATTACCCCACACAGTGCATGTTTTGCTGGTAACCCAGCAGGTGCACAGGTGTACTAATTACTCACAGACACAGTTTATAAGGTCCGCAGGTGGAGTTAATTATTTCACTTGTGATTCTGTGAGGAGACCTGCAAAACATGCACTGTGTGGGGTAATGAGGACCGAGTTCCCTGACCACTGCTCTAACCAAAGGTTGAACTGGATTAATGTACATCTTTATTCAGTCTTAACTACTATGTAACTACTGTATGTATGAAAAGCGTGCATTGTCACCAAAGGCAAATGCAGGGGGGTTTCCAGTTGCCCAGAAACCCCCCTTTTCTACTGCCTGACCAGTGTATATGCGGTGTGTGTGTATCTGCTCAACCATCACAACAGATAATTGGGCCTGCATATGTATGAAGTGCTGTATTTCATGTTTGGGGCGGACAATAGCTTGTCACATGATAATTATGCATCCTACATGGGCTGGCAACACGCGTGTACATTCACACGTTTGGAAGCCCCCACAAATCCTGCTCATTTGGGTGAGCTCATTAAATGAGCCTGAGCCTGTGCCGCATCGGTGCCTTAGGTGTTCAAGGTGGAAGAATGTGGTCCAGTTTGATAGATCTACATTGTCTAGATCAGAGGTTCCCAAACTTTCTTGACCAGGACCAGAGTTTCTTATGGATAAATTAAATAATAAAGTAAATAGTACTTAACGGTCACCTCGGGTTCAGTTATGTGGTGGGGAACATAGCTGATGTTCTAATTGTCCATACCCTTTATGATTGGCAGCCGCCAGCACTGGTTTTGCCTATCACTTTGAGCATACATAATTTGTTTTGGTCGTGTACCCTTGCATACATCCAGAGTGCTTAGACACACAGTTTGGGAACCACTGTTCTAGGTAGTCAAAAGGTCTACCCAAAAAGGTCAAAATACAATAGGTCAACAGGGTCGACAAGTCAACATGAATAAGGAAGATACATGATGACATATGTCGACCTTTTGACCCTGGCAACCTATTGACTGTTTATCTAGAAACTATCCACACCTGGAATAATTGTCAGAGTTTGGACACGTTGACATATCCAGACACTTCTAGATATATCCAGAATTCATTTGGCCTTTGATAGAGGAATTGTGTTGGCTCTCAGAAGCATTGGTTTACCCAGTTGTTGTCTTCTGCCGGATTCTGTGGGGAAAATTTGCTAAGATGGGAGGTTGCTAAAGGCAACCAAACAGAACCTACTTATTTATTAAGCACCTTCTTGAAGATAATAGATGGTATCTGGTTGTCCATAGCAACATCCCTGGTGTACAGATAGAGCCATCCTCATTTAGCTCTTTAATAGGATTAAGTGAGCCAGAACTGTCGGACTTAATCCTATGATAATCCCCTACTTTATTGTTCTATGTATTGTATTGCAGCTCAGCACAATAGGCCTTGGTGAGCCATGGCTCACCATGGCTATCCAGAGATGGCTAGTTGAAGAAGGCTCCATCTGTATATCATTTTGGGAAAGCTCCATATTTCAGAATGTAACTTGGCTTCTTGATCCTGGCACGTCTGGCCTCCGGAACACTGTACAATTTAGGGAATGGTCTGCAAATCCAGCAAGATGTCCTAGAATTCTGACCACGAGTAGGAAAAAGTAGAAGGTCAGGAGGTTCCAAGTTGTGGGTATCCACTCGTTCTTAAATAAAAGTAGTAAGTCTTCTGTACAATGTATTGCAGTGCTATCTGGGCCACATTAGGAAATGAGTCTTACTGTGGCATATATTAAGCTGATAAATAAGGCTAGTAATCTGCAGTCCAAGTTTATACTCATGTTGCTACTACTGGTGGGGACAGCAGAGGTGCTAGTTTCCCGGGTGAAGTTGTTGCAGTAGCTTCCAGCACAGCACTGGATCTCCGAAATATTGGGCATTTGCAGCGAGGGGTACGTGGAAGAACAGAAAGGCACTGTACTGCAGCCTTTCATCAAAGTCCGTCGATTCTGATCTATAGGAAAACGAGGGACATGGTTACACAAAATTAGATTGTCAGGTTTCCATTTTGTTGGAGTGCAGTGTGAGAACTGCAGTCAGGCAGAGGCAGTTTGTCCACCAGTGGGCATGCACCCTAGCAACAGCTGGTGGATAAGGTCAAACGGATGGCTTTCTCGGGACACAAAAGGGGTGGTGGTAGCATGATGACATCATTGTTGACCTAACTACCTCTATAAAGATTTCCAGACATTGTAATCTGGAGGGTATAGCTACGATGAGTGGACGGACTTGAATACTCTTCCAGGTGGTCAGGCGTGCAGTCTAAGATTCAGCCTCCCAGCCATTCTGGGAGTGCAGGCAAGTGTGGGTTAGGTGCACAATGCCCCCAATGGCCCTTTCCGTACATTACCTACTTTCTGCCTCTGTGGTTTGTTTCTATTGTTTGCAAGGTATCTTTATGCCAGCTACCTACCAACTATCTTAACTTTGTCAGTCCCATCCCTATTTCAGGACACTCTTATGAGGTCCTCGAAGGGATCATGGGGTTTTTTCTAATTCAATTGGTCCCCCGTGTGTTCGTACAGGGGAACGATTGTTCCCTACTGCTCATGCGCATAGGTTTTCATGCGCATGTGCAGCCGCTGTGTGTGCGCTCACAGCGCTCAAACACAGAAGTGTGGGTGGGGGGGGCACAGAGGGGCGTGGGGAGGCAGGCTGGTGAATTAGCCTATGGGAACGCCCAACATTTCATTGGCGTTCCCATGAGAAAGCTGGGCGTTCTCTCGGTAATTCCCAGATGACGTGGGTGAGGGGGGTGGGCAGCTGACGTCAGTGGACACCACAGATGTGGGGGACTCGCAAGGCTGCGAAATTTGCAGCCTTGCGAGTCAACCAGAGTAAGGACCCATGTCTCCTATGACATTATCATACACACGTCTGAGAAAGGCTGTCTCAGCTGTTCTCTGCTCATAGTGATGGCTTCAGATTAGAGATGGAAGTGGCTGAAATAACTGCTATAGTCGATGTCCTATCTATACTAGTTTCTGTTTGATGGAGGATAACAGCAATCCTACACACGTTTCGCTAAAAAGTATTAAAATACATATGCTCAGCAGCGGCTCATATCGAGACCTGGAAGGGTGGCAGCAGCTGCTCGTGCTGCCGGGTCTACGCCATCTTGTCCCCACCATTGGCCAGGGTCCCGGCAGCTGTACAATGCAGCTGACAGTCACCGGACCGGGGCATGTGCAGTACTGCACATGCACAAATGCCTGGCTTCTATGGGTTGCCTCCTGGACTGGCAGTCCCAGAGGGAGGGAACACCTCCCAATGGGACTGACTTACTGCAGGTGACTGGCAGGTAGGACTTCCAATAGGGAAGCCAGAGCAGTCTCACAGACTGGATTTGGCTTCACTAACACTGAGCAGGGCGGCAGATCTTATTGGGGGGGGGGGGGGGGGCTGCAGTCCTGAAACCCATAGGTAAAATCTGCCACTGCATATGGTCCATGCAAGATGGCCAACACTCGGACAGGGAATAGAAAAAGCGATGCAGTGTAAAAATATACTAGCCTACCATAATACATCTGCCCGTATCAATGGGGCTGCCCAATAGTAATGGTGGACAAGTGCTTTGGGAGATTTTAATATCAGGGAACTCCTGTATACAACAAACATAACCAAAACAAATATCAAGTCAGTTATTACCGAATGCCTCCATGCAGCGCATGAGATAGCCTTTGCACCTCACTGGCACTAAATTCGCATCAGCACACTCGTTCTTCCCAGTTTCATAACATCCATAACATGTGTCTCCATTACGGTTATTTAGTATGGGAACTGGGGAGAGAAATATTATATAAGAACCAATGCATATTTATGACTGTAACGATAAAAGGAACCACTAAACTCCGACCCTAAAGGCCCGATTTGGGCAAATTTCACCCGATTCTGATGGGTCGGTCAAAAAAGTCGGTTGAAAGCGGCCCAGATCGGATGTGTTCGATGTCCGATCCAATCCTATGGGCATTCCCGGGAGGATCGGAGTCGGCGGACGGATGGGTCAGAATTGGACCTATCAGCACACACCTATAGTCTGCAGAGTGGGAACGATGGGCAGGAGAGGTGCTCTCCCTGCTCTGCATCCTCGGGAACAGGTTGCGCTGTGGTAGCGGCGGGCGGGCAGGAGATATCAAAACTCCCATTCAAATGAATGGTTGGCCGCTGATTGACTGAGAGAGCTCTCTCGGCCAATCAGCGGCCACTTATTTGAATGGGAGTTTTGAAATCTCCTGCCCACCCATCGCTAATGATACTCCCATTCAAATCAATAGGCGCCCACTGATTGACTGAAAACGATCTCTCAGCCAATCAGTGGCTGTCCATTCATTTGAACATTCAACTTCTCCGGCAGCTCCCCATCCCATTTTTTTGGGATGGTCCTGCACCCCACACAGGGCCGGCAGTGTCCCGCAGCAGGGGGGGGGGGCAGTTGGGAGTCCCCCCAGCCCGAAGTAAATAGATGCTGTGCGCATGTGCACCGCGTCTATTCAGCATCGCAGAAGGGGGGAAATGTGTGTGTGAACTAATTGCGACCAATTTGCATATGCCACGCCCCCTTTTCTGCAGAAGTTGGGAGGTATGCAGCGGCATTTTAAGAGGAGGAGGTAACACATCCCATGGTATGGTAGCGGCAGGATTCGGCGCTGCAGGAGTCCCGCCTGCATTCCCATAGGAATGCCCATTGTTTTCATGAGTACGCTCATGAAACACTGGGCGTTCCCAGGGGCAGCACCCGCCCCCGCCGCCATCCGCCCCCGCCCCGCTGCAAGCCGCCAAAGCCATTCACATAGGGGACCTGCAGAATCCGCCCATTTCCGAGGGAATTATTAGAATCACCCCCTGAGTGTACTGCTCCATCTTGTTCTGAACAACCTGTAGAACAAATCATCGTGATGGTTATTGATAGACTTCCTGTCGCACTTACTGGACACCTGACCATTGTTGCAGAGATCACGGCTAGTGCAGCAAGACAGATATGTGTAGCGCTGACGGGACCCTGTGTCGTAGGCATACAGATTTGAACAGGCTACATTGCCCAGGGTGGCAGATCCACAGCCTTTCGTATAGGATGATGTACTAACCGTTCCTGCAAGATAAAGGCAAGTTTGTTTTGCATGGAGGGGAAGGATGCGTAAATAATAATAATAATAACAAATCAGTTCATATTGCCCTCCTTTTATTTCGGACATGCTGGACAGAACTATCTAGAATAGGTGTATCCAATATATAACCCTCTAAGCTGCTGTTTAACTACATATCCCAGAAGACCTTACCAACATTTTAGCATATCCTAATAGGAAATCTGTGGCAGGGCATGATGGGAAGTGTAGTTTCACCACAGCTGAATAACCTGGTTTACAACAGGGTGAGCGACATCTCTGACAGAAGATCTCCTCTTTACCCATGGGAGGTCAAGGAGAGACAACACTCCATGTATATTAACCTATAACAAATAATTGTCTCCCGCGACCGAGTGACTCGCTAAGCAGCGAGCGACCAGTATTGAATTAGGCCCTAAGTTCACACATGTGCAGTAACACTCCTGATTTTCGGAGCAGCTACACCATACAATCTAACTGTCCCGATCCCAGCGGGACAATCCCGCTAATTGGCGGTTGTCCCGCAGTCCTGTCCATTATTGGAGGACCATGAATGCACACGGTCCACAGTGCGCATGCGCTAGCCCTTTGTGCGGCCATATCCGCATATGATCACAGGCGGTATGCTGGCTGACTGACAGCTGCCCAGCATTTGTGGGCGGCGCCCCAGCGTTTTCTGGAAGTGCCACACAGAAACGCAGGTAGGCCCACCCATTGGGAGGGAGGGCCGCTGACATCAGCCGCGGCCTCCATTGCAGTGCCAAGTAAGGCTGTGAACAGGGGGGGGGGGGGAATCATTTGAGGGTGAGTGATTGCAAATGAATTTCCCCCAGTTTGCACAGCTGCAAATACATTCACAGCTGTGCACAGGGATGAGGATCCAAACTGGTGGGAGCGGCGTTTGCCTGATCACTGGGCTCCGAAGATTTTGCAGCCCAGCGAAAAAGTCTGAATCAGGCCCCATACCTCCAACGTTAACGTCCAATGCAATCTTATGTAAAAAAAAAAAAAAAAACCTTCTAGGAATAAGTCCCTACTTCCCGATACTTAAGTCCTTGGGGCAGTAAAGAATCGATGAACTTGCAATGCTCTATAGAAGAGTCTTTAAAGGTCAAGATCACAGTTACATGGGTCTAGGGCAGAGGTACCCAACGCAATCAATGATGTAGGTTTTAAGCATATTCATGGCTCAGAGAGTTAAGTCAAATTGACTGAGGTACTAATTAAGTTACCTATGGCCTAGCATAGCTATACTTAAAACCTGGACTGGAACCTCTGGTCTAGGGCTTTAGTCCCAGGAACATTAACATCTGGCCCAAAAGTTCTAAGGTACCAATAAATGAGAACAATTAATGATAGTCATCATACAATGACACCAGTGAGCCAAAGTTACATGACGCGTTTCTCCACCACACCAAGAATGTTAACAATGCATTTTATTTGTATCGAACAAACATGGAATTTTCTCTTTTTTTGAGAACATACTTCACAAATGACATGATTACGCCAAGCAATGGGACATAACAGGCCTCAAATAGTCAAGATGATGTAAAATACATGTAATGTGCATGAAATACAATGTAATGAGCATTCTCACCATTAATGAATTCCTGTGTAACCAGATCCACACAGTTGTTGCTGACTTCATCGCAGAACATTGGTTGTAGATTGGATGCGGATGTGCAGCTCATACTGGTATTTTTACATACGTTACAAACCAAGCGGTTTGAAAACACGGGAGCAGCTGGTGGAAAATAAAAGTGAGGTTGTAATGAGTTGACCAGTGCTGAGAGGTGTGAACCTTTGAAAAAGTTGTCTAAGGACGACGAAACGCATCAGTCCACACTCATTTGTTGAATTAGACTTATTTGTTATCACACTTGGACCAGCTCTCCACCACCTTTGCGCATTTGGACCCCCACTATTTCTCTTCGCCTACTGGATAACCTTTATGACACCACCACCTGCTTATAACTTGGATTAAGATAGGACCACCATCTTACCATATAAGGTACAAGGCATCCAGCCCGGTTTATGGACACCCACCAAACCAGTATTGTTTACAAATGACCATCTGGGACACCGTACCAATTTGCAGGAGAGCATAATAGAAAAAGCGGGACACATTCTAATACAGTCCGTCCAGCCATTCCTTTATTAAAGTGCATTTTTATTGCCTACTTTATTGCTTATTCATTATGATTCGTATATTACACTATGTTGTTAAATATTTGATCCTCATTAAATCAATTTTTATATTGTGAAACCCAATTGATCAGATCTTTTCATGATTTAATACATTTTTTATAATACTGTATATCAGTACTGAGCGCTCCACCGCCTTTGTTTTGTCGTTTTACCTATACCTGTTTTTGTGGGCTGACCACCCCCCCCCCCCCCTATGTGAGCTGCTAACAAATCACCCCACCTCACTAGCGCCTTTCTTCACTAAGGTGAATCCTTTTCCATTCGTACGGTGACGTTGTGCCTGTTCTGCAAATGATCAGAATAGGTCCTGCGGCAACGCCCCACCATCGGAGATGTACGCAAACCAGAATTAGAGGAACCACAGCAGCATGTGATATGATTTGTCCAATAGAAAATCAGCAGGAAGTGGTAGGTGACGTTTGCTTGATTGATGGAATATCGATAACGTTTACATCGATATTCTGAATGTTGACATAACATACAAAACCCCCTTCATTTATACACCTTCATTTATTTCAAGGACAATTGTGTATACTAGCCATGTCCAAACTATGGCCTCCCCAGCTGTTGTGAAACTACAATCCCATCATGCCTTGCCACAGTTTTGCTATTAGGGAATGTTAAAACTATTGCAAGGCATGCTGGGATGTGTGGTTTCGTAACAACTGGAGGGCCATAGGTTTGACATGCCTGTTGTATACAGACAGTACTGCAGCAGGGTAACACTGTGTGGGCACCTGGGCACTTACTGGAGTATCGGTCGAGGTTGCAGTAGTTTGTCTCACAGCATGATGAGCGCATGTAGATTGATTTATTCCCTGTATCAATCACTGAGGTCTGGTTGCAAATGTCGGTTGTGGAACAGCCTTTCATCACAGTATTGCTACCATCTAGGGATAAGGATGGAAAATTAGATGGTAGGAAATAGGCTCTCCGATTATACAGATGACATGAACTTTTCTTTTTTACCTTTCCTTTGAGATCCAGTTGAGAAGTGCTGGTAGTGTGTGCGGTAAAACGCGTCATTGCAGCCCCTCCCACCACTGCGCAGTGCTGCAATGCACTGCATCCTGCATAGGGCTGCTAAGCCACAATGATGCAATTCTCCTCTAATGGATCATGAAACCCCCAGGCATATATGGAGAATAATCTTTTGTACTGGGATCCTAGAAGGGCTGGGTTGGGATCATTTGGTCTACAGCATACATGTCCAAACTGCGGCCCTCCAGTTGGGAAACTACACATCCCAGCATGCCTTACCATCGTTTTAGCATTGCCTAATAGCAAAACTGTTGCAAGGCATGATGGGACTTGTAGTTTCATAACAGCTGGAGAGCCACAGTTTGGACATGCCTGGTCTACAGCATGTTGGTCCACAAGCATTAGGTCGACTCAACTAGGTCAGCATGGAAAGGTCGACATGGTTCTTGCTCAACATGGGACGAGGTCGACATGGGTCTAGGTCGACATGGGTTTAGATGGACAGGTCATTAGGTCGACACAAGCATTAGGTCAACAGTGTTAGGCAGTCAAAGTGTCGACATGGGTTTTTTCTGTTTTTTTTTTTTACCCGAATGTCGACACGGACACAGTTTGAAGTGCACCGCATCCCCACACATCGCTCACTTCGCTCGCAATGATTCGGCACACTATTTTATTCTCCCACCACACCCTAGTGGATGGTAGGGCATGAAATACCGCCTGTCTGTCGACACATGTCAGCTCAAAAAGCAGTGAAAACCCCCATGTCGACCTTTTGACTGTCGACCTAATGCTTGTGTTGACCTAATGACCTGTCAACCTAAACCCATGACGACCTTGACCCATATCGACATATCCCCATGTCAACCTATCCCCATGTCGACCTAATGGTGTCAACCCAATGCTTGTCAACCAACATACTGTAGACCAAATGACCGTATCCTGAAGGGCTGGCTGCCCAAAATTTTGGAGTGTCTTGGGTACTCCCGTAGAGTAGACAATTCCAAATAATAAACATAGATACATATTCAATGCAAACAATTAGCTTCCATGTTTGGAATTTTGGTTGATTGCAAATAATCAATAGTGTAGAGAACAGAATCCTGATTTCATAGGAGGACAATAAACCATTGTATACATGGGCATAACTATAGAGGGGTACCATTGCTATGGGCCCGAGAGGATTTGGGGGCCTGGACCTAGGTTATAATGTGTCATAAGGCCTCTATACATTTACTTTAGTAAATCCAGGGCCGGTGCTACCAATAGGCAGCTTTAGGCAGCTGCCTAGGGTGCTGGCCACTGGAGGGCGCCTCTTCAGCCCAACATTTAAATTCAATATAATGGCCCTGGCAGGGGAGACACTTGTGCAGCGGTTTGTAGCCACGCTCACCATAGAGCGCATCACCGGGACCAGACGGCGGCCGCTGCACGGCTCCCGGGGCTGGCCTGTAAACAGCTGCTTTGGGCTGAGGGTGGCCGGGCATAGCAAATGGTTGGGCCACAGGATGTAGGCAGCCAGGGGAGTCCTCCTGCCTTCTACCGCTGCGGGGAGGACGTGACCGAGGAAGGGGAAGAAGCGGAGGAGGAAGCCGGGGACGAGAGATCGGTCCTCCAGCTGTACGGCGCCGGCTCAGGCATGAGAATGACCAATGGCTACCTGCCCCAACCCGCCCTCAAGCTGCCCAAAGGCATAGCGGTGCTGCTCCGCTGAGCGCTCCCATAGGCCGGAGCCCACGGACACCTCCCCGGCCACCGCTCCCTCTGACAACTCGTTCAGCTCCGTTTCCTCCCCGGTCAGCGGCTTGCTACTTCGTGTCCGCCGATCGTTTCCGCTTCCTGGATGTTACCCACAACGCATTCGATGTGAGCCGGTGGCAGAGCGCTTCTGACCACCTGGGGGGGGGGCACTGAAGAGGTGCACAGAAGTTTTGCCTAGGGTGCATCTAAACCTTGCACCGGTCCTGAGTAAATCACACTGATGCAATAAAAACTCAGACAACATAGCATTAGATTTAAAGGTCATAGTTATTTATTACGTGGTATGACCCCTCTTTGTAAAGGGCTGGCAATAAGGTGCCCCGTGATGTCCAGCTCTAGTCACATAAAATGGCGGTGACTTAAACACCCCAACTATTAAAGCATAACCTGATGCTGGGAAGTCTCACCACCCCTTATCTGGCCGGTGTGGACACTCCCGTGAAGGAATGCCCAAATAGTCCCCCGCAAAAGGCAAGACACACCCACTGTCTTTTAAGGGGCAGTCTCTCCCAACACCCACTTATACCACAAGTGACCGCTGCCATACCGTCTAGTTCGCAGAAAAATGGTAAATGTACCAAAATTGATTATATATTTGAATGCCTGAAAGGCATGAGAGGGTGGGTGGGGCTGAAGCGTCTGCAAGAGGAAGTACTTCCTGTAAGGACCTGCCTATATACCTCTCTCCCAAGCTCACGCCCCTATTCTCTCCCATATGATACCAGCAAAGCTGCAACCAAACTTTTTACAACTAGCAGCAACTCCTTACTGCAAACACACAAAATGTAATCCTCTTAACTATGCTCTGGCTTAATCTAATGTGAATTGGGGACACTGAGTGGCATAATGTGCAGCCCTATTATGTGACATATGCAACAGAATTTGCAGCACTAGATAAGAACCCTTAAATAAATAAATAAAATCATGTAAACTAAGAAAACAACAAGACAATGGTTCATAATTTAAACGAGGGCACGACTATGGGACATAATATTAACTTGGGCACTACTGTGGGACATACTATTAACTAGGGCACTGCTATGGGACATAATATTAACCAGGGCCCTACTTTGGGTCATAATATTAACTAGGGCACTACTATGGAACATAATATTAACTGGGGCACTGCTATGGGACATAAAATTAACTAGGGCACTGTTATGGGACACAGTATTAACTAGGGCACTACTATGTAAAAAAATATTAAATAGGGCACTACTATGGGACATAATATTAACTAGGACACTGCTATGAGACATAATATTAACTATGGCACTGTTATGGGACATAATCTTAACTATGGCACTGCTATTGGACTTAATATTAACTAGGGCACTGTTATGGGAAATAGTATTAACTAGGGCACTACCAGGGAACATAATATTAACTAGGGCACTACTATTGGATATAATATTATCTAGGGCACTGTTATGTGACATAATATTAACTGAGGCACTACTATGGGACATAATATTAACTAAGGCACTGCTTTGGGACATAATATTAACTAGGGCACTGCTATGGGATATAACATTAACTAACTAGAGCACTACTATTGGAAATAATATTTAGGGCACTGCTATGGTTCAGAAAATGAATTATGGCACTACTATGGAACATAATATTAACTAAGGCACTACTATGGGGCATAATATTAATTAGGGCACTGTTATGGGACATAATATTAACTAAGGCACTGCTATGGGACATAATATTAACTAGGGCACTGTTATTGGACATAGTATTAACTAGGGCACTACTATGGAACATAATGTTAACTAGGGCACTACTATGGGACGTAATATTAACTAGGGCACTACTATGGGACATAATATTAACTAGGGCACTACTATGGGACATAATATTAACTAGGGCATTATTATGGGACATAATATTAACTAACTAGGGCACTACAATTGTAAATAATATTTAGGGCACTGCTATGGTTCAGAAAATGAACTATGGCACTACTACTATGGAACATAATATTAACTAGGGCACTAATATGGGACATAATATTAATCAGGGCACTGTTATGGGACATAATATTAACTAAGGCACTGCTATGGAACATAATTTTAACTTGGGCACTGTTATTGGATATAGCATTAACTAGGGCACTACTATGGGACATTTTATATTAACTAGGGCACTACTATGGGACATAATATTAACTAAGGCACTGCTACGGGACATAATATTAACTAATGTACTGATATGGGCAGTAGCATTAACTAAGGCACTGCTATTGGAAATAACATTTAGGGCACTGCTATGGTTCAGAAAATGAATTAGGGCACTACTATGGGACATAATAATAACTAGTGCACTGTTAGGGGGCATAATATTAACTATCTAGGGCACTGCTAGGGTAGAAAATGAACCAGGGCATTACTATGGTACATAATATTACCTAGGACACTGCTATGGTAAAAACTAAACTAGGGCAATATTATGGAACATAAAATAAATAACTCCTGTGGAAATGTATCTCTCAAGAATCATTGGGACAGGGGCCCCTTCAAAATATTGCTATAGTGCCCACAAAGTTTGGGTCACCCCCAAATTATATCGCTATGCAAAACGTACCCACAAGCTAAAATATATGTATGCATGTGTTTATTCATGTTATGCATATTATGTTTAAAATAAAGAGTGTGATGTCTATGATCTTGCTAGAAGTTGGAGTCAGCCACAGAAATAATATTGATGGCTTTCAATTAACTTATTCAAACTTGCAGGGGAGGAGAGGGAGCAGGAGCCCGGAGGAAGATGACTCCCTTGTCTCCCAGAGTTACGCCTCTGGAGCACTGGCCACCATAGCTCAGAAAATGAAGTTATGGCTGGCGGCCATGGAATTCACACAATGCCACACCTTTCTCTTGAGGCCACACCCCTTTTCAGCTGCACACATGGCAGAGTCCCAATTCACCCAATATTAATGTTGGGACACATGCAAGACAAGTCCAAATCCAAATCATGCCCTGTCTCCAGCAGCAGCTCCCACATTTTGGATGAGGGAGGGGTGCTGCTACCTGTGTTGCCTGCAGGGGGCGGATAGAAAGGCAGCCTCGGTCAGACGGGTCCCTGCACCTTTGCAGTGGATGTGGTAGGTGCTGGAACCAGTGCAGAAGCGACGGTGGGGCTGCATTGGCTGCAGCACCTAGAAGCCCGGTAGGGATGCATGTAAAGCGGGGTGTGGTTTCACTACTTTTAAATGCTGTGGCCCGCCCCAGAGACTAATCCGGCCCTGCAGGCATTATTAAATATGTGTTACCAGTATCCAAAGATGTAGACTGATTCCTGAACTTTAAATGCGCTATATTTTATGACATGATTTACCAGCTTGTACAATCATTCTACAAAAATATGCTGTTCACATCAGGAATGTGCTCTTATGGGGAGCCGCATAGTAATTTACAACCAATAGAACCAGTTTAGACAACCTCAGCCCGAAAATGCAGGAGAAGGTATCTCTGCTATTTCTCAGGCTGCGTATTCCCTCCTAGCACATACAGGCAAGGCCGGCATTATCTCCCAGCTCATACAGTACCTCCCTATGTCGGTGGGGACTTTCTCATTCTACAGCCCTGTGCACTATACTGCGGCATATACTGGAACTTTGGACCCATCAACCCCTGGGTCGTTAGCTGTTGGTTAATGTGTGAGTGTACGATTTTTTCCTCCCTTCGCAAATGAAAGTAAGCGTCTATTTACTTTTATCCTGCGCGGTGATGGTCGAATTGAGGGTGGGCACTGATGTTATGTGAAGGTGAACTCGAAACTGTGCTGGGTCAGATAGCTCATGCATAGAGTATCTGACTGCAATACCACAGGCTTATGGGTTTGAATCCCAGGTATGTCAGCTTTTCAAATTTAATAAAGGACAGTATTACTGAATAACAAAGAGCTCTCAAGTTAAGTGCATAATTGTTGTATAGGTATTAGTGACTGAAGTGGTGGTGGAAGAAAACGGGCAGTTATTAGATGCAGGCTTTAACGAGGAAGGAATGTATAAGTGAAGCTAATTAAAACAGATATTTGACATGTGCTGCCAACAGTTCGACCCTACCCTGCAGTGCTACGTACGGTTGCACACTCCTCCCCACCCTACTTACGGCCCTGTTTGCCCATCTGTAATTAATACATATTTCCACATTTACATACATATTGGACCTTATTCTGGTCCACACGCCACACTGCGAGTTTCACAGCATTGCATGTGGGTTAAACAGCGCTCGCACAGCCGCCCGTCCTCCCCTGCTTGCCGAGTTCCCCGCACGTTGCATAAAAATCTATTTGCAGCCTTGGGTGCAGGGGCCAAATCATTCAATGTTCGCCGACCATCAAATGAATGGAAGGAGCACAGAAAACTAAGACACTCTCTGTGTCATAGCTTTGTGTGCACCCTGTATGAGAACAAGGCGGGCAGCTGACATCCGGTGATGTCAGCTGCCCACCCCCGGCAGCCGTGTCACTGACTAATATCCACGAGAATGCCCAGCATTTTGCTTGGAACACCCATGAAAACTCTGGGCGTTCTCATGGGAACACCACACGCCCCCCACTTGCACTGGTAGGTGCAAACGGGAGGGTGAACTGGCAGATTGGAACTATTCACTTCGGGTCTAATAGGAAGGCCTTGAGAAAGCTCACTGCGAAACGAGCGTCGGCGTTTCACGTGAACGGGGGTATCCTGTGTCGAGAATTGTAATGACAATGAATGTATTCTAAATGCTTAGCTTAAAGTTATCTAGCCTTAGTGGTGTGCACTCCTCATCCGTTGATCATTACTGGAATAACACAGCAACAAAGTTATGTAAATTACTGTTTATTTTAATATTATCATTAGTTGACAAATGTGACAAGATTTCATTACATGCACACCTGAAAGATATATGCGCATTTAGCGCAGCGTACTCTTGTTTGTTTTGTTTGCAACTTTAGGGGTGTAACGTCTCCCTTTTTTATGTTTGCTGCTTTGCCTGATCTCAATATCAGGCGTCCTTAAGATAACTTACTTATCATTCTTTTTATATATCATTGTTTCCAGTGTGCATGGGATCACAAAAGCATGAAAACACCCTGACTGTACGTGACATACATTATAACACTCCCTGACTTGCATTGTTCCACTCGTTATACTCTCACCTCCCTATTTCTTTCTCGTGATAAACCCCCATGTTTTTTTTCTAAAAGTCTCCCCATTAATACTTTTCCTTCCTATCCTGTAGATCAGGGGTGGGGAACCTCAAGTCCGGGTGCCATATGCGGCCCCCGTAGCCGGTCTGAGTGGGCCGCCAACCCACCCAGCGGCTTTGCCGGGAGTCAACTACAGGGGAATTCTCGTGAGAGGTCGGTAGTTCTCACGATTCCTCTTAATCAACAGCAGCCGGAGACTGTCAGTCCTTTTCAGCGGCAGCCGCCGGAGAGTGGGACGGCTGCAGCAGGACAACTTGTAAGAGACATTTCCCTTTCACCGGCTTCTGGCCACCCTCTACCTCTCCCTATTACACACTGCTTCTTCCTGTGGCTTCTCCATCCCACTAGTACCCTCTTTTTGTCCTCACATCCACTATCCTGTGACAAACCTCTTTTCTGAGAGCGCATGCACCCTGGCATCACTGACCACCCCCTTCCCATATCATGGATCCATCCCTGTCTGATATTATATTTCTTACAATATGGTTCTCACTCTGGTTGACCTGGCACGCCTATTTCCCCACACCCCTGCGAATGGTTGTTTAGCATAAACATTCATCCGCAGCCTTGCATGCTGGTGCCAATAATTTGATGGTCGCCGACCATCGAATGATTTTGCAAACGCTCGCAGATGTAAGACACCTCTCTGGTGTCTTACATCTGCGGGTCCCTGTAGGGAAGCAGAGGGGCAGTGACATCCACTGATGTCACCTGCCTGCCCCCCTCACCTGCGCCCTGGCGAATCTCCATGCGAACACCCAGGAACGCCCAGACCATGCGCCCACCGCCCAACACCCCATGCTGTGTGCAAGCAGCCAGCAAATAATCAATTCGCCATGCCACAATGTGGCTGCACATGCGTATAAATGTTTATGCGGATGATCAGTCGCTAAACATCATGCGAACGTGCAGGGGATCGATCAAACTAGAATGAGGACCTATGTTAAGATGTAGAAAAGGTGTTTTCAGTTGGGCCTTGTGTCTCCACCATTGGCTTACCTTGTGCACGGTAGGCCAGGGAGAGACAGGTGGTCTCGTAGGATGGACACTTCACTCCGATCAGCCCACAAGAAGAGCTACTGCCAATGCACTGGGCACATCTCAGGCTGAGCGCTGCAGGAGAGGAGACAGTGCAGGATTACAGCGTTATACAGGAGGACAGACAATGATGGTTATACAGTATAAGGGCATTACTGGTATTAATGGGGACCTTTATTTATATGGTACCACAGGGTATACACAAAGTTATACAGCAATACATAGGGCAGTGGCGTAACGAAAACTTTTGCTCCCCCCCGCCGGGACAATTTCGCCGCCCCCCCCCCCGGACAATTTTGCCGCTGCCCCCCCCATTAAAAGACCCCCCGGGGAGCTGACAGGAGGGTCCGTGCGGCGCGGAGGTACCTGTATTCAGGGAGAGCCTGGAGGTCCCTGCGCCTGCGGCGCTGAGTATGATGTTGCCAGGGTCCCTGCAGTGAAGTGGAAATAATGCGCTATCTCCGGCAGAGATAGCGCGTTATTTCCACTTCACTGCAGGGACCCTGGCGGCGGCAACATCATACTCAGCGCCGCAGGCGCAGGGACCTCCAGGCTCTCCCTGAATACAGGTACCTCCGCGCCGCACGGACCCCCCTGCCAGCTCCCCGCTGCACCCACAAGCAGTGGGGAGCTGGCGGAGAAAAAATAGCGCCCGCAGACCCCCGGCGCCTCCCCGCCACCGCGGGGGCTGCGGCCTTATAGTTACCCCACTGACATAGGGTAACATAAGCCATAATACAGTGACTGTATATATCACCATTTCTGTATGGAGTTCAAAAGTAAGAAAGAAGTCAGCACTCAGTTATCCTGTACCCAGAAAGCTGCAGACACACAGACCTAGAGTCACTGGTTGGGAGAGGGTCATTGGTGGGGATGGGATAACCTGGAACATAGGCACAGGGAAACCAGGCATAGTGCTAGGGGGTGGAGATGTGGCAAAATTGCCCCAGGAGGGGTGTAACCAAATAGATAGAACCAGGATAGAGAAAATGTGGGGCTATTGGGAGAATAATGAGTTTTGAGGAGGGGGTGATGAGCATCTGTGAAGAGGTGAGTCTTAAGGTCTCTTTGGAAGCTGTCTAATAGGGTAGGAGCAGGGGTTTAAGTGTGGGGGGAACCGGGTGAAACCAAGTTTCACCACTTGTAATCGTAGGGGGAACTAGTTCCAGGTCCACCACGGCCCTGCTTAGTAATTACAACAGAAAAACCCATCCCCCTCCCCCGGCTTTTCTGGCACGGCAGATGTGATGTCATGCCCGTCACAGCTGCTGAAGTGAAGAAGAGCCACTAAGAGGATAAGGCTCTGTGCATGCTGAAGACAAGGTAGGCTGGGCCTGGTGGGACACAACGAGGCAGGGAAGCTGCTGGAGAGACAGAGATGTGTATAAGGGGCTCTATGGTGGCTATTATGTGTATAAGGGGCACTACTACTGTGGGCATTATGTATATAAGCTTCACTTTTAGGGTCATTAAGCATATAAGCAGCATTTCTGTAGACATTCTGTTTAAGGGGCACTACTACTGTAGGCATTATGTGCAATGGGCACTACTACTGTGGATATTGGGCCTTATTTTTATTCATTTGGTCCTCCGTGCGTTCGCATGCAGGACCGATGTTTAGCGTCTGCGCATGCATGTTTATGCGCATGTGTAGACGCAGGGTGCGTGCACCTATGGCGAACTTTCGGTTCGCCGGGTGCACGCACCCTACACGCCGAGGGGTGGGTGTGGGGTTGGAGAGGGCGGGGGGCGCCGGGCAGCCCCATTAGCATATGGGAACGCCCAGCGTTCCATGGGTGTTGCCATGAGAACGCTGGGCGTTCCCAGGCTAATGAGGTGGTGATGGACATGCGGGGGCGGACAGCTGACATAACCAAATGTCAGCTGCCCGGCCTGTCCTTGCACAGGGCGCCCGCAGTTCAGAGTGACTATATAGGTCACTCTGAACTGCGTGCATGGGATAATGATTTCTCCCTGCCTGCGATTGGTTGATTATGTAAATCATCCATTCGCAGCCGTGAGGGGGGGGCATGGCGTGCGAGGGGAGGGGGGTGGCCAGCACTGTGGGCGGCGTCTGATGGACTTGCAAGGCTGCGAATTTCGCAGCCTTGCGAGTCAATCAGAATAAGGCCCATTGTTTCAGGGGCACTACTACTGTAGGTGTATAAGGGACACTATTTTGTTGCATAACAAGTATAAGGGGTACTACTGGGCAGCATAAGATTGTGCTACTGTGTGGCATAATATGAATAGGGGGTACTATTGTGTAACCACTGTTCCTTTATAAAGTATATGGAGGAATGGCACAAATTTATAGTTTGCAGGGGGGGGGGGGGGGTGTCAAAAACCCTAGCACTGGCCTGGGCCTGGGTAGATGGCAGGGAAATGAGTTCCACCACACCTCCAAGACCGCTTTAAGACTTGAGGGAAGAAAATGCATACAACAGGTGTGAAGATGACCACAGTGGAGGTGAGGCAGTGAGTGATGGAGAGAGGGCATGACTTTTGATGTAGGTGTATAGGCAACTGTGTTGAGGCATAAAAGACCTACTAGGGCATAGCAATGGGCACCAATAAATGGTCATGGCCAGCACAGTAGAAGCTTAGTTTACCAGTGTCCTAGGGAATCCCTCCGGTGGGCCCCACTACCCGAGAGCCCACCCCCTCCTCTAGGGATCGGGTTCCAGACTGTGAATTCAAATTATACACATTACATTTAACCTGCACAGGACTACAATGTAGGCTGAAATGTGTACGGTTCGTAATTTTGCCATTAGTTGCCATTAGTTCCAAGAAATGTGAATAAATACACCATCGATAGAATACGTCTGTAAATCCCCATTATTATTTCAGTAGTATAAGCAAATTTACTAAAGATTCATATTTTTGTTCATGGATTTCGGTGTTTTCACGTTTGTATTTTTTTTTAGAAATCCGTATTTATAACGAATTTCAAGTAGAACACGTTTTTAATGCGAGTTTTACATCTGACCCAAGTTCAACAATCATCTGTGCTCAAGTGCGCTGCCTATAAAAGGCCATTAAGCACACAAAAACAACCAAGCGCTACTCCCCAACAGCACCCCTCACTATCTCCTCTCCTATCGTAACCCACAAGGAGGGAGGGGGCTGGGGGTGGAATACGAGTGCTAAAAATACGACCCTACAAACAATGCCAATGGAAAATATGAATGTTATAAATACGACACATTAGTAAAGGATACGTACTCGACCGAACATGTCCCACCACAAGTATGTGAGTACGCTGTCTGAAAGGGTGCCGGACGGCTCCCTGACAGTCGGGATTCCGACAGTCATTCCTCCGACGTCGGAATCTCGACTGCTCCCTTGTGGGGGTCCACGACCCCCATAGAGGGAGAATAAAATAGGTGGCAAGCGCAGCTTGCCACCGTGCCCGCAAGGGGCTTCATTGCGCTCCCCACGCTGTGCAGTCGGGATTCCGACGTCTGAGTAATGACTGTCAGAATCCCGACTGTCGGTGTGTCATCAGAAGAGGAGAGGCTGCAGAGAGCGATAGGAGCACAGAGAGAGAGATAGAGAAAGGGAGCGCAGAGAGAGATGGAGATACAAAGAGCACTCCCACGATTCGGCCCCACCTGCTGGCCCCACCGTGTGCCACCCTGGGCCTAGTGGGATAGTACAGCTTGGAGTAGGGCAGGTGTGCAAAACGAATTCCTATGCTGTTAAAGACATAGCACAGTGGGCCTTATTCTAGTTCACTCTTTCTGACAAAATCCTTCTTAGATGGACAAGACCATGTGCAATGCAGGGGGGCAGATGTAACATGTGCAGAGAGAATTAGATTTGGGTGAGTTATTTTGTTTCTGTGCAGGGCAAATACTGGCTGCTTTATTTTTACACTGCAATATAGATCTCACTTTGTAGTAATACCCCACCCAAATCTAATTCTCTCTGCACATGTTACATCTGCCCTACCTGCAGTGCACATGGTTTTGTCCATCTAAGAAGGATTTTGTCAGAAAGAGTGAACTAGAATAAGGCCCAATATCTCAGTTTCATGGGAGTGATTTATAGTTGTTTTTGCATTTTTAAGCAAATATGTGTACACTGTGCATACGTCACTCATAGCTGCCTACCCTCCTGCATTCTGCAGGAGACTCCCTGAAATAGCAGTAATCTCCCTCTCTCCCTCACTAGTCTAGCAATCTCCCTCATGTCACCTAGCCCACATTACACTGTTACACGTCACTGCCGCAACACGCAGACATTTCACAGGCTATGAATGGAAAATGACCGTTCAGGTCAGTGCTGTGAATGTGTATGCAAAGGCTCTGGAGTGCCGTCCCAGTGGCTGTTACATCAGCATATTTTCACACATTCTTTTTAAAAACCATGTGCAGCGTCATTTGCGTACTATTAAGTTTGGCTCTTTGCCCGTTCTGCTATGTGACTTGTGACTACAATGCAACATTTAAAGATGTTGCGCTATGCATCTCGCAGTGTTTCAGTCGCGCCGGCTGTCTCACCCCGTATGGTGTAGTGACGAACTCAAATGACAAACACAAACGTGTGTCATATTCCAACAAACTGTGCGCACCCTTTGGAGACACAGTTATTTTTTGTTGTGCAATACCGAACACAGGAAAACTAAAGATTGCTGCAGGTATTCTAAAATGTGTTTGATTTAATTACCCGTATGAGGAACTATCATCTATATATATGTCTAGTGTCCTGGAGTCTATGAAATACTGCCATCTGCTGGCAGAGAGTGAAACTACATCTCTTTCTCACACATGCACAAACACAGAAGGTAGCAGACTAGCTTTCGAAGCTTTTGCTTTGAGTGGACTTACTAGTATACAAAAATATAAACATGCAACATAATAATAATAATAATAATAATAATAATAATAATAATACAACGATACTACAAGTGGTAATCATACCACAAATCACTCATAAAGACGTCAGTAATGATAAAGAACCACTAAAGAATTTTCTGAACTGTAATCATCATGGACGCAACAAATATAAAAAATATATGTACATGGAGACAATGGGCCTGATTGGTTTCATCTGCATAAGCCCCGCCTACATCATGTCGGAACACATCTACCGGTTCCAAACAGGCAGAGTCAGGCCTTGACACACCCCTATGTTGGTAGAATGGTCCCCATCTCCCCCCCGCCAAATGCTGGAGCATGTCAATCCCCCTTTGGCTAATAGGGGGCTGCCTGGCGCAGTTCCCCACCATCGGGTTAGTTCATAAATGGAGAGAGATACCAACCAATCAGCTACTGTTATTTTTAAACAGCCTGGCAGTTAGGAGCTGATTGGCTGGTTCTTTATGTCTCTTCCACTCTATGGGCCTGATTCAGACCTTCTCGCTAATCAGCTTTCTTTCCTTGCATAGTGAGCAGGTAAGCACCACCCGCCATCCCGCCGAATGCCGAGAGCACGGCGATCAGGTAAATTACGCCCCGCCTGAACGGCTCCTGGCCCCTGTGCAGAACCATTCATAATCACTCACCATGGAATATTGGTTTTCCCTCTGTTCGCAGCGATGGCTGTAGGAATATGGAGGACGCTGTTGGAGGCTCCCGATGGCTGGACCCTCTTACATTTTAAGTCGGCCCTCCCAGAAAAAGCTGGGGTGCCTCCTACAAACACCTGCCGGTCATACATTAATTGGCAGGATTGCACATTCGCAGTCCTGCGTTAGGATCTGAATCGGGCCCACAGACCAGTTCCGGAACCATAGAAATGAATAGAAGAATAGAAATCTTGGGCCAAAACGCTGGACGTTCCCCTGGGAACGCAGGCAGGTCGATGGCTGCCGGGGCATCAGTGGTGGCCCCCTCTTCTGCGGACTCCGGTGAAAATAAAAGTCAGTTTAGATTGATGGTCGGCGACCATGAATGACTTCTCTCCCCTTTGGCCGCATGCGAGGGGATGCGTTCACGTACATCCCCTCACATGTTACCGGAGGGATTCGGCAGGAGGGGGGGGGGGGGCGTTCGGCGGGCTGCGTTATGCCACTCGATAAGCAGCGAACAACAGCCGCGTAGCGAGTGCTACTAAACCAGTCCTGGAAAATA